>NC_085866.1:28585311-28635311 GCF_034702125.1 Engraulis encrasicolus | reverse complement strand
TTGCAACGTGTCTAATCATTTAAATAACAGTGTTCATCGTATACAGTACATAGAGTATACAGTACTTGTATTGGTACTAAAAAAAAACATTTTTGAAGTAAAAACCATGCACACCAGGGATGTAAAAAAGGAGCTGGTAATGGATGGCCTGTTGATCAAAATGTAAAAGAAAGAGCAATCTCTTGCCAAATGCCATTCTTTTTGCACAATGTTTCAGCCTGTGTGGCCTAAAAACGTGAGAAAGGCCACACAGCACGAATCATTTTGCAATATATTTAGATTTTGGCTTGATACTTTGGCTCTAAATAACCATAAACATAATTATACCCAGTCTACACCACACTTTGATAAATAAACTTCCCAGCTAGTGTAACTAAACAACCCACTGATAAAACTGGAATTTGATATAACGAAAATACCTCTGTTGGTAATTAAACTACCCTATGATATAATTACCAGACCACTAGTTGATGTTACTAAACTATATAACAAACAAGCAGTTGATGTAATAAAACAAAAACCTTGGTAATATAACCAAACTAATTGACTAGTTGACTAATTTAACTAATGTAACTAAAGCCATAGTGTCACTTAAAGTAAATGTAAGGTAATGTGTTTCTATAAGTGTTTGCAATGTGCTATGATTGCCAAGGTGAGGGACTTACCACTGGACACAGCCAACAGCACTACCATGCAGAAGATGAGAGCCTTCATGTCTTCTTAAAACCTGAAAAAAATAACAACATCAGATCTAAAGCAATCAATCCACACCATAGATCAATCCACACCATCATTAATATAGTGTTATAAATGTAATAAATGTGTAAGTAAAAAAGATATTCGTAGACGTAAAATATGTAATACAATTGTTTTTGGTCACAACTCAGTAAATCTAGTATTATTTACTTCAAGACAACATCAAAATTATGTATTGCAAAAGAAATCAAATCGGGGCTGCTGGGGCAGGGTCTGTTATGCTCAACATCCCTTGTCCTTATATTGTTTAGATTACCACATCCCCTTTTCCTAGAACATGGTGTCTGAAAGGCTGTATGTTGCATTGAAGTCATACAATAATGTACTTGAGAACATACAATTTGCAAATGTATATCAATTTACATGATTTGACTAGATTTTATGTAGACCCTTCTTCAACATTATTAAGTAATGCACAATCTCCTACAGCCACTATCCATAGGAAAGCAGTGATGCTCATCTGGTGTTTAGTCTTGTCTCTTAAGATATAGTAGCCCATATATTCTTGTGTATATTCTGTGATCAATAGTTTTTGCATTCTTAGGAACAAGTAACAAGCTAAAAATGCTGCAAAGCATAACCAAGATGAAGGATGTTGAGTTTAGATAATCAGTTGAGCAATAATTTGTTTCAAGTGTTGCTCAACAGTACTGTGTGAAGTATTGCTCAAATGATCAGCTCAACATCCTTTGTCTTAGTATTTCTCAACTTTTGAATCTGAAGAAGTCGTGAGAAAGTTGAAACGCTAGTCTTGGCTCTTGCTCAAAAAAACAGTAAAATATCCACAATTGAAGATTCTCCGGTGACTTTCTTCTTTGTCTGCACCTACAAGTCCTATCCCCTGACGCACCAGATTATGAAGTGTGGGAGCGCGGAGTACATCTCTCTTTTCTACGTACTTCTCAACTTTGTCCTCGTGTCTTGCTATGTCTTGCATCTAAGGTACCCTTAGGAGTAGTGTAAATTGATCACAGAATGATGATCAAGTGACAGCGTTGATGATGATGATGATGATATGAAACTCAGATATGCCTCAAAATAAAAGATTCTGCAGCAGAGGAGCTACTAGTTTTCTTATCGGTATCACAAAATAAGAAAGAGAATCGTGATGAGCTATTGTCTCTTTTCCACTGCAGCTTTTCAAGTAGGCC
Source organism: Engraulis encrasicolus (assembly GCF_034702125.1). Lineage (NCBI taxonomy): Eukaryota > Metazoa > Chordata > Actinopteri > Clupeiformes > Engraulidae > Engraulis > Engraulis encrasicolus. Next base: position 28,633,404 of record NC_085866.1, on the reverse strand, counting down.
TACAGCTAGACACAGCACGACTCGGACACCACTTTTGGCTTTTCAAATAGGCACTTCACAGCTCAATTGTAAAGCAAAAAGTGGCGGCAGAGTCGCACTGCGTTGAGCTGTAGGCCTACCAGAGAACCGGCAGTGGAAAAGAGGCATATGTAGACTTGTTCTATGGCTGGAGTTATGATACCATGATTACAATGCACTCTGTAAAGAACCATAATGTAACACAGCAGCGCAAACTGAATAGAATAACCAAAGTCAGCAAATGAGAGTATGATGAATGTAATGTGAGGGCTAGAGGACCTACCTGTCTGCTTTAGCACCAAGTGTCTGGCAACAGCGGACGTGACTTGGTTAAATAGCAATAGCCTCTCCCAAGTACGTGTGTGTGTGTGTGTGTGTGCGTGTGCGTGTGCGTGTGTGTGTGCGCGCGTGTGTGAGAGAGAGATAGAGAGAGAGAGAGAGAGAGAGAGAGAGAGAGAGAGAGAGAGAGAGAGAGAGAGAGAGACTCTCCCACATGTCCACTTCGATGTGGGAGATTTCAGTGTGTGTTTTAGTGAGATCTGTAGAGACATTGTAAAGACACTCCCCTCACTCTTATCAGATATGATGTGGACATAGTCTAGTCACCTGTTTACATTTAGGCTCATCAAACAAGAAAAGGTATGTTTATTGATTAGGCTGGCAAGAGCGACTGTATGTGCTAAGATTGTGTGTGTGTGTGTGTGTGTGTGTGTGTGTGTGTGTGTGTGTGTGTGTGTGTGTGTGTGTGTGTGTGTGTGTGTGTGTGTGTGTGTGTGTGTGTGTGTGTGTGTGTGTGTGTGTGTGTGTGTGTGTGTGTGTGTGTGTGTCAGTGTTAGTCAGTGAGTAAAAATAGAGATAGAGAAATAGACAGGCTGGGCATGTGAATCATGTTGAATAGTCTTATGTAACTTTGGAGGAAGTTGCGATATGACGTGTTTTAAGATATGCTTGTTATGGATAAGGTTCGTAAAGGTATGTTTTGTAAGAGTGATAGCAATATGGCCCATATTATAATTTTGTGTCTGCAGGTGTACTGTGTGTGTGTGTGTGTGTGTGTGTGTGTGTGTGTGTGTGTGTGTGTGTGTGTGTGTGTGTGTGTGTGTGTGTGTGTGTGTGTGTGTGTGTGTGTGTGTGTGTGTGTGTGTGTGTGTGTGTGTGTGCACTTGCGTTTCTGTGTGCCAGTGAAGACATATGCATTTACTAGATGTAAGTGTGACTAAATCTTTCAGAACTGAAACAGTGTTATAGTCACTCATTTCCATGTGTCGTGAAAGGGGATTGGTCCATTCAGTAACAGTTGAGGGTTGTCCCAGATGATCCCGGGCTGTTTTGTGAAAATGTATTTGCAAAGAAGGATTGTCATTATATCGGTCTGTGAAACTTTTTATATCTATTAATTAATTAAACGTAGGGTTTATTCAAATATGGTATTTTTGGCTGTCTGATTGTTTATTTTTTTGTTTATTTGTTTGTTTGTTTGTTTGTTCGTTCGTTTGCTTGTCTTAACGAACAGCCTTCACATTTTGTAGTCTGGAGTCTAAATTGTTGGCTATAAAGAAACCTACCTATTGAAACATTTACAATATTTGGCATTTAAAATATAACATAGGCCTATATGGCTGTCAAAGAAATAAACACATGTTGATTTCATGGCTCTATCCACCTAAAAGGTTCTTGTCCTTTAAAAGGGAGTGAAAACCAACGCTTTACACTAATGATTAACCTAGTGTCATAATAGCCAGTGTAATTGTGTGGGCAGGCACGATCTTTGTCACTTTGCTTATAGGAAAATTATGCCACCTGCCTGAATACCTACGAAAGGAACGGGGGCATGGGTGTGTTGCTATTGTTTATCGCCTCTCGGTGTGTAATGAGATATGGGGATGGTTTATCGCCTCACTCTCCCAGTTTAATTTCTGGTTTTAGACTGAAGGGTACAATGGACTCTGTATGCTCTCATAAACACGCATATCACCAGGGATCCCACACCCATAAAGTAGTGCACAATAATTTAAATGTTATTGGAATATCAAGCTGAGCTCAGGTGAAACTTAAACATCAAGTAACAACGCAAAGTTAACGGTTAAAGGGATAAAATAAGTTAAAAGGACAGTATATCACACAGTGAATTCAGGTGGATCTCTAACAGGAATCAACCGGCCAAATACTGGTGAAATTTCAGTTTAGCTGGTAGAAAAGACCAACTTACCACTTTGACCCATTAGTGAGTGTGTGTTTGGCTGGTAAGATAACATCTGAGCCATTTTAGTTGGTGATGAAATAAGTTAATATCGAGCCTTGCCTCCACGGAAAGAAACTTTCCCATTTACTAGAAGAAAGGGGTGTGAAATCAATGTAGCATGTAATTTCATTGCATTGTACAGCAGATGGCGCCAGCGAGCACTATTCACTGAGGGCTAGAGAAATGAAGCCTAATGTGAACTTTTTGGCCAGAAAGCCTCATAGGTTCAAGGAGCCTCGTTTTGCCAACACTATCTTATAGAGCTATGTTGAGAGTCAACCTGTTGACAATAATAAACCAAGAAAATGGCACTCCCCGATTGAGAAAGCTATAGCCTACGCCACTGGTCTCCAAACAACGGCAGCAAACTTGTGGCCCGCCATGAGGTCCTTAAAAATAAAACCATAAATGCGCCTATTTGTGGCCATGCGCGATTTGCGATCACAAACACGTCAGCGATCTCTCCTAAGCATTCACAAACAGTTCAATCTTATAGGCCTACTAACACACACTAAAAAATACTGGGTTAAAAATAACCCAAATTGGGTATTCTAATACCCAGTCACTGAGTAACTATTGCACAGCACACATATTGGGTTATTTTTACCCAGTGGATTGGGTTAGTATTTTTAACCCAGCATTGGGTCAATACAACATGCCCAGTAATGGGTAAAATTAACCCAGCCATAGGGTCAGAAATACCCTGCACTGGGTTGCTGAGTTAACCCATTTCACTGGGTTAAAATACTAACCCAATCCAATGGGTAAAAATAACCCAGTATGTGTGCTGTGCAATAGTTACTCAGTAACTGGTTTGATACTGGGTTAAACATGGGTGGAAACTGGGTTATTTGGGAATTGCCTTTTACTTTTCTCCAATTCTTTCAGTTGTTTCCTTTGATTGGCAATCGTCGAGTTCCAAGCAAGCAACTATCATTGAATCTTATGGGACCAGCCAGCGGCTAGTGAATGCCACTGGTCAATGATAATTGCCTGCTTGGAGGTAGAAGTTGCATTGCCAAACTCAGGAAATGGCTGAAAGAACAGGAGAAAAGTAAGGCTCAATTACTCAAGGGGATGTGTAAAAATCTGCCTATTTCCAGAAATGGTTACATATCACTTTAACAATATGCAACACATTTGACCATTTTAAATACTCACTGCTAACCATTGCTCAAATAGAACCAATCTGATCACTATTAATGTTTTAAATAATTTGTATACATTATTGTATACATGTTAACATATGTGATAATTCAATGACATTATACGAAAACACATCAAAGCATAATGAATCAATGGAGAGAGAAATTATTTTCTGGTCAACCTTCCTTTATTACCAGGGATTCACGTTCTTCAATTTGCATCAATTCAAAGCAATATTTGAAAGAAAAAAAGTGTCCAGGCATGAAAAGAAAATCTGCAAAGATATTTTACAAAACAAATGACACTTGATCAAAAATAAACATACAGTAAAAGTCACGAGACATTGCTTCTCTAAATGGTCTATGCAGCACTTTTTACATTGTATTGAGGAAAGGCAGATACAGTGTTGGCATAAGTCTTTGTAAGATAGGATAGCTAAACACATACAGTGTGCAATTATGTGTAGGAATCACCATGTGAAAGAGTTCAAGATGAGGTACACAGCATACTGAAGCTGCCGAGGCTTCAACACTTCATCTTCTAAACATGTTGTTCCTATTTCTCTGAATGAAAAGAAAGACAGGCAACTTAGCATTCAGTTACACATTAAAAGCTATAATCTGAAGACATTGCAGGACACAGGTAGCTATAAACTCAAAAGAGTTGTGAATCCAATATTCATGCAATGTGTAAAATACAAACATGTAAATGACGTTTCCAGTTCAACCCAATCTGACAAAATATGTAGTAAAAACAAAGGAGATACGCACTCTGTGCTTCTAAATTAACACTCCGGTGCAACCAGAGCAGGACTAAATAATAAGTACAAAGGAAAAATAATCTGGTGCCACACGGATGTCTATTTTCTGTTATTTATTTTTTCAGTGCAGTAAGACTAACGTTTCGACATGCGTCTTCGTCCTCTGAAGACACATGGCGAGACGTTAGTCTTACTGCACTGAAAATATAAATAACAGAAAATAGACATCCGTGTGGCACCAGATTCTTTTTCCTTTGTACAAAATATATAGTAACTTGTAGACCTACTGTCTTTTGGCTTTTTAAGGAAACATGAATGGTACACATATTCAAAAGAGAAACAGAGGCTTACCATTTAGGTTTTCGTTCAGTCACCTACAACCATAGAAAAAAGTAAGAAAAACAAATTACTCATGTTGAAATACATTAGATGAATCTTTCATAAAAGATGCTTGTTGACATGCAAGTGTCCGTCACTGCGCAGTTTTTGATCCAGCACATGAACTTGAGATGTCCAGGCACACTCTCTTTTTTGGACCATGTTCGGGCAGTAGGCAGATGGAGGAGTATAGCTATTATTCATCCCCCCCATTACTTACCCATGACTGCCAGAAACATGGAGATTATTGGTGTCCCTGAACTGTGTTTTCAATTCAAGTTAATGAACTAAAAATTAACCTTTCATGAACATATGTGGGAGATTATCACTGAACGAAATAAACCTTTTTCCCCGACCATATACTTGTATGTTTAAAGAATATGACTAATTCATAGTCATGTAAATAAATAGTATACACATATGTGGAAAAAATCTGAGACCACTTGAAAATGTTCAGTTTTTCTGATTTTACTATGTATATGTAAAGGAGGCCAACTATCAAAGTGTGAGGTGGAATGTGACGGAGGTCATCTTGCACCTGTTCACCCCCCTCGGGGATCGAACCTGTATCCTAGTCAACTACAACGGTTCGGCAGTGGGAGACACAGTACGATACCGCTGGGCCAAGAGACTAGTCTCTCGGCCCAACGGCACGAGACTGTATGAGGCTATCAGAGGGAGGTTTACCAATGTTCCACGCCAACTCTGTGCTAGTTAGCCTCCGTTACACTCTCCCCCTTAAACCTCACTCCCATCCGGGTCACGGCACCACTGTGACGGAGGTCATCTTGCACCTGTTCACCACCCTCGGGGATCGAACCTGCATCCTAGTCAACTACAACGGTTCGGCAATGGGAGACACAGTACGATACCGCTGGGCCAAGAGACTAGTCTCTCGGCCCAACGGCACGAGACTGTATGAGGCTATCGGAGGGAGGTTTACCAACGTTCCACGCCAACTCTGTGCTAGTTAGCCTCCGTTACAGGAACGTTAGTAAAAACCTCTCTCCCAAAGCCTCAATACAGTGCGGTAACTGTGGGGTAGCTGACCGGTCCTTTAGCTCAGCAGTCTTGTATTGTGCCTCCCATTGCCAAACCAGATGCGTTGATGAGGTGGCCGGTTCGCGGCCTGAGGAAAGTGAACCGTGCAGGAACACCTCGGTCATAGATAGGTGTGTGTTTGAGTAAAACAAACATTGCTATTTCATTCTATGAACTGCTAAATACATTTTCTCCAAATTTCTAAAGAAAATATTGTCATTTTTTCCACGGCTGTATATTGAAGTATCCAGATACTCACTCTGTCTACAAAGCCTCCGGGACAAGTGCTGCAGAGCGAAACAGATTTTGGTCACCTTAGAAATAAGGAAATGAGAGAGAGAGAGAGAGAGAGAGAGAGAGAGAGAGAGAGAGAGAGTTAGCGAGTGTTGCTCAAGGTATTGCTGAATGTTACTTTCTGCTCTATAAAGGAAACGGACATTAATTACATGGGCCTGAAGGCTAAGCAAATGCTTTATCAATATCATGCAGTATCCCAACTGTGCTGGTGCTTTAATATTTTCTTAATAGCAAGAAGTTAGAGATGGAGGTGTTCTGTTAAGTTCCAATCTACATTCCTAATAAATACATGCATGTGATCATTATTTTGGCTTTATGGGGTATGGCTACATTAATGGCAGGCAACACATATTGAGAAGCAGCAATACTAACCTTGCTGAAAGAATAAGTCTCCGTTTTCTTTCATTCACTTCCAGTCTAGGACAAAAAAGGCAACACATTAGAAAAAAAATTCCAAGCAGCACCTCGGTCATAGATAGGTGTGTGTTTGAGTAAAACAAACATTGCTATTTCATTCTATAAACTGGCAAATACATTTTCTTCAAATTTCTAAAGAAAATATTGTCTTTTTTCCATGGCTGTATATTGAAGTATCCAGATACTCACTCTGTCTACAAAACCTCCAGGACAAGTGCTGCAGAGTGAAACAGATTTTGGTCACCTTAGAAATAAGTACATGAGAGAGAGAGAGAGAGAGAGAGAGAGAGAGAGAGAGAGAGAGAGAGAGAGAGAGAGAGAGAGAGAGAGAGAGTTAGCAAATGCTGCTCAATGTATTACTGAATGTTACTTCCTGTTCTATAAAGGAAACAGGCATTAATTACATGGGTCTGAAGGCTAAGCAAATGCTTTATCAATATCATACAGTATCCCAACTGTGCTGGTGCTTTAATCTCTTCTTTATACATGGGTTCTAAAATTTGTTTATAACCTGACTGCGCAAAGCTAACTGTGCACAACTCAACCTCTGATTGTTGGAAAGCGCTGTCGGTCAAAAAATTAGCTCACGTGGTTGGCTGCCAGTGTCTTGCCCCTCTTCATAACATCATATTGATAAACACTAAGAACCCATGTATAGCAAGAAGCTAGAGATTGAGGTGTTAAGTTCCAATCTACAATCATAATAAATGCATGCATGTGATCATTGTTTTGGCTTTATGGGGTATGGCTACAATAATGGCAGGCTACACATATTGAGAAGCAGCAATACTAACCTTGCTGAAAGAATGCATCTGTGTTGTCTTTCAGTCACTTCCAGTCTAGGACAAAAAAGGCAACACATAAGAAATAATTTCTTTCCAAGCAATGCCTTGGTTTGGCAGCATCTATATATCAAATCACACAGAAACAAATATCTTTAGCCAGTTGAAAGTGTCAGTGTTGATGTGGAGAGGTGACCATTGCATATCTGCATTAGAACTAGTTATCTGCAGTTAATTTGTTCGGGCCTCTGACAATGTGGACAGTTATTCCCCTGTTAAACATAATGCAGAAAGTCTCGTGCTGGAACTGTTAGTGAGTGACTGACGTGGCTTTAAAAGTGGCCTAATTCAAAACAATTGCATTTATGGCATCCTCTGAGGCGTCTGGTGAATAATGCTACAATATACAATGTTTGCACATAGGCCTACCTTAGCACAGACGGACATAACGTGATCAGCTTACAAAGGATCCGGACGCCAGTGCGATCTCTGGTTAACCTGGTGATTAATAATACAGTGAGTGCATACTCAAAACTGTTCGGGTGAAGCATAAAGCATAGTAAAGGATCTTAACACATGCACAAGCAATAACGAGACACACATATTCAGAGGGATAGCCTCAGTATGCTGGGATGGTCCAGACCGACGTCACATATCCCATCCCAAACTCGACCCCAGACGCACAGGCGGGTGACAGAGCAGCGCAGCAACAAGAAAACATCCGTAAAGCTCCAGTGAGCAGAGCATACATCAGGATGCCCTTGATAAAATAATTGCCTACGCTCGTCTAGCCACAAACAATTAGCAACTCACCGGCTAGAGGTAGCAGAGAGATTCTAGAATGAGAGGGGACATATGGCGGCCATCTTGGTGACGCCTCCGGGGTGCTATTTCGCGATTAAGTAGACCAGATCTGAGAGCAGGGTTGCCAACTTTTCCAAAAACCTTGGAGTGAGATTTCAGCGGGTCGGCAAATATTTTTGGGCGGGGGGTCTGGGGGTCAAAAATTGTATTTCTTAGATGCAATTTCATGCATTTTAATCAATTAGGCGTCCGGCTTGATGCTGTGCCAGGCGCCGGACAAGGCATTGAAAAGACGGACGGTCCGGCCTAAAGACGGACGTCTGGCCACCCTAGGTTCACGACACACATCTCAGAAGTTGTTCCACAGTACAGATAAATATATATCTGTGTAGATATGATGTAGACACATGTATACATTTTATGAATATGCAATAGTGTAGAGTGTGGGGCCTTCCTCTAGAATTTTGTGCATTTCTTAAATGCAATTTCTTCCATTCTAGTCGATTTTAGGGTGACTAGTTAGACATGTAAAATCCTAAATCCACATCTCATTCATAACCTACATCCTTTTATGAATGTAAACATGTGCAAAAAGTATTGAAAAACTCAGTGTAGCCATTTCATTTTTTACTCCCGCGATTCCTTTCCCGACGTCTGCTTCTGTATATGCCAGATAGGTTAGGTAAGGGTATTGCGCGAGACTCAACTCGCCACTTTTCCGGGTGGTAGCCTACTGTAGCCTACTCTAGGGGCGCCAACCGAGGAGTGCAAACTCCATACAGTGAATGCGCTCTCCCGACAGCACCCCAGTGAACTGTAGGCATGGCTCGACTGAGTGGGGACGCAACCTGTTTACATAGAAACTCTCTGGTGATGAGGCTGTGTACACATGCTTCTGTCTCGCTAGCCAATGTAGCCTAACGAGTTAACACCGGGCAGCAAGCACGTGAATCATGTCTCTCTTATTCTGGGAATGAAAAACAAAGGCTCTTCGAAACGTATGAAAATTTACCAAAAACGAGCCAACGAGATGTTTTGGCGAAGCTTGGCATTCCTCAGGCTACCTTTAAACTGCAACAGCTGTACAGGCTGCGTCTCCCCACGAGTCCCTCCCACTCCCCCTCGCCCTTCTCATCTCTCCTATGCCAGCAAGCCCAGCGCGACTTTCCCAATTCCAACCAGTTCTTTGCGTGGCTTTTTTTTAAACGGTGTCCAAAAAAAACACGTTGTAGGCTACTACTGTACAGCAGGCTATGCAACAGTGTGTTATTTATCGGCGTGGCAATTTTAAGTGCGCAGTCTTGCGGCGTTTTGCATGCATAACCTGAATCACACTGTGCAGAAACTGGCCAGAAAACGTTTGTTGAATGGGAACTTTACAAACTTATTTGACATCATAAGAGATGTCGACCCGTGCGTGGTCTATGCTTTGAAATGCATGTAAGCCTCGTCTTTCTCAGCGCTCATTTTTGCCAGACAGGTAGAGACAAAAAAGGGGTGAAATAATACAAATTCGGTTTTAGTAATCAATCGCTTACAGTGTTCAAATTGGCTCGGACAAACGTGACCACTATAAGCGGATTCCACTGTAATATGTTAGGCTATGTTTTGCCCGGAATAAATTATAATACCACTAACCACACACCGATTCATACGAGTTTTTACAAAGGCATCACATCACCGCAGAATGGCTGGCTAGCTAGTCAGCCTCCGTCTTGTGTTAGTTAGCTATTTGGCTTTGACAACAACGTATTGGTGGTCCAGGACAGAATAAAGTAGTGAATTACTTACACGATTATGAATTAATCCCACTTCGTTATTCGGACATACAAACTATATATTGCCAGGAAGAGCTGAACCCCCCGCCTCCCCTTTTGCTTTTAACAGTCCGTTCTGGTGTGTTCCTCGGCAGTTTGTTAGCAACTTTCCTTGTCGCAGTGCAAGTAGTAGGTAACCAACTAGCTACTAAATTGCTAACTAGTTTAGCAAGGGAGCGCATCTACTGACTGAACAACACACATTCGCTTTGGTTTCTCGAACTAGCGTCTCAAAATGAATCATCACAACCAATTCCTCTCTGGTGGCGTCTATGATGTAGTTATTTGTTCAACTATAATGATGACAAACGTTGAAGTTGACCTACTGATTTCGCGGCTCCTCAGAAGTGTCAAATTCTGTCCATCCACTCAGACTGAACTGGCCGCGCTCACTTGAATCGAATGGCACGCGCCATGTGTTGTTACAATGAATCTAATGATGGGTTACCAATCACATTTCGCCTTGACAGACCGACGTCAATGACCAGCCGTTTCTCCTAATCAACAATCAGAGAGGGCTTAGACACTCTGCTGTAGTCCAATCATGAGTTTAAGCATTCGGAAATTATAGAACGACAGTGAAAAAAATCAACACAGAAAGAAAAAAAATATCTAGCGTGACATTTCTTTGTTAAGTGTGAGAACGTGACACTAAGTCTGAAAGAGTGAGTGTCACGGCAGATGCGTGAGAGTTGGTAACACTGTCTGAGAGTCAATGGGAAAAATGAATGGGGAAACTGAGTATAGGACGGAGGGGAACCCAGCGGTTGTGAAAACCATATGGTTGAAACGACCGTGAAAAACTGATCAATCTAGACTACTTGGTTGTGTCATACGAGTCAAAATAAAGCTTTTTGAGCCACTTTTCTCACGGTTTTTTTTGACAGAGCGCAGGCGCAGTAGTTCCATAACGGCACGAGAGCAACGGCTTTTCAAAACTGAGCATGTGCATAATTTCGCGTGCGCCGATGCAGCCAGATGATTGGATCACTGGCAACGCAGCTCAGCAGGCACATTGGCTCTTGTTACCAGAAAGGCGGGAGATATGCGGGTAGACGCCATATTTGCGTTACGAATCTTCACCGTTAATTTCTATGTACCTGTTCTATCTCCTCTTACTAGAATATTTCTGGAGGTAGCCCACTAGACGTCGCCGGACTAGAGGAGCAGACAAGCCGCGAGGGGAAATCATTTTACTAAGTGCCTTGACAAGTTGTAGAATTTACTGCGGAGGCACTCTCCCCGTGAGCTCACTAAGTTTGGCGTTTCCTACCAGCACTAAACCAAGCTATCTGCAACTAACTGACAGCCAGCTGCACGTAATCGCTAAACAATGTCAAGTTGCAGAATGTAATTACGAACGTCAAAATGAAAGGCTTCGGTTTAGTTATAATGTCCCATCACCCGACACCCCTAGTTGTCTCTCATTCAGACACGGGCTGCAAACAAATCTAACAAGTACAGCACAACGGCAGGGGATGTTAAGAATAAAATACTTCACTTTCTGCTTCAATTACTACAGTTAGAGCATGCTAGCTAGACTCATATCTAACTAGAGCTAGCTTGCTGATAGCTAGTTTTTTGTAAGCTTGAAGCTGCTGCTAGCCTCGCCCACAGTTCGGCCACCGTTTCCATCGTGTTTTATAAATGAAAAAGAGAAGTCAAATGTTTACTGCAATTAGGCTATATGTAACTAGGATGTAATCGAATAATATCTGACGCTACCTATTAGGTCAACGTAGCGTGTTTGAACGTGCTAATCACTTCGAGACCGTGGTGGTTAAAATCTTGTGATAACATGAGAAACACTGTCTAAATGGTGGCGCCTTGTCCATTTTTACCGTTATATCAAGTTTACTACTTAGACAGCACACATATTAGTTTAATTCATTACAAACCTTTCCTTGTTGTTGAAGGTTTCCTCAGTTCAGTTGACTTCCAGGAAAAAGTCCGTTGGCTGGCTCTGATTTCAAATGTTATGATAAACCCAGTGATTGGGTATAATAACTCATCAATGGTTAGCATAACCCAGTATATGGTCAAACGACCACACACCAATAATTGGGTAAACATATAACCCAGCATGTTTCTATCAAATTACCCAGTGTGGGTATAAAAAACCCAATAAGTAGTAAAATTGTCATAAACCAGTATTTGGGTAAAGAAATAACCCAGTATTTTTTTGTGTGTAGTCTCATGACAGACATTGACAATTAGGAAAATGGTGAAGTGCAAATCTGTTGTCTGGTAGACATCTAGACAAGCCGTTATTTATCATTGCGTCGACCTCGGACATCAGACCATTCGCAATTGTGCGGTGTCGAAGGACTCTCCTCTCTTCTGGTTGAAAATGAGGACAATTCTCTCCTTCCCTATTGTTATGTATTTAGGAGGTCAGATAGGCCTACATTTTGTCTTTTGTTTACTCGCGTTTATTTTAAGTTTGGATGACAATTATCCCGTATTTGGAAGTATCATTTATGCAAGGTAGTAGCCTACATGTTGAGACGTTAACGCAATTCAAGCTCCAGAGAACAGTCGTTACCAAAAGAAGGGAGGACAAAAACTAAACCAGTTCCTTAAAATGTCTTGGAAATATAGAGCCAGGTAGAAGATTTTCTGAGTATTCCTGAAGGTCAATGTTGCATAAGTGCAGCCTGCGCGCTGCAGTGAGCCGCGCCCCTTCGATTAAACCTGGAGAGTCGAGGCGCGAAGCGCACAGTTATTTAAGCCAAGTCGTCGGAGTTTTCTCAACTCTCTTCTGTTTGCAGATGTAACCGATTCTCCCTTGCTTCTATTGTAGGCCTATGTCTTTGTTAAACCAGCTTTGCTTTGTCTTGCACACGTAATATTCAAGGTCTGGCTGACCGTATCTGTAGTAAAGTGTTACATTCCTAATATATCTGAGAGCAATGCGCCACGCGAGCATCGAAGAACAGTAGGCTACCTTGCCCCACCCTACCCCTAACCCGAATTTCAGAAATGTCCAGGAAACATACGTAGGCTAGTAGTTAGGCAGAATAGGGTTTAATATTCCTGATGGCCCACCTCATCTCCCCGACAGCCCCGACGGTGAGCGTGTTTCCCTCTGTTCAACCAGAAGAGTCTTGAGCGCTCAGTTATGCAGTTAGAGAGCACAGTCCTCTGTTAAATGTGGACGATTCTCCTCCCTTGCACTATTTTTGTGTATTTGTGATATCACCCTCTTTGCATTTTAGCTTGCTTGGGCTACTGTAGTATTCTAAATTTGGAGGATATTTTTTCCCCGTAGTTTGGAAGGGGTGCGTTATGCGAGATCAGTTGAGCAGAGAATGCATGATACATCGGGAATGCGTTGGAGGAAAACTGACATGATTTTCGAAAACGACCGCAAAAATAAAGGAATATATAGACGAGCATTCATGGAAACTAACTAATTTATCTGCCTGGGTGCCACCTGTGGCATGGGCTTGCGTCTTTTCTGTTCAGGCAGAGGTGAGATGCAGCGCACGAGTTCAATGAGATTTATTCGCTATGGAAATGACTTTTGTTCCTCGACCGAATTGGGATTTTAGCGCGCACATAGACCTATATTTGTTTTAGGTCTTGTCATGTAGCCTAAATCTCTCTCTCCCTCCCTCCCTCCGTGACTGAAGTGGTTCTGTTGGAGAGCACGTTCAGTAGTTACACGTGCTCTCTCTCGCTCTCTCTCGCTCTCTCTCTCTCTCTCTCTCGTGAACCTGTCCACAGTTGGTCTTTATTTACATTCCTTCCTGGCACTATAAAAAGTTATAGTGGAAAACTCAATTGACCTTTCCGCAAACTCCTCCCCCCCTTAGCAACGGTTGCTATGCGAGTCAAGCTTTTACGTATTCCAGGTTCTCAGCATTAGAATGAATGGCATGCGACATGTTTTCACCCCTGTCAATTTCGGCTCTGCCCATGGAAATCACAAGCAATTTGTTGAGAAACAGCAAAATATAAGATAAAAGTTGACAAAAAGGTCTGCAACAGGCTTAAAGGCTACATCCACAACATGCTATGTTTGTAGCCAGATGAGACAGAGGGTAAAGCCTACAGATCCCAATGTAAGAGGCAAGCACCTAATAATTTACAAGAGCAGCAGTGCATTTGTAGGCCTAGACCTAAAGCAGGGTAAGTCACCTTTATCATACGTTGCATTAAAATGCACATGATTATCATATTTGTTGCATTAAACCCATGTGATGGTAACAGATGCCAAATGTAAACATTCCCACCTGTAGCGCTCCAGTCTATTGCTCCCTTATCGTTGACTTGGCTTGTTCAACACATTTCACCTCATGCAAGTGAAAGGCAACCCTTTGGAACCCCAATCCTCCACAAGCTTCACACAGCAATGGCACAATGATACCAAAATAAAACCAGTGTCTGTGTCATCTGTGGTTGCTCCAAAAGCAAAGGTGATTCTATAAGGTGTCTCTTACGGTCACCAGGAAACCAGTACGCCTACAGTTCAGTAAATAGATAAATATTTCCAGTAATCTACAAATACATTGGCTACATTGTAAACAGTGGAAGTTAGAGAGAATTTTGTTGTAGGCCTACTGCCCTCCCCCCTGGAACTTCAATGTGACAGGTGACAAACTGGCTCTCCTACAAAGGCAGACAGGAACACCTGAGCTATTTGGTGCAAACCTCCTGTGGACATCACTGTTGTTGCAGACCACACATACCCTCTTGGAGTGGCTTAAGTCATCAGGTAATTCACCATGACATGAAATGGGTTAAAGCATTTAAGCAAAAAATGAAAATACACAGGTCATGACAATATGCATGATGATGGATGGTATTTAATACACAATAACAAAATAATCAATACATAATACACAATAAATACACACAGGGCTGATGTTGACTGATTAAATATTGTGCTCACATTCTGTAAACTGATGTGGAATCTTTTGTAACCAAATACTTGTCTAAATGTCATCAGTGTCAATAACAGCTCACTACACAAAGGAAGGTCTGGTGTGCCACTGTACCTGGATTATTTAAAATGTTGAACTCATACAAGGTATTAAACTGCTCATAGGTGAATCCAGCGCAGTAGCCTACTGGAAATAGCCTAACACATCACTTTCATGCACAAACTCTGGTTTTAACACCAAAGTAGTGTGTAAATGGAGTTTGTATCTAAGTTGTTACATCCTTTGCCTCTAGTTGTACAGTCAGCTTGGTTATCTCAGCCTTCTGAGTGGCCACCATGTCCCTCAACATCTGAAGCTCATCTCCATGATCAGTGGTGGGATCTGTAAACAACGAACAACAACAACAGGAAAAGTTAACAAACTGCATATAAATAATATCTCTCAGTCACACACACACACACACACACACACACACACACACACACACACACACACACACACACACACACACACACACACACACCATGGTCACTGGTGTTTGAAGCACTTTGTTCCACAGTGTTAAGGTGTTCAGTGGAGTTTGAGCTCTCTCCTACCATGTAAACAACCAGTTTGACTTTCCATTACATTTTCATAGTAATGCAAGGTTGATGCATGTTAGTGTAGGGCTAAGATGTTTTGTTGATGTTTTGAGAACGGTGACTGGGTACAACAATCTCTATTAATGTTTGCAATGTAGGCCTATAACTAAATCATCTCTGATGGAAGGCACTAAAATAAAATGCACATTGTGAAGTACAGCACACCTGGGATCTTAAATCAATACTATTAATTATTATTCAATCTCAGTTCAGTTGCAATGGTTACATGAGGTGGGATTCTAACTAAGTTAATAGCAGAATACTTTGCCCAGCATAGCTGATGCTTGTTTACTACAAGCGAACAAGTGGCATCCCACTTTAAAAGCCATTGTACAAGATAAACTTTTCAACTGTACACAACATTAACATTAGTTTGGTTGCTACTTGCATGCACAATATGAACAGAACAGTCAACAGTGACAATAAAAGTACAGCTAGCCTATGCTAAATGAGGCTAACCCATTCAATCCAGCTATGTGTTATTATTATGATCATCCACACAGTTCTAGCTGCCCAAAATGCAAGGTAGTGCTACTAAATTGTATTTGAAGTAGTGGTATCATCACGTTTTCAATGAGGTAGGTGGATTTTAGCGACATTAAAATAGCTGCTTACCTTAGCTTGCCTAGTGGCTTCTGTTTACATGTTGCTGGTGGTGGGGTAGTCCACATTGTTTAGCCCACAGCAGGAATTTCTCCATCTCGGTCTTTGGTTTTGGGAAGGAATGAAATGTAACCCCTCCCTCCAACTTGTTGTGTCTCCGTTGTCGGAATTACACACGCCAAACGCGCAACATTTCTTTTTATCTTCCAAACTCGGGATCTCTCTCATAGACTTCCATTCATCAAAACGGCTGGCTTGACCAAGGTCCCGAGCTTAGTAACTGTTGCTATGCTATGATTGGTCAGTTACCATTTTGGGGGGTGGCCGCGGAAAGGTGAATTGGAGACCACTGGCCTACGCTAATTGTAGCCAAACTCCACCCCTTGATATCAAGCGTAACATTCCGCAGCCTGGTTGAGCATCAGCACGCCTACGCTCTGTACAAAAGCAGGTTCCCACTAGACGGCAGTGTAGTTGGAGTCGCAGGGAAGAGCAAATTATCACAAGATTAAGAAGAATAGGACATACCAGGTTGATATCATATCATAGGCAAGCATGCCACATGTCAATGTGTTAACTATAGGGAAATGGAGACAGTCAATCATGTTTTGTTAGGCTACAGTGCCAAGCATAGGCCTACAGCAAGGAAAGATATTTTACTAGTGGAGATTAGAGAACTGGGTGAGACAGGCTCTCTCCAGATAAATTATTCTCCTTCTCTTTGCCGTCAGCGTGGAGATTTGTGTTTAAGTTCCTTAAAAACACAGGACTTTATGATAGGATTTAGTTAACTACATAGGCCCTAGTGAGTTATCTAATTTTGTTTGTTCATTTATTTTATTTCTACCCATTGCTATTCTTTCATTTATCCATTCTCCCGTTCTTTTTCTTTTCTTTTTTCTTTCTTTTGTCATTCCTCCGTCGAAGCTCCACCCTTTTGGATAGTTGTATAGTTGGCGGTAATGCAACATTGCGTAGGCTATGCCAATCGCCAATAAAATCACAAGAAGAAGAAGAAGAGCATCAGCACGCATCCATTTGCCACGACACAGAAGTGCTGCGAGGCTGGTAAGACTTGAAATTTTAAAGTGAAAGTGAAATTTTTAAAGTTTACGGAGTATACCCACTTCTAAATTTTAGGGGCTTCAGCCTATACCCACTTAAAATTGATTGATCCATTATTTAGAATAGCATAGATATACAGTAGGCCTATACCCACTTAAAAAATGTTCGAATATACTGTATACCCACTTCAAAAAAGTAGCCTAGACTACACCGCTGAGTAGCCTACCCCTCCCCTCCCCCCCCCCCCACCCCCTCCCCCCCCCCCCCCCCCCCCCCCCCCCCCCCCCCTCCCTGCTACGCTGTGGACTCTCGTCTCAGTTGATTAGTTCTAGCGTTTCGTGAGGCTACTCGCAGCAACGGTCATGGTTTCATTGCGCAAGTTGAGCGCAGCGTGGGGTTTATTTCATTTGAATTCATGTTTCACTTGCATAGGCTACACACACTCGTAGTCGTAGGCTATACATAGACTAACCTACATGCCTACCCTACGGTGTTTTTGAACGATGTTTGTGTGTTGTTGATAACTCGGGCAGGACATGGGGAAAGTTAGCAGACTGGTAGGGGAAGCGGGGAAATGTCTGTCGGGGTGGAGCTGTTACAACAGCATCGCATTTGGCGTCTTCACACACAGAGCTCTGGGACAATGAAACACACTTGCCTATAATTTCCCCCGTCTGCTACATAGTGACTTTTACACCATCTTTGACACACAGTGGAGGCACTAGTCTATCATGATCATTTTCCACGCACATTCCACTGTAAGATTTCCCACAGTCCGAACACAGACATAACCAAAGCTGCCTTCTTCCTCTTCTTTGATTTTTAAGTTGGCAAGCTAACGTGGTGCATAGCCTAGGCTAGGCCTACTTACCGCCACCAGCTGGACTGGGGTATGAACTCTATCTAAGTATCTTTCTAAATCACTCCTGAGAGTAAATAAAAGAAAAGAGAAGAAAAGATAAAAAGGAAAAAATACAAAACAACAGTGAGTCATCTAAATTCTTTGAATCAATCCTGTGCTCCTCAGGAATCAAAAAACTTAGTTTATAGCCTACTGACATCTGCTTCTTTGTGATATGACCTCCAGGTTAAACTGCAGGCCTATTTTCTCTTTTTCCAAGTATACAATTAAAATATGTCTGTCTTCTTGGTAGCCTACTTATAACATTGAAGAAAAACATGCTACAGTTTCAGGACAACCACAGTTTGAACATTTGCCATCAACATGTTTCCACATTAGTAGCCAGGTAGGCTACTGTTTAAGCTTGTAGGCTATGGCCAAATCCTATTCTAGCCAACACATTCCCCTCTTTCCTACTTCTGTTGGTTATCCTGGGAGTTCCTACTTTTTTCTGGACATTAAAATTGTCTGCCTGTCAGCCCTGAATTCCATGTGTGCCACCTCCCCTTCACTTTACGCTACAGAACACTCTTTACTTCAGCTTTACTGATGTTAACTTGCAGGCCTACATTCTCACATGTAGCCTTCTTTTTTGCACATTAATCTGCCAGTTCATTTCTCACCTATATGAGCTGGTACCCACACAAAGGAAATCCCAACTCTTGACTTCACTATTAGGTTGTTTGCCGTAATTGCAATTTCAAAAATAATGTCTTGCCTGGATTCTACTTGACCTGTCCTGATGCTGGTTAATGCTGAGCTGGAACCATATGCCAGATTTTGCATGGCTTTTCTTTTTTCATCTTTCCTTCTTTCCTCTTCCTCTTTTCCTTTTCTTTTTTCCTCTCTCAGTCTCTCTCACTCACTCTCTCTCTCTCTCTCTCTCTCTCTCTCTCTCTCTCACACACACACACTCACACACACACACACACACACACACACACACACACACACACACACACACACACACACACACACACACACACACACACACACACACACACACACACATTTCAATTATTTCTCTTCTGAAGACAGAACACAAACAAATGTACTCTCTTATACACCTATAATAACGTGTAATAAAATAAATCTTGTGTTCTTCTCTTTCCCAGTTCGCAGGGCTCTTTGCTACTCATGTCGGACCTGGAACTGGAGGAGTTTGACTTGGGGGATTATGGACGACAATTTGATTCACCTGCTAGATCAGATGAAGGTCTGCTTACAATGCTGCCAGTGGTCAACAAATCACAACGAGTGATGTGAGTACTGTATGATGGTCTTCAGTCCTGATATCAATTGTTTTACGTTGTCACTGCTCTTAAAGGTCCAGGGGGGCCAGGGGTTTGGGGGTGTGGAACGTCCGGTTGCCTTACTAGGCTATGGCTAAGTACATATGGCTTACATACAGTATAATGGTTGTATCAGGGCATTACTGTCACATCTTTTTCCTGAAGCATTTGTAGATTATCATGTGAACATGGACCACAGTTCATTGTAGGGGGAAACAAAAAACAGAAAAGGGGCCAGTTGCTTTAGCGCCACCTCATCCCTTTCTGTGCACGTCTATGCAGTCCATAATATGTTATTATTTGTAGTTTATTTGGCAGGGACAATGCAGTGCACATTATTACAAACATGACAAGGCAAGGCCATGACACAGCTTGAAGATGTGAATACATAAAAAGGTTTATAGCTAGATAGCTAATTTGCAACCTCAGTCCCGGATCAGGCTAAATATTCTAATAAAATATACACATCATCTAAAATATACCAGAATACACCTAGTTATACAAAATGTTATACAAAATGTACAGTAGACAAATACAATTATATGCTACCTTAAAACATAATTCCTATAGCATTAAAACCTTGTGCAGGAAGAAAAAAAATCAGATGTGTGTGACCTGTATATGCTGTGTGTGCATTTATGTGTGTTATCTATTGTGTGTTGTGATGATTACATTTTTGGTTTTCCTTCAGCCAGTGTTTCAGTTGTCTTCAGTTGTCTGGTAAATACTTAAAACTCAGTTTGTATTTTTAATACAGTTGGTAAACTGTTCCACATTTGAGAAACTCAACCACCTCTGCTATGCAGTTGCCGTTCACTGCTCCTCTGGTGGCCGCACTTCTTGTGCTTATTTTTGTTACAAAAGGACATAATACAACAGGAGCAAGATTATTTGCACATTTAAAAATTAGTTTAAGAAAATAAAACTTCATAAGATTCTCAAAGCTTAAAGGGACACTGTGCAGGAAATGGTCAAAAAAGGTACTGCAACTATGCTGCTTATTGAAATTGGGCTGCCTATGGCCAAATTTGATCTTTACATGAAAGTTTACTAAGTATTAAACAAATATTTTCTAGTATGATCCAAGTACAGTCATTTTTGCAGCTAAAAATGGCTATTTTTGGAAATTCAAAATGGTGGCCCAATGGAGAAGATCTCCCTTTTCATGCATGAAAAGTGCAATTTTTCCAGTCATAATGAATAACTTACTTAGAATTTGATGCTAGTGGTAAATATTCATGAAAAAGGTCACATTAGTGAATGGGCAGCATGAATTCTGGAAATAAACAACTAAAAAGCTCACACAGTGTCCCTTTAAGAGGTTATATTCTGTTACTATGAGGCAGTGGTTCCACATTGTTTGTGATCCAGTATCTTCAATGCCTGTTTGTATAATGATAAAATAGGTTTAATTTATGTCTGGGAGGCTTGGCTCCATACGGTGATGCAGTAAGATAGGTGAGACAATATCATGGCATGAAAAGACAAAAAAGGCTGCCTTGACAGGTATATGATCAGGCTTTTAGGCAGGATTTTTTTTAGGGTGTCTAACTTTTTTTAACCTGTCATTGTGCGTGGCGGGTCGAGTCGCCCGCAGGCACAAGTGTTTTAGGGCGATCTTGGGGTATTCTCCCCCGCAAAATTTGAAGCCATTGGACTCACACTAACGCATAACATGGGTCTAAATAGACCCGCATTCATTTCCAATGTATTTCTGAGCATTAATCATGTATTCTCTCACACAACTTCTAAAACCAATACATTTTATCCCATTATTCTTCTAAAAGTAATTACATAGGTGGTCCTTAAAGGAGAATTCCGGCCAGTTTGGATTCATATCCCATCTTGGGTGGACCGAGGGAAAAGGATGAAAGGGAAAACCGCGAGAAATTTTCATGCGTGCTGCGCAAAGTTGTTCAATTGCGCTGTTTTCGGTTAAAGCCTGGTTCGTCGGGCACGTATTTGACCTGTTTTAAAGCTCCCAGCGTGCATTAAAACCCTTTTGAACGCTTTGGCCGTGGTGTGTGTACCAGAGGTCGCGTTAACCGACAAATGTCCGTCATTGACGGATTTTTTTGAAGGATGACGGAAATTTCTGAAGCCTGTCCGTCATTTTGACGGATCAATGTTCAGGGTGATGATAAATAAATAATACGTTTAAGTAGGCCTACGCCTCTATCGAGAAGAGCAAATATGCATTTCAATTAGGCATAGTTATCAGCGCAGATAATTTCATGCTACTATCATTTGACTTTCTCCCTCTCTCCCTGCTTGACATACCATGCGCCGCAGCTGGGCTGTGCGGCTGGCTGCAGCAGAGCGCGCGCCTCTCCACTTGTTCCAAATAATGAATTAAAATAACTAAGATGTTGCCACACGTGTGACTTCGACTTTAAGATTCAGAACTATGTGTAGACCTATGCCTACTACATTTACAGACTATCTGATCATCTGCCAATGACGAAGTTGTCCCTCTATCGCCCTTCATAGAAGCATTGTTTCATAACTCCTCGCTTGAAACATAAACAAATATGCGAATAGCATTTTTGCTAGCCAGAACCTTCACTCAAAGGCAACGCAGGTCTAAAACGGCTTCAGGACATTAACTAATAAAAATGACGGATATTCAAGAGCCTAAATATTACCAGGCAACGCAACTTACAACTTGACAAACGTTGCCCGAAACGGCTAACCTTCTCTCATTTCGATAGCTGGTTCACCCATTATAGGCGATATATTTTTTATTCAGAGAACTTTACCGCGCTCCCAGAGCCAACATATAAGCCGATGGGGCTACGTCTAGAGTGGCTCCCTTTACCGTCGCTGACATTTTTCAACAAAGTTTTGCGAAATCTGGTCGTCTACCTGTTGTAGGCTTCAGTGCCTTTGTCGACTGCCTGGGCTAAACCTTTCTGCTTCAAGACGGCTTTCCTTTCCATCCTGCATGTTATCCCATTTAACACTGCGCCTTTGTATTACAATCGGTGTATTAATCAGAGCAAAACGAGTGACTGACAGCTGTTGGATAAAGCCCTGCACGCGTCTTTTAAAAAAGTGTTTGTGGTGACCATAGCGCTGAACACTGAATCAGACGCGCGTCATGAGAGATATCTGCAGCTTTAGTGCAACGAGGGGGGCAGAGAGAAAGTGGACAGCAAAATTGACTCCATCCTGAAAGTTGGAGAATGAATGTCGAGTGAAAGGGGGTGTATTCACAGCGGTTTACTCTCAATTGGCCGCAATTGCGCATGTGTTGTTCCCGGTGCGGGGTCGCGACCCCCCATAGCCTATTGAGAAACGATATGGAGAATTAAAAAAATAGGCGATGACGGATTTTTTTTCGACCCTGTCCGTCAAAATGACGGACTGTGAAAAAGTCTAGCGCAACCTCTGGTGTGTACCCATACAAGTCGATCTAGTGGTTCATAGTTCCATTAGGAAGCACAGGCACGATACAAGAGGAGTTTTCAAAAGTGGCGCACCTACCTCTCTCAGCTTCCGCCTTCCAACTACGTCCGCAAAATGGTTCGCCAAAGTGATACTTCATAGTAATCCATTTTATTTTTGTCCACCAAAGACGAGTCACAGGAAACAAATTCACATGTTTCCATGTCCTGTGCTGTTGTTGTCCTGTGCTGTTGCAGATTGAGTTCTCACTGAACGCAGGTTTGTGACGTCACGGCGTCACATGACTCCTGGAAGGAACGCACATTCGCTCATCCAGTTATTATACAGAAGCGAGAGAGAGGCGCTGTCGTAATATTAGCTGTTTGATATTTTGAGATGGATCCTTCGTTGGGGTCTGGTGGTTCAATTGAAGAGTTTGGTGGCCATGGTTATCTTTTTCGAACCAGAATATTTGTAACAGATAAAGAATTATTGCCACAATGTCACATATCACAGATTACAGTTTCGGGGGCGGGCTCATGTATTGTTTTGGGGGGGATCCAGTTTCGGGGTTGGCTAAAGGTGTCAAGATGGGTCACAGAGCGCCGAGTGTTTCACCCAGACAGAGAGGTTTCCCCACATGCTGTACCAGGATGTCTTGGAAGCCTTCTTTTATGTACCAAGAATCAATTGAAAAAAAAAAAAACATCCTAGACCAAGTGGCCCTAATGGTCAACTGTCTAATGAGTGAGTATAGTATTTTCTATTTATATTGCAATTATTTATTTCATCACCAAGGACTGCTATATATTCTAATCGGTATATTATTGTGATATGTGACATTGTGGCAATAATTCTTTATCTGTAACAAATATTCTGGTTCGAAAAAGATAACCATGGCCACCAAACTCTTCAATTGAGCCACCAGACCCCAACGAAGGATCCATCTCAAAATATCAAACAGCTAATATTACGACAGCGCCTCTCTCTCGCTTCTGTATAATAACTGGATGAGCGAATGTGCGTTCCTTCCAGGAGTCATGTGACGCCGTGACGTCACAAACCTGCGTTCAGTGAGAACTCAATCTGCAAGACAACAACAACACAGGACATGGAAACGTGTGAATTTGTTTCCTGTGACTCGTCTTTGGTGGACAAAAATAAAATGGATTACTATGAAGTATCACTTTGGCGAACCATTTTGCGGACGTAGTTGGAGGGCGGAAGCTGAGAGAGGTAGGTGCGCCACTTTTGAAAACTCCTCTTGTATCGTGCCTGTGCTACCTAATGGAACTGTGAACCACTAGATCGACTTGTATAGGTACACACACCACGGCCAAAGCGTTCAAAAGGGTTTTAATGCACGCTAGGAGCTTTAAAACAGGTCAAATACGTGCCCGACGGACTAGGCTTTATCAGAAAACAGCGCAATTGAACAACTTTGCGCAGCACGCATGAAAATTTATCGCGGTTTTCCCTTTCATCCTTTTCCCTCGGTCCACCCAAGATGGGAATGAATCCAAACTGGCTAATTTCTAGACATGGATCGAAAATGACCCGCATTCATTTCTAATGGAAGTCTAAACCTTTCACTATTATAACTTCCACAATTAATGTATTTTAATAGCTAAAGGATTCAAAGTTGTGATTTAGACTATTTTAATGCACAAAATGGGTGTTATTTTTTGTATCTTATATAAATAAACACACAAATAATTTCCCCCATTATTGCAGACATAGCGTAAGTCTGAAGTGTTTCACGTTAGGAACTAAAATATATTTAAAAGGATTCCAGTCAGGAACAAATAAACTGCGGACCGTTTTTTACCACTGCTGACCTATTGGATTTAAGCATTCCAGGTCATGCATACTTGTATAATAAGAGACGGTGTGATCGGAGGAGCCCAATTACAGACATCATATAAGAAGGTTAGATACGTCATCGCGTATTTCAAGCACGTCCGCACAGGTCGGCCATATTAGCGCTGCCTAAACTCTCCACAGACCCCCGTTACACCTGAAGTAAACTGAAGAATTGAAACGTTGAGATACTTAAAAATGTATACTGTTGCTTCGTTGAAATATTGACACGTGTATATAAATGGTAGGGCTCCTTAAAACTTAAGTGTAGACTGGGGTAAAACGCCCAGGAGATGTGTCAGATTTAGCCTATTTGTCCAAAAATTTAGATAGACCTACAGCAAATACACATTTTAACCATTGCTGTGCATTACGTTGACGACATGGATATATTCATTGCACCAAATTAAAGACGACAGAGATGACGTACTGGAAGAGAGATGTACAGCGCAACAAGTTCATTCTATCTGGATGGCACTAGCGTCACGACTCATTTTGAACACAAGGTGGAGCTATCGTTATTTGATATTTTACTGAAAATAAAAAAGATTACGTTGTGCATTTGTTTATGGGATCTATTTAATAACATGAATAAGCCTACTGAACTATATTATACATGCTTTTAGACCTATGCACATAATAATATAATGTAATATAATATAATAATATTGTGAATATTCATCACTATGCAGTATCAACATATACTTTCGTTTGGAATTTTTTATACTGTGTAACAAACCGACCCTTTCGAAAATCTATGGAAATTTGAGGGAATTATGGCCATCTGAAGAGTATACAGCACCAAAAACTCACTGCAACTGGTTGAGCCAGCAGGCTGCGCTAACATGGCCGCCATGCGCAGACGTTCAACTTGCATGACGGGAACGCAGACGACGTATCTAGTCTTCTTATATGATGTCTGTCAGCCCAATAGCCTATATCAGGACATATACAAAACTTTTAATGAAGAATCATTGCGACGTTAAGCGACTCGAGGGGCAAACTCGCAGAAGCGCGAGGGGAGGGGGAAGGGAGGGACGAGCAGAAGCGTAGGACAGACCTGGTAGTCTAGGCAGGATTTCTGAAAAGGTGCTTATTTAAGGTCCTGAAGGCAAATCATGTTAATTTTCGGCATACAACTGATTTAGGGGTATTCAAGGGTGCTGAATGCAAATCTGCCGTATGCCGGACGCAAAAATGTACCAAAATGCCTCAAAACGGGCAAAATCCAATATGGCCGCCGCCACCGTGTTAAAATCCTGCAATCACTTTTCTTTTGGACTAAATAAGGTATGAATTTGAAAATAGCACTTATTTTTATGTTTTCAGACATGGGGAAAGCCATTATGTCATCATATTTAAGCTCAGACTGGAGGAAAATGCTTATGTCATTGGCTGGCAGCCATTTTAAAAGGAGAGAGCCTCATATTGTCAACGATTTTTAACATTTTTACTAATCTTTCAAGATCCACAGAAAAAAATGTTCTTTGTCTCTGTGAACACAAATACTACAGAAAACTACACTGAACTGTCTACTTTCACCTGAAAAAAGAAGTTTGTGTCTACCTTTTTCCATTCTTTAGTTATGGGCAGTAGAACATGGGATGACACCACAAAAAAGCACAGATTTTTGACCCCAAAATACTGCACTTCTCACTGCCCATATTTTTGCTTTAAGGACATATTGTCTTTGATAGTGTTCATGTTTGATATGCTACATTTTCAGGGGGTTTGAAGGGTGCTTAATGCCTTTAATTCCCATAGTACATCAAAATGAAGGAATCCAATATGGCCGCCGTCACTACACAAGGTAAACTCTTAAGTACATTATGTAGCATCAGGTTTTCATACAAGGAGAATTAATTTCCATACTCAGATTTAAGATAGATATCAAAGGAAATTATTTCAGTGTAGACTGAATTCATGTTTGCAACAGGAGATTACCTTTTCCATAAATTGACCATTTGTATTTAAATCTCTCCCTATTTCAATTACACTTTTAATGCATTATACCATGAAAATGTTTCCACCTCAAACCACCTCACAATGTTTCCACACCTCTTCACCCATAAAAGATAAATGCACACAAGAGTCTGAAAGTCCCTAAATCTAATATTTTCTAATATTATCCTTTGTACAATGGGAATTACTTCATGTTTGCCGGTTTAATTGCTGTGCACAGATCACTGTATATCTAGGCCTATAAAGGGGACCAAGAGGCAGACTGATGTGAATAATATATAAAATAGAATAGAATAGAATAGAATAGAATAGAATAGAGTATACAGATAAGGGAGTGGCATTGTGTGTGTGTGTGTGTGTGTGTGTGTGTGTGTGTGTGTGTGTGTGTTTGTGTGTGTGTGTGTGTGTGTGTGTGTGTGTGTGTGTGTGTGTGTGTGTGTGTGTGTGTGTGTGTGTGTGTGTGTGTGTGTGTGTGTGTGTGTGTGAATATATTAGAGGGCATACTCAGGCTGGTATTGCACATCAGTCATCCAAAGTTATTGCATAGATTGTCTTGCTTAACGTACATATTTCAGCTGAGATGGCCACTCTGTGACAATTATAACCATTAATTACAAGGCTGGCCTTTGTTCTGTAGTACGGCAAGAATTCAGCTCAACACATTGCACTGTATCAATTATTGCACAACAACCGGAGGATGGAAGGAGATCAGGGGAACAAGAGATTGTAATGAACAGTCAGACAGTCCATGTGTGTGAAATGTGGTTTTAGTCTTTGGTCCTTACTTTGATGATACATCTGTAGTGGCAATGATACATCTGTGAAGAACTCAGAACCAGGATAATGTCCAAGACAATGTTTTAGCTCAGTGACTGTGGGAAGTTGTATGTAAGTGGTAAGTTGTATGGAAGTTGTACTATGTCTATTCTCGCTATAGGTGTACCTCCTGAAGGCAGCAATGATCTCTTTGGTTTTCTTTTCATTCAGAGCTAGAGAAATTTGTACACCAGGCTGCCACCTTCAGTCCCTTTTGCTGGCCATGCTGCAGTCATGGACGGATAGACTTTAGATGGGGGCTCAGCATGCAGCCATGTGGGGATCCAGCCCTGCTGAACAGGGGAGCAGGAGGAAAAGAGAGTCTGTCTGTTATCTTCTGTTGGTAGAATTGTGCAAGTATAGACTTTAAATTGGCCTAGTTAATATGAATGTACATCTGCAGTGTATCAATAACGGTGCTCAGCTGGAGAGAGAGAGAGGAGCCAATGGCAGGCAGAAGAGCAAGTGGTAGTTTTAAGGTGCCTAGGCACAGAAATGGGCACTTCCCTGTCTTTCTCACAGCACATGAACACAATATTCAAAAATGGACTGCTAATTAACCCATTTTGTCCTAAGCCCTTTTTGGGAAAGGGTGCCCTCTTCCTATTAAATCCGCAATGTCTCAGCCTCCGAAGCACATACAAACATGAAATGAGTTACAAGAGCCATTTAAAAGCTCTAACATACCCACATAGTTAATAAAACAGCTAAAATCTCAAGATCCTGAAAAACCTATATGTGTTTCCAGGACACAATGGGTTAAGTTATATGAGGAGGAGGTATCAAAAATCAGAATGTCCTTGCTGACTTGGAATGTCCTTTTTTGAATATTGTGTTCATGTGCTGTGAGAAAGACAGGAGGGTGCCCATTTCTATTAGCCTTGCGCACCATCCTACGTATTTCCGCCAAGAGACTTGACTCCACACTACTTCTGATACCAGTTTATATATATACCAAATATCTATGCACATACAGTCACCCTCCTCTACTCTAACCAAAATTGTTTACTTGGTATACTAAGTTAACCTATTCCTAATCACCCCTCCTGGAGTTGCTGAATTGCAGCAACTGCTTGACTCCATGTACTCCATGCCACTTCTTGCAGATACAGTGTTGGATGAGGCAAGCACAAGTTGTGATGTCTTTGTGTGCCTTGAGAATACATGGGTTCTAAATTTTGTTTATAACCTGACTGCGAACCTAGCCGCGCACAACTCAGCCTCTGATTGTTGGAAACCGCTGTCTGTCAAAAAAAATAGCTCACGTGGTTGGCTGCCAGTGTCTTGCCCCTCTTCATAACATTGTGTTGATAAACAATGAGAACCCATGTATAAGTGGCAGATACAGGATCAGTGGGACTAAAGCCCTGTTCAATACCACCCATCCCACTTCGGTGACTGGCAGGAGGATAGGAAGGGGTATGTGGGCCTGACTCAATATAGAGATTTGATAATGTGGGGCATTTTATGTAACCATGTGACATCTGAATTAGATAGGACTGATCATTGCAAAACGTCATACTTTGCTTTTGTTGCATTTGCAGCAAAAGTGCCATGCAGTGCATGATATTGTGTGTCCTGCCAAATCACTGAAGAGGAGGAGGTTGATAGGCCTTATGGTTGGGAATGAGTTAACATATATCACGTAAAGTCCTCACAATAACATAAACTGTTTTGATCCACATTTCACCTTTCCACCATTCAAAGATATAATGTAAGCACCGCAATAAAATCGGCAAACAATGAATTCCTAATGCACAAAATGTATATGTGCATATTATATTTAGGCACATTCAGACTTATGTGTGTAAATTTGTCTCATAATGGAAGAGGTGGATTGAGGTGGACATATTGCATCACGTTATAATAAGCATTAAAATAAAAGTGGAAGTAGAGAAAACATTTTCATTCAAAAGAACAGCTTATTGACATGAAAGTCAGCTGTCACTTGTAAACATGAATTCAACCTATGAAATCCTTTGATTCTAATCTTAAATCTGAGTATGGAGATGAATTCTCCATGTATGACAACCTATAGCTACAATGTAATTAAGAGTCCACCTTGTCTGGTGATGGCGTCCATATTCGATTAATTCATTTTGAGGTAGGCCTATTAAAGAGGTTTTGAGCCTAATACACAGCATATTTGAATATTTGAATTAAGCACCCTTCAAAACCCCTGAAAATGCTGCCTATCAAACATGAACACTATCAAAGACACTTTGTCCTTAAAGCAAAAATGTGGGTTGAGACAAGTGCAGTATTTTGGGGTCAAAAAATATAATTTTTTTGTGGTGTCACCCTATGTTCCTGTTGCAATCATGAATTCAGACTACACTGAAATAATTTCCTTTGGTATCTATCTCAAATCTTGAGTATGGAAATTAATTATCCCTGTATGAAAACCTAATGCTACATAATGTACTTAAGAGTTTACCTTGTGTAATCAAAGAAACGTACACTGTAGACTGGTGACGGCGGCCATATTGGATTCCATTTTGATGTACTATGCATTTATTTATACATCATATTGGCATTAAGCACCCTTCAAACCCTCTGAAAATGTTGCACATCAAACATGAACACTATCAAAGACAATATGTCCTTAAAGCAAAAATATGGGCAGAGAGAAGTGCAGTATTTTGGGGTCAAAAATCAGTGTTTTTTTGTGGTGTCATCCCATGTTCTACTGCCCATAACTAAAGAATGGAAAAAGGTAGACACAAACTTCTTTTTTCAGGTGAAAGTAGACAGTTCGGTGTAGTTTTCTGTAGTATTTGTGTTCACAGAGACAAAGAGCATTTTTTCTGTGAATCTTGAAAGATTAGTAAAAATGTTAAAAATCGCTGACAATATGAGGCTCTCTGCTTTTAAAATGGCTGCCAGCCAATGACATAAGCATTTTCTTCCAATCTGAGCTTAAATCTGATGACATAATGGCTTTCCCCATGTCTGAAAACATAAAAATAAGTGCTATTTTCAAATTCATTCCTTATTTAGTCCAAAAGAAAAGTGATTGCAGGATTTTAACACGGTGGCGGCGGCCATATTGGATTTTGCCCGTTTGAGGCATTTCGGTACATTTTTGCGTCCGGCATACGGCAGATTTGGATTCAGCACCCTTGAATACCCCTAAATCAGTTGTATGCCGAAAATTAACATGATTTGCCTTCAGGTGTCAACTTTTTGGAAAAATGACCCTGACTATGGAGGATGGAGCTGGTTGGGTGTATTTTATATTTCATCTTCTAAAACTTCCAAAATGGCGGTGTAAATAAAAATCGTCCATCGTGGGAAAGCTCGGACTCGGCGAATTTTGAACATCAGCATGGTTAACGCGGACAAAGTGGAAAAAATAGGACGTCTTTAGGGAGTCCTACTAAAAAAGTAGGGCGTCCACATTTTTGCTATTTTCAAAATAGGGCGTCGAAAAGACGCCCAGACGCCCCCCTATCTAAAAGCCTGTATATGATGCCTTATCATTATTAAACAGTTCAAGTTTGTTCGAAGCGTTGTGGTGAGTTTCTTAATTTGTTTACTAAACTTAAGCTGAGAGTCTAAGATGATTCCTGAAAAAATAAATTCATTGACTTGGTCAGTTGTGTCCTGGTCAATTTTGATGGAGCAGGAGGCTTTCCCTCTTATATGATATTGCTTAAAGCCTCCCCTCTGTTTTGGATGCGGAAGTTTGTCTAGGCCTCTCTTCCTTCATGGTGGCTTTGTGAGTTTGTTAGTAATATCCTTTGGAAGTAAATGATAACATTGAAAGTAGCATTTATCAATGTGACTACCGAATATTGTCCAATATTCTGCTTTCTCTAATTGCTTTTGCTGATTTTTGTTAAAGATGAGCGGTAGCTGGTAGCTTACTTGCTTTTGACTACCATTTTAGCAGTAAGGCCAAAATTGGTCAAAATAAAGAGCCACAACTGAAACATGTCTGTCAAATTCCAATTGTTACATGCTTATTTTGGAAGTGACAAAATGGTGCTTCCTGTGTAGAATTTGTTTGATAGTAATTTTTGGGTAGACAATTTTGGAAAACTTTGGAATTTTTTTGACAAACCATGATACTGTAATATTATTGTTACCATGAGACTGTCTTAAAAATGCAAAGAAATCGTAGGTAACTAAATTTTCCAATTAGTAGAATAGCGTGCCAAGTGTGTGTGTGTGTGTGTGTGTGTGTGCGTGCGTGTGTGCGCATGCATGTTTACTTACAGATTGCGGAGTTGTAACCTTACAGAGAAGAGTTGTGCAGCTCTATCTTCAGTTCTCATATCCAACCACCGGCTGAATGAGCTGATTCTGCATTGGAATAATGTGGGAGATTCAGGAGTGGAGCTTCTTTCTACTGCACTGGAGCATCCAGACTGCAGACTGGAGGTGCTGAAGTAAGTGTGTGTGTGTGTGTGTGTGTGTGTGTGTGTGTGTGTGTGTGTGTGTGTGTGTGTGTGTGTGTGTGTGTGTGTGTGTGTGTGTGTGTGTGTGTGTGTGTGTGTGTGTGTGCGTTCGTACACTGTTATTATTACATTACATTACATTGCATTTGGCAGACGCTTTATAACCAAAGCGACTTTCAAAAGAGGACATAATCAAGCCAACATCACAAGCAAATGCAAAGTGCACAGGAGATATACAGAACAACAAGTGCAGTTACAAAGAGGGGTTGTTTTTTTTATTTTTCATAAAGAGTAAATAACGAGTACACACACATACAAACACACACACGCAAACTAAACTAAACTAAACATCATGTCAGGAGTCTGCCCTGGGGCAAAGCCAGCTCAAGCATTAGTCTAGTAGATACTCTCGAAAGAGGAAGGTCTTTAGTTGTTTCTTGAAGGCTGCAAGAGACATGCTTAGTCTTGCTGCCTCTGGGAGACCGTTCCACCACTTGGGTACCACAACGGAGAACAGTCTTGACTGGGAGTACCTAGAGCGACTGGATGGCAGAGCCAGACGGCTTGTGCTGGATGAGCGCAGTTCTATTCCAGTAACATAAGGCGTCAGTAGGTCCTTCAGATAAGTTGGGGCCATTCCTGTGATGGTTTTGTAGGCAAGGGTCAATGCCTTGTGCTTGATCCGGGCAGCGATCGGTAACCAGTGCAACTCAATAAATAGAGGAGTAACATGAGTCCTTTTGGGTTGATTGAATATCAACCGTGCCGCCGCATTCTGGATCATCTGCAGAGGTTTTAGCGCACAAGCAGGTAGACCTGTCATGAGTGAGTTGCAGTAGTCAACACGGGACAGGACCGTGGCCTGCACCAGTCGTTGTGTAGAATATTGTGTCAGCACAGGTCTGATATTCCGTACATTGGACATCTGGAATCGACAGGTCCGGGTGACTGAGTTGATGTAGTTGGAGCATGACAGCTCATCATCAATCATGACGCCAAGGTTTTTGGCGACTTTGTTTGGGGTCACGATGGTGGAGCCTATCTTGAGGTTGATGTTGTGACTGAGCGACTCTTTAG
Organism: Engraulis encrasicolus; assembly: GCF_034702125.1. Classification (NCBI taxonomy): domain Eukaryota; kingdom Metazoa; phylum Chordata; class Actinopteri; order Clupeiformes; family Engraulidae; genus Engraulis; species Engraulis encrasicolus. Next base: position 28,600,806 of record NC_085866.1, on the reverse strand, counting down.
CTGGGATCACCAGGAGCTCTGTCTTGGCCAGGTTCAGCTGTAGGTGGTGGTCCTTCATCCATGTTGACAAATCGGTAAGGCAGGCAGAGATGCGTTCCGAAACCGTGGTGTCCTCTGGACGGAAGGACAGGTACATCTGGGTGTCATCAGCATAGCAGTGGTAGGAGAACCCATGTGTTTGAATGACACGTCCCAGGGAGGAGGTGTATATTGCAAACAGAAGGGGTCCCAGCACTGATCCTTGGGGTACGCCTGTGGAGAGGGTGTGAGTCGTAGACAGTTTCCCTTGCCATGACACACTGAAGGTGCGTCCAGAGAGGTAGGAGTTGAACCATGAGTGGACAACGCCTGTGATTCCCATGGCTATGAGTATCCTCAGTAGGATCTTGTGGTTGACTGTGTCAAAGGCTGCAGACAGGTCTAGTAGTATGAGGATCGAGGATAGTCCTTCCGTTCTTGCAGTCCTTAGAGCTTCAGTCACTGAGAGTAACGCAGTTTCAGTTGAATGCCCACTTCTGAAACCAGATTGTTTTGGGTCCAGTAATCCGTTCTGGTTTAGGAAGTGGGTGACCTGCTTTGCAACTGCCCTTTCTAGCGTCTTGGATAGGAAGGGAAGCAGTGAGACAGGTCTGTAGTTTTCGACATGAGCAGGGTTCAGTGTAGGCTTCTTCAGTAGTGGTGTCACCTTTGCTTGTTTGAAGGCGGAGGGGACAGTGCCGGAGGAGAGTGAGGAGTTCATGATGGATGTGATTGCTGGGACCACTGTTTGGGCAATGTCTTGAAGAAGGTTCGTGGGCACTGGGTCTAGTAGGCAGGTAGTGGGACGGCTTCTTGTGATGAGTTTGGAAACGTCTTCTTCTGAGAGCAGAGAAAATTCATGAAGTGTTGTAGAAGTCGGGGTGTTTTCCCGGGGGGTGTCTTCTGGGCGGGAGGGCAGCTCACAGAATTGCTTGTTAATATTTGCCGTCTTTTCCGTGAAGAAGGTGGCAAAGTTGTCTGGGTTCAGGTCTGTGGGCGCAGGAGGGGGAGGAGGGTTGAGCAGTGACTTGAATGTAGAAAACAACTTACGTGGGTCTGTAGTGTTGCTGATCTTGTCGTTGTAGTAGGTCGTCTTGGCAGCTGTTACAGAGGCGGAGAAGGAGGCTAGTAGAGATCTAAGTTTTTCGAGGTCAGATGGGTTGCGGGTTTTGCGCCATTTCCTTTCCGCCGCTCTGAGGGTGGTACGTAGAGCCCGGATGGTCTCTGTCAGCCATGGTCGCGGTTGTGAAGGTCTTGCAGGTTTAGTGACTAGTGGGCACAGGTTGTCAAGGCAAGAGGTCAGTGTGGAGCTGAGTGAATCTGTAGCAGTGTCAACATCGAGTGAGGAGAGCACGCTTGCTGAGGGCAAGGCATCTGCCACCACTGATGCAAAGCTAGTGCGTGACAGGTTGCGTAGATTCCGCCTATATGTGACCAAGGGAGGGGGGGTGAGTGTAGGGTTGGGTAGGGAGGTGGTGAAATGGAGGGAAAAAATGGTCTGAGACATGCATTGGTGTTACCTTGATGTTGTCTGCTTGGCAGTCCTTAGTCATGATCAGGTCGAGCTGCTGTTATGCATGCATATTTGCTACAGTGAATGCTAATATGTGATAATTAATTTGTTATTGTTTATGATTACCATTTAAATTCAGAGGAACACATACACTGTGTGCAGAATTATTAGGCAAACAAGTTTTTTGACAATATCGTCCATTTTATGCATATTGTCCGCCACCACCCTTTATGGACATGAACACCTATTGGATTTAAGCATTCCAGGTCATGCATATTGGTATAATAAGAGACGGTGTGATCGAAGGAGCCCAATACCCTATATCAGGGCAAAATTAGTGCACATAATTATTAGGCAACTTTGTTTTCCTCTGGGGAAATGAGCCACAAAAGAGATCTAACACATTCTGTAAAGACTATAAGCAATTTTTAAGTCTTCTAGAGGGGTGTGGCTGTCTTGAAATATTGGTCACATCCATTTAATGCACCGTTACAAGCCATCAGTGTCACATTACATGTGCTCACAAAGTAACTGCCAGATTGAGAAGAATTGAAACTACCAAAAAACTATTACCCTGCAGTGCTGTTATATTCCAGAACTGACACCTACATCGAGTGTCCACAAGAACATTGTATTCAGCACTCAGAGACATGGTCAAGGTAAAACAGGCTGAAACCTGAAGACCACTCAACAAGAAACTTAACTCAAGACTGGGTCAAGAAATGTCTTTAGACAGTTTTTTCAATGGTTTTATGAACTAGTGAAAGTGACTGTTAATGGACCAGGTTGGTGAGCCTATGGCTAGATCAGTAATGTGCACACTCAGATCAGTTCCTGAGTTCCACTCAAATACCAGCAGATTACAGCATGAATACCATTGTCTTCGTAAAAGATGCAATTTTCTCCCTCTAAAAGATCCAGCCAATGGTTCATCCACTCTGTCTGTCAAGAGTCACTTTCCCAAGTTCATAATACATTTGAAAACTCTGTCCCCAGGTATGTTTGACCCAGTCTTGACTTAATTAACTTGTTGAATGGTTGTCTGGTGTCATCCCTTCTTACCTTGGCCATGTCTCTGAGCGCTCAATACCCTGTTCTTCTGGACACTCGGTGTAGGTTTCTGTTCTGGAATATGATAGGACTGCAGGGTAATACTTTTTTTGTAGTTTCACGTTAAATTCTTCTCAATGTTTGGCAGTGACATTTCTTAAGAGACTGATGACTTTGTAGCGGTGCATCTGATAGTTCTGTGCGAACGTGACCAACATCTTGCTAATTTCAAGACAGCCACATCCCTCTAGAACACTTCAAAATTGTTAATAGACTTTTCAGAGTTTGTTAGATCTATTTAGTTGCCCATTTTCCCAGAGGGAAACAAATTTGCCTAATAATTATTCACACCTGACATCTTATTATACAAATATGCATGACCTGGAATGCTTAAATCCAATAGGCTTTCATGTTCATATAGATTGCTGTTGGAAAATATGCATAAAAAAGACAATATGGTCAAAACACATGTTTGCCTAATAATTCTGCACACAGTCTATACTGTACCACGAGTGTTTTGTGTTCAGTTGGTGTTGAACATGTCATTCACATCTGTGTCTTTCAGCCTACGCTGTTGTAATCTCACAGAGAAGAGCTGTTCATTCCTAGAGTCAGTTCTCAGATCAAATCACTCCAGTTTGACACAGCTGGACCTGAGTGAAAATTCTCTGAGAGATTCAGCAGTGGAGCTGCTTTCTACTGGACTGGAACATCCAAACTGTAGACTAGAGATAATGCAGTAAGTAAGTGTGTGTGTGTGCGTGTGTGCGCGTGTGCGCCTACAGCCTCACTAATTGTGATCTCACAGTGAAGAGATGTGCAACTTTTTCTTTAGGACTCTAATTGCTTGAGTAACAACCTTTCTGTGGCTCTATAGTGTCAATTAGGGCTGGGCAATATTTAAAAAAAAAAACATTATAATAGAATATATAATATGATATAATATAAATATAACTAATACAAAATAACTAATATAACTAAATATATTCAGGCCTCTAAATTAACTTTTTTAGTCACCAGCCAAAATGGCTAGATGATAATCTTACTAGCTAAACACACACTGACGAAAGGTGGCTAGTACAAACCCCAACTCCGATGAAGTTGGGACGTTTGGTAAACAGTGAATAAAATTAAAATGCTATCATTTTCAAAACATTCAATGTATTCATTAGATGGAGAATAGTGAAAAGACAACATATTAAGTGTTAAAACCAGGGCTTTGAACCGGTTCAAGGAACGAAAACGAAAACCGGGAACTTTTTGTATTTTACAGGGAACAGAAACGAAACCGGAAACGTTATTATTTTTTATGTTCTGGAACGGGAACACTTATTTTAAAATAATGGTAACCGGTTAATACCGGTTAATACTGTTCCTCTAACAAAACAAAAAAGGTAATTATTTTCCTGCGCATGTTACCATGACGGCTGAGGTTCACGTCCTGTGTGACATCAGACATTCACTGACTGAATGGAGAGATAGCTGTGGACTACAAATTCTCCACTGCACATCTTAAAAAAGAGAAACCACTGTCATACAAAAGGGCAGAGTTTCCATTGCATCATTGTAAGACATTGCAGAGAAGCGCGTGTAAAGTGCACCGAGAATGTTCGACGTTATTGGGCATCCATGGCCGCTTCAAATATGCACAAACTCACAATGTCAGTCATAGCGCTCCTCGTGACCCAAGTCAGCGTGGAGTGTGCATTTCATCATTGAGGTTTAGTCTCCGCTTCTCCGCTTAGGTCGTCCCTGAATGACAAAATTCTGGAGGATATTCTTTTAATCTGCTTGAATAAACAGTTTGGAATGTAGGCTGACTCATTTGCACTTCCGTCTTTCTTGGTTAATTAACGTCAGTTAGGCCTATGGGAGTAATTAGCTGACAGGAACGAAATTAACCGTTCCGGGAACAGTATTTTTTTGTTCTAACCGGTTCGGGAACGTCAATTTATTGGTGGAACTTATAACCGGAAACGTTATAATTCCGTTTCTGTTCGGAACGGAACGTTTGGAAAAAAATAATGGTTCAAAGCCCTGGTTAAAACCGAGAAAAAATATTGTTTTGGGGGACATATGTACTCATTTCTATTTTGATAAATCCAACACGTCTCAAAAGAGTTGGGACGGGGACAATAAATGGCAGCAAATGTCGAGGAAGACTAAAAACAAAACAAAAGACAACACTTAACAGTTAAATACATTAACCGATGAGATGATTTTATATTAAAAAAACAGTGTTAATTCCTATCTTGGACATGATTTCACCATCTTAAATGGTGGGTGTATTCCTTGTCATGTTTTGCAATGTTTTCCTTTCTGTAGTGCTTATAGTGTGACAGGTCTTGACCAAAAACCCACCATTTTATCACCTGCTGGTCCTTATGATGGAGCCAAACTGTTAAAACATATTATTATATGGTGTGACATCATCGGTCGAATGCTCCATTCATTTCAACGGGGCTCCCCAACGTTCGCACGTCTGTTATTTTTCGATAACGGACGGGTTGGTCTATAACAGACCGCTGTCAATGGCAACAAGACTTTTCACTGCTAAAGCGACTTTTCAACAAGACTCTAATCAGCTGCTGTGATAGACAACACCTGTTGTCCTGGCTACCTAGCTGTTGCCTAGCGGTATTCCACAACGGCACTGTTTTGTTTTGCGCAGCAACAGTCTTTTGACATTAAAAACTATGACACTTTGGAGTTTCTTTTGCCTTAAGACATGTAAAAGTTTTTATCTTTTACCTGACATGTTTCGACGGTGTACCGTCTTCATCAGAGGGTCACTGTGATGTTGATGAGTGACATGCTTTAAAAACAGCTGATGTTGTTGTGGAGGTGTGACCTCCCTGTCAAAAATGACAGGTTGGTCACACCTCCTGCTGTTAGAGTTGTCCTCTTAGGATGGTGGTCCAGGTGTGTGAGAGCATGTATGCCCCCTCATCCCTGTTCATGGTACTTGGGCTACGCTTTCTGATCTCCATAGACTCCTTAATCCAGCGGTGGTATCTGTTGTTCTCTTGCTGTATGACTTTTGCCTTGTCCCAGTCCATGATGTGATTTTCCCTCCTACAGTGGTCAGTTATTGCTGATTTGAGGTTCTCCTGTGTGGCTTTCTCCTTTACTGCTCTTGTATGTCTTTGTTCTGTTTCCCTTTCACACTCTTTTTTATGCTCGTTTTTCCTTATGTTGAATGTCCTCCCTGTCTCCCCAATATATGATTTGTTGCATGACCGGCACGGAATCTCATATATGTCAGGTAAAAGATAAAAACTTTTACATGTCTTAAGGCAAAAGAAACTCCAAAGTGTTTAAGTTAAACAGTTAGACATAATGAACTTAATACATATTAAAAACTATAATAGACTTAACATTAAATAGGCCTAAAGAAATGTCCCCGCCATGTGTGAATCATTTAAGTATATCCATATAATAAGCGGGTTAACTTTCGGCGAGTCGGTCGCTTTGCTTTGCTCCGCTCCGCGTCGGGGTCTAAAGATTCTCTCTGTCGTGCTGCTATTCCACGGTAGCGACCTTCTCGCCGAACGTTAACCCTTACGTAGAGAATGCAATTTGACCTTATTATGTGGCAGTAATCGAAGATCTCCCTTCAAAATATAATGCATGAGTGGCTTTTCATGCTGTTTAAAACCCATTTATACCATTCAGCACTGTATTTAAAGGAACAGACCACCCTTTTTTGATTTTCACATATTTACAGTATTTCCCAGCATTGTTCATGAATGTGCATATCATTTTCTTCTCAGTGTTTTCAGTACTTAGATTTATTGGATCAGAATTACTAGCATAGCTTAGCATAATCACTGGAAGTAACTGGTATCTTTAGCATCAAGCCAAAAGTCATCACTGGACAGAATTAAATTTCCGTTTTACACTGTGGTGAATTTTATATTAATTTTAAAATGGTTTATAAGTACATTTGATGCTGTTTTATTTTGTACCATAGACTTGCATTACTATGCCTAATTTGGCTATACTGTTAAACGGGGCAATGTAAACACATAGACAAAAATGATATGCACATTCATGAATAATGCTTGGAAATACTGCAAATATGTGAAAATCAAAAAAGAGTGGTCTGTTCCTTTAACTCTACAGATGAGTGAGAACATCTTAACCAATGCACTACTGCACCCACATGCCATCATGGAGGCTGACTTTTGAAGCTAGCACTAACACAAGTCGGATGGTCCATTTTCACTGTAGCACAGGATGTGCAATGCTCTATTATTGTCAAAAAGAATGGACTTCTACAACTTCTGCTGACTTCTGTAAGCAAAGGACAGTTTCCCATGTCTTCTGGGTCTATTTCAAGTGAACTCAGGTGCTTAGGAGAATGTTACACCCCTGTATCATTTTCATGCATTAAGCATTCTTAATATGGTCAATTTTCAATAGCTCTAATTCCTAGAGTGCTAGAGTGAGACTACAGCCAATATATATTTCATGATGTCATGAACCTATACAATGATTTTATTAACAAAAATATGTCTTATATACACTCAATCGTGCTAAATCAAAGGGAATTCAAAAATGTATGTAATAACTATGGTAATTATTCCCTTTGCATCTTTAATTCTGAGTGACTCAGCCTCTCTGTGATGATCTTATACCTGGACACCTACAGTATATTGTCCGTCAGTACAATTCATTTTGAAATGTTCTTCTTTGTTGTTTTATCTTATTTGGATGTTTACTAAATTTCACTGATCCCCGTCCCAACTCTTTTGAGACGTGTTGGATTTATCAAATTAGAAATGAGTACATATGTCCCCCAAAACAATATTTTTTCTCGGTTTTAACACTTAATATGTTGTCTTTTCACTATTCTCCATCCTAATGAATAGATTGAATGTTTTGAAAATGATAGCATTTTGATTTTATTCACTGTTTACCAAACGTCCCAACTTCATCGGAGTTGGGGTTTGTAAGTTGGTCTTTTGTACCAGCCAAACTGAAATTTCACTAGCATTTGCCTGGTGTTAATTTAGAGCCCTGAATATATGAATAATAACATCAATATACCTAAATCTTGACATATCACTCACCCCTAGAGTCAATGTGTGTGGAAAAATAAATAATCTTTGTTGTTATTACTTTTTTAAATGTTTTTTGGTACTGATTCAGTTTTGTGTGTTGTATTCTCTGAAGGGTTTGGCACAAATGGGTAAAATATGGTATGACAGGGGAGGGGGACTCATTATTGTGGGTACGCAACACAAATTTATCGACCCTATTGACATATCTGAAGTGCTGTTATGACACACAACACTTCAGAAATCTCCAAGTTTGTGCAATGATCTTATGTCACAAGGTTGCAAGGCAAGTGCGCTATTGCCGAGCAGGAAGCAGAGCTCTAGTCCAGTCACAAAACAGAGCAGTGTAATTAAAGCCTACCATTATCAAATTGTCTTTGAGAAGGACAAAGAAGCGGTTGGCGTGGCAATGCAAAGATCATATCATCTGTCTCCTGGATCACTAGCATGGTAAACCAGCGGCACTCGCTGCACGCTGAAATATTTCGGCTGGGAGTTGTCATCTGGCCTCGGATCGGTCGAACATTTTTAACACAATGCCCTGAGTCTGGCAAACCAATCACAATGCAGAGATTTTTTAAATTTTGTTTTGAATCAAAGCGGGCAGAGTTTTGAGGGAGTGACGAGAAAGCTCGCGTCACGTTGGGAAAGCACATCTACGAGAAAGATCGCTGATTGGTCAGAGCGCCAGCCTATAGACACAGACACTGTTTGAAAAACAACGGGTTGTTCTCATCAACAGTCTTTGGATGTATCGTTCATCGGGGCCAGACTAAATTAAGTATCCGTCTCACATTTAGGCTGGTTTATCAGGCTACTGGATCACTCTATTTTGCTAGTTATGAACCTTGTTGTGTGTTTTGCGTTTATAGTGAGTGAGTGAGTGAGTGAGTGAGTGAGTGAATGAGTGGGTAAGTGAGAGACAGACAATCAGAGGGGGAGACTGTGTGTATGTTTTCAGGGGAACATCTCTATCTCTTTCATATGTACTGTAGGTAGGTTTGTTGTATGTATGTATGTATGTATGTATGTATGTATGTATGTATGTACACTATGCATGCATGTATGTCATATGTACTGTAAGTGTGTATAGGTATGTTGTACTTAAAGTGATACTGTCCCATTTTTGGAAATAAGCTTATTTTACACCTCCCCTTGAGTTAGATAATAGGGTTTTACCGTTCTCCTGTACTTTCAATTGTTCTCTGGGTATGGCAGTGCACATTTTACCTCCAAGCTAGCAGTTAACATTGAGTCCTATGACACCAGCTGGCGGCTAACTGGTCTCATAGGACTGAATATTAACTGCTAGCTTGGAGGTAAAATTTGCACTGCCATACCTAGAGAATGGTTGAAAGTATAGGAGAACGGTAAAACCCTATTATCTAACTGAAGGGGAGGTGTAAAATAAGCTTCTTTCCAAAATGGGACAGTATCACTTTAAGGGTCAGTTTGTTTTTCTCATATGTATGTTTCTCAGGCTGCGGAACTGTGGCCTTACAGATATCATCTGTTCATCTCTAGCATCAGCTCTCAGATCAAAACATTCCACTCTAAAAGAGCTGGACCTGACATTCAATGATGTGGGGGATTCGGGAATGGAGCTGCTTTCTACTGGGTTGGACCATGTCAACTGTAAACTCAAGACCCTAAAGTAAGTCCTTAAGTCATGTGTGTCTCGTGACATGAAGTCTGCTCATATGTCATGCATTTGTATTGATAAGAACAACTACAAGTGACATATTTTAGGTAAGCCATCAGTCAGAAACGTGCAGCAGCATCAAATGGAGGGTACAACATGAAGATTTCTGATGCCACTTTCAAACTCATACTCATCCATCTGATGAATCACTACAGGGTTTTTTTCCCATTGGAGTGAAGGTCTGCGGCCCTTCACCTTGGAAAACATTAATAAATGTATGAGGATAAGTGAGAGTCAATTCATCTTTGATCTTGAACATAATGTGAACATTTCCGTAGACTTGGTAGCAGTGCCACATTTCCATAATTGAGCTTAATTGAAAGTCAGAAAAGAATGCATTACCTTTCACTAAACACCCATTTCATGACAACCATAATCAAATCAAAGAACATTATTCAGTGTGTCACCTTCCTCATTCACTTCCCCAGATACTTGTCGATCTGTTAGTATTTTAGTTGATGTTTTGTCTCTCAACATGCGCGGTACTCACATAATATGTTTATCAGGTTGCAGGGATGCCGGATCACAGAGATGGGCTGTTCATCTTTAGCTTCAGCTCTCAGATCAAACAACTCCCGTCTGACAGAACTGGACCTGAGCATAAATAATCTTGGTGATTCAGGAGTAATGCTGCTTTCCACAGGACTGCAACATCCAAACTGTAGACTGGAGATACTTCAGTAAGTTTGATGTTGTACACGTACAGGCCATTTCATGTGAAATGAGACATTTGTGCCCGGCCAGCACAGATTTTAATGAAACTTGGTGTGCCTTTTTAGTGGAAGCATTTCATAGATGAACTGTATTTTCATAAATTCAAAGTTTCCGCAACAATTTTAGGCGGACTATTCCCCATTCATCACACATTGAATTGCGCTTTTGCCAGATATTGAATTAAACTTTCATTTTCAATGACAATAATCAAGGAGCCACAAGTACAAAGGAAAATGGTAGATTAGATATTTACGTGGATTTCTAGGGTGAATGGAGTCAGGTAAAATACTAATATATTAGTGCTATGCAAGATCACCCTATCTAACATGAACACTCCACCAGACTCAGCCCATATTAACACTAGCTATTTTTTCAGATACTTTCACATTAGTGGTAGCCTGGGCGAAAGCCGACTGTTGACTCCGTCAAACAGTCTGGAACAAGCTGAGAGGAATCCGTTTCCAGGGCCGGTGCTAGGCATAGGCAAACGAGGCGGTCGCTTAGGGCTCCAAATGCCTTGGGGGCACCAGTAATGCCCGAAAGTCCCACAAAATGAGAACATCAAGTGAAATAAAATGAAGGGTTTATTTGCAAAACGGTGTATCTCCATTTTGGAAAATCTTGGGAAATTGACATTTTTGTACTGGGTATTAACCATCATGTTCATTCACATTTTTTTTTCATCAGAGTATTTCTTGAGCTAATTGAAGGCAAATGACACATATTTTGAAAATTGAGTGGAAACTGATACCCACATGCAGCATATCTGCCGTCATCCTGCCCAACAGCTTCAACCAGTTGGCAAAATAATTTCTCATGAACGAATGGAACCCTAGGTACAATACCTGATTAACAATAATCAATCAGATACATGAAATAGTAAAATTAGGTAGTTTTGTACACAATTACCGAACATACTTATTTTCTTTTCAAAGCGATATATGCGACGCACCAAGGCAGTTTTTGACAGCATGTCCCCAGCTGTCGGTCCAATATTTCGGCATGGTAGTAGACGCATCATCGGAATCATCGGAATAGAGGACACAACTTCAACATTTGCCGTTTTCGCGGGTTTCTCGCCTGTTTAAACCCATCTCTTGGACCAATCGCGGTAGGCTATTCTCAATACAGTCTGTGGTGCTCTCTCTCTCTTCCCCTCTCTCTCTCCGTTTAACAACAGCCACTGGTTTCACCGCGGCTCCACCCCAAAAGCCTCCGATGTTGGTACTCACGTTGGCAGGTCTACAGCTGTTGAACTCCGCTGCCTCGTGCGTAATGGTGCTTGCTTATGGAGCTCATAAAAGACGAAGTTTGCCGTTGAATTTGAATACAATTTCAGTTATTTTTCTGGTCAGATCCTCTTTGTTTATTGCTATCAGCTGACTGATGGTAGGTTAGGACAGTTAGCGCAGCTTCTCCACGCTTCTCATGTCGTCCGAGATTCAAATAGAATGCAACGTCGTTTTGTAAATAAAGTGTTATGGCGAATACACCGTTTTGCAAATAAAGTGTTCTGTCAGATACACCATTTTGCAACTAAAGTCATTTTAGGTTTAAAAAGTATGTTCTCAAAATATTTGAATGCCAATAATTTGCACGTAGGTGAAATGACGTCTGAACAGTCGTTTCCAATAATAAAATGCAAAAGTCAAAAATTGTCGTTCACACCGTTTTGCAAATAGACCCTTCAAATATTAAACTTTACATTGACAATGATTATTCATGGGCACTCAGTATACTGTATGTACAATATATGTACTGTATGTACCAGATCAGATGAACTCTATCAGATGTACAATGCTATGTTTAAAGGGACACTGTGTGAGATTTTTAGTTGTTTATTTCCAGAATTCATGCTACCCATTCATTAATGTTACCTTTTATATGAATACTTAACACCACCATAAAATTCCAAGTATTCGTTATGACTGAACAAATTGCACTTACATGAAAAGGGGGATCTTCTCCATGGTCCGCCATTTTGAATTTCCAGAAATAGCCCTTTTTAGCTGCAAAAATGACTGTACTTCGACCATACTAGAAAATATTAGTTTATTACTTCGGAAACTTTCATGAAAAGATCAACTTGTGCAATAGGCAGCCCAGTTTCAATTAGCAGCATAGTTCCAGTACCTTTTTTGACCATTTCCTACACAGTGTCTTTAAAGATGACAATTTCTAAAAGCACAAAAAGGAAAGCTCGCCTAGGGCACCACATTGACTAGGACCAGCTCTGTCCGTTTCCATGGAGGGTGGAAGATGGCCTGACCTTGCTCTGCAATTTAAATTCATTGGCGTTCCGATTTCAAATTAATATTCAAATTGTGCTTTATTAGCATGACTGTCATATTACAGTGTTGCCAAAGCATACAAATAACAAGACAAAAGTGTGAAAAATGTTACCTTATCAAATACTCTGCGGGTGAGTGATACGTCACCACTCTCAACTGTTTGCTGATTGGTAGCACGGTGAGCGAACCAAGCTAGGAGGTTTGGTACGAAAATACGTAGGAGGGCGTTGCCAGGCAACATTAATAGCACAATTGTGAGGAACATGTTTTCTTCATTTGGTGTTTTGGTTAAGTTTTTGTTACTTAACATGTTGTGGTGCTTACATATTGCATGTCTTGTCAGGTTGGAGGAATGTCATATCACAGAGATGGGATGTTCTTCTCTAGCTTCAGCTCTAACATCAAACACTTCCAGTCTGAGAGAGCTCAACCTAACTGGAAATGATCTGGGAGATTTAGGAGTTATACAGCTTTCTACTGGACTAGTGCATCCAAACTGTAGACTGGAGACATTGGGGTAAGGCTGATTGTGTGTCCATGTGTGATTGATATTTATGTCAGACATTATGTTAATAAATTGGGTGTGTATGTAGGGCTTTTGCAAAAGCTTGTGTTAAGCACAGAGAGTTACGTACTTGTATGTGTGTCTCAGTCTACAGCTTTGTAAGATCACAGAGAACAGCTGTGAACCTCTAGCTTCAGCACTCAGCGCAAACTCTTCCAGTCTTAAAAAGCTGAAGCTGATTTACAATTTTGGAATTGGAGATTCAGGAGTGGGGCTGCTTTCAAACGGATTGGAACATACAAACTGTAGACTGGAAACACTGTGGTAAGTGTGTGTGTGTGTGTGTGTGTGTGTGTGTGTGTGTGTGTGTGTGTGTGTGTGTGTGTGTGTGTGTGTGTGTGTGTGTGTGTGTGTGTGTGTGTGTGTGTGAGAGAGAGATAGAGAGAGATAGAGAGAGATGGAGATATTTAAAAAGTCCTTTATTGGACCAGAGTCACATTTTTACAAAGCCGTCAGAACATCATAATTTTTTAGCAAAGAAAAAACAAAAACAAACCAGTTCCCTCCTCACAGCCTCAACACCAACCTCATCCACCTCACACAACAGTCCTCCTAATCCTCAAATTCCCAAAAAAAGAATATACATCATTCACCAATTTGTAATAGGCGAACTCCACCTTGACCCTACACCCCACCATCCCCTTTAAATCTTCCACAGGGCCTGTTGTCCCCACCCCAAGATTTTTATTTTTTCGGGTTCGCCATATGGCCAATTTGGCTGAGGCCACTAAGAAATTGAAGAGGCACACTTCCCTTTTCACCTTAAGCAGGACCAGTGACAAAACTGCAGTGTGAGAAAGGCAGCTGCAACACATTTGCCCACCCCTGTAAACACTAAAAGAGTCCCTCCAGTCTTTTGCAAAAAATAAACAAATGGTCCACAGTCTCCTCCTCCCCACAAAACAGGCATTCCCTCCACACTGCTGGATTCAGGTGCGCTATGTGCCTATTGGTGGCTATGGCTCCATGAACTAAGCACCACTGTAAATCAGCAGCACGTTTCTCCACTGGAGGCTTATACAAGGACCTCCAGCACGCCCTTGAAGAGAAAGCTGGCCCAAACAGCTCCGACCACCTCCATGCCCCCGCTCTTCCCAATATAGTCTGGTGCCTCACTTTGACGCAGGAGTCATAGAGAGCCTTCTTGCAGAAATCTCTGAAGAGTCTTGGCTCCAGTGCCTCCTGCCACACCGGAGCCCCTCCACTCCCGACCAGTTCTGCGTTGATGGCATTGCTTATCTTCACTGGGGGGAGACGATAGGATGCCCTCCACCCCAGCACTTCTTACGGCTGCAATGTTCCCAACGCCTCCCTGCAAGCCCCCAGCAGTACTGTCTGGATCTCCTCAAGCAGTTTGTAGAGGAGCCTGCCCGACCTGAGCTGCAATGTCTCCATCAGGCTTTCGGCAGACCTCCACCCAGCACTGTCTCTCAGATGGGCCAGAACGGTGATTCCAGCCTTCACAAAATGCCCTTGTATGCTCCATGAGGACAGCAGCCTTGTCCCCAGCAGCTGATTGTGGAACAAGGGTTCGCCCAAAATCCACTCCTTTGGTTCAGAGAAGATTCTCTCGATCTTAAAAGTCCTAGACCATGCAGACAACATGGACCGATATGTTAGTGTCAGTCGTGAGAGATCCAGCTGCGCCGCATCCAGCAGAAACACCTGCCGGTCATGCCTGCTCAGCGATGCTGATCTGAGGATGGAGTAGGCGGGAGCTGCCCACACCACACCTTCCTCATATAGAAGTCTCTGCGCCGCCTGTAACCTGAAAGCCTCCAGGCGACTCCGTATGTCGACTAACACACAAAGGGAGGAAAAGGACCGAGGCAGGAAGCCAGTGCTGCCCTGACCAAAAAAAGTTCACCAGTCCTCTTTGCAGTTCTTTTATCAGGTCCTCTGGTGGTTCCAGAATTGAGAATCTATGCCACAGTATGGAGGCAGCCAGGTTGTTCGTGACCAGCACCCTCCCCCTATAAGAGAGTTCAGGTAGAAGCCACTGCCACCTAGACAACCTAGTCTGCAACCTAGTCTGCACCTTCTCCAGCACCCCTCCCAAAACTGTGCCGTCCCAAGAAACACCCACAACACCTTGAGACCACTCCTCACCCACTTTAAACCCTCAGGGAGCAGCCACCCACCCACACCCCTGTGATGAAACCCTCTGACTTTGCCCAATTTACTTTGGCTGTTTAGGCTTTTGCATAGAGCGCTAAACATTTACATAGCTGAGTCGAGAGAGAGAGAGAGAGAGAGAGAGAGAGAGAGAGAGAGAGAGAGAGAGAGAGAGAGAGAGAGATTTCTTAACCTCACAGAGAAGAGTCATTCATCTGTAATATCAGCTTGCAGATCACACAACTCTAGTCCGAGACAGCAGAACCTTAGCTTCACATTAATTGTACAATTGAGAGGAACATATTCCCTGTGTTGGTGTCTTGTTTGAACTTGTTTTACTCAACATGTTGTGGTACTCACATACTGTATATCTACCAGGTTGAATGGATGTAAGATCACAGAGAGAGGCTGTTCATCTCTGGCTTCTGCTCTCATGTCAAACAACTCCAATCTGAAACAGCTGG
>NC_085866.1:28547811-28582811 GCF_034702125.1 Engraulis encrasicolus | reverse complement strand
AATTCTTTTTCATAAAACATCACCTATTACTATTACTCATAATGATATAAAATAAATGTTGTTAAAGTGAAAGTCAGCATCATTGTAAACATCTTTCCATGCACTACACAGGTAATGACTACATGTTGTACTCCCATGTGTAACAAGAGAGCACAGGACAGGATGGAGTGCATAATGAGTCAGTCAGTCAGGTCAGTAAGAGCATCTTTTTGAGGCCTCAGGAGTGAGGTGTCCCCACCGTCCAGCAGTACAAACCATTGTCTGAGCCATATAAAGGTACCATCCCAGATTGATGTCATAAAAGAGCATCTTATTTCATAGTTAGTGCAGTCACCTGTGTTTCCCCAACACATGTTTTTGCTGCATTTAATGGGAGGGTGTTGTGGTGCACTGCCCTACATAACCTCTAACGTATGTTGACTGTTGCCGTTGGGGATCCAGTAGGTTAGAGTTCTGCCTGAAGTTTATCCATGGGGGCCCAGGTTCGAGTCCTGCCTGGATCTTTTCCACGGAGATCTTGTAAGTTTGAGTCCTGCCTGGATCTTATCCAGGGGTGCAGCAGCAAATTTTGGCCCTATGTACAATCGGCTACAATGAACCCCTTATATACATGGGGCCCTGGTGACTCAGTCACACATTACCCCCTTGAACAACACCCCTGATCTTATCCACAGGGATCCAGTAGATTTGAGTCCTGGATGGGCCTTCTCCATGGAGAGCCAGCATCATGCCTGGGCCTTGTCTCATTCCTGAGCAGATTCATGTAGATCAGAGACAATTTTAGCTTCTGATCTTTAGGGGGGCCTGGCCCCCGTGGTACCTGACGTGAGCGGCAAGCGTTCCATTTCTATTTCAGATCTGAGAATTTGTTTTAAAAAGGCTTTTTCAATTTTAAATAACAGCTCACTCAATGAAGGACTACCAACAAGACATCACATTTTCCCCACTAAATCTATCTTACATTACCTGAATAGGTAGGCCTAATCCTTGTGATTGGTACTAGGCCTACACCCTACTACACCTGGTATTACACCCTATTGGTTGTCATAGTTATTTCTATATGATTGAGAGGAAAGAAAGTGAAAGGGTTAACTAATTTCGAAACCAAAATAATCTGCCCAGCAACATAACGTTGCTGTGTTGCAAACTGCTTGCTGTCTTGCAAGCTTCAAGTCGCTAACATGAACATCCTGTTCTTGTGGTGACAGCTAGATATCTAACCACAGAGTAGAACATCCTGCTCTGTTCGCTAACCCATAGTCTGTACCTCATCCTGTTTTGCTGGCGTATGCAATTATATAGACTATAATGTGTTAGCTTAGCTATTGAGGCCGCACCTGTTGCTTGCATGCACAGGGCAGGTCTGTGTCTGTATCTGTAAATAAGAGGCGCTCCCTCTTATCTGTGTGCATAATGGAATAAACCCTTTTGTTGCTACAACCCTTGTGTTTCTTCCTCTGTGCACCGAGCGCTCTGACTTGCAGGACTTCTCAGGGTAGTACAGGGAATGGACAGTCTCTTTGGTTGCTCACCGAGGAATGGTTGTAGACACTCCTCAAGATTAAACTATGGTTTACAGAAAGAAAGAGAGAGGAAAAATATTATAGGAAGTCGAAAGTAGGCTATATGAAGTATTAGGCCTATGGAGAGCAGATACAAAGCCAGATGAAAATGAAGCTTTTTTAAAAGTCTATTGAAAAAAATTATAGTGTTGGGACAGTTCTAATTTGAACAGGAAGCTTGTTCCATCATTTGGCAGCATAATGGCTAAATGCCATCACATTGTCTAGATTTTACCCTAGGCACAAGCAGTAGAGAAGACTACGCATACCTAAGACTAGTTGCATGGTGTTACTGTAACCTATCTGCAATATATTTAGGGCTAGGCCATTGAGTGACTTAAAGACTATCAGAAGAATTTTCCCTCTCATGCATGCTCCTTGCACTTGGAATCACAGTTCCAAACGGTAGCTCAACAGATAAATGTTCATGAGTTCATCATAAAATCTCATCTCTCCTTCTCAAGCAAACATGAAAATAACAATTAAAACATTCTCCCACCCAGTCATACCGATGGGAATCTCGCAACAAGGTGCGTATTCCATGTCACACTTGTAAATGGACAGTAGCCTATCCGCGCGGGCACCAAAGTCGCTCCTGCTCATTCCGAGCCAGTGTGTTCCAATAACGATAGCAAAGTAAGGTCCAACCAGTTCCCAATCATTAACATCAGTAAGTGAGAAGTTGGAGGGCCCGCATTCTCACATCACAATCACAGCATCACCAAAATATGGATAAACCTCTCCTGCATATGGGCAAGACTATCAATGCAATGGCACACCTTGCACGAAGTGGTCAAGCATAACATCAGCGAAAGTGAAAGTAATGTGCGTCGCGGCACCACCCACCTCACAAAATCTTAGCCACCGTTTATTACCTGTGTTAAACATTTTGGATATTCACAACCTAATAGTGGACGATTTTTAGATCCACTATTTGCTCAAAAGGCTAAACTGCACTGTTTACTTAACTGCATTGCTATGACATTACCAAGACTCTTACATAACAGATTACCAATTTGATGACAATAAGGTTATAACAGAGACTCTGCATGAAAGGGTTAGCTTTCCTATCGGAAATGCCCCAAAAACACTATGCAATTCAACGCCCAGGCCACCCTGAGTGTGAGAAGTGCATGAGTTTGCTTCTAGAGGAGGAACATTAAAGTGTTTGTAAATGAGTAAGAACCAACATACATATTCACAGCAGAGAGGGAATATGCTAACCTGACTTTCACCAGATGAATAGGTTTTGCCTTGCTCCACGAACAGTGTGGTTGTATCAAATCAGCGGCTACTTCCAGAAATCAATGTCTGTGAGTTAGTTAATGCGAGCAGCCAATGTTGTTGAAATAAACTCTTGTGTTTCACACATTTTTCCCTTATTCACTACTTTTACATTTTGATTCCATCACATCTCTGAAACTCCCGCTATCCTGATCTACTTGTTTTGATAAGGGAGCAGGGTGAACCCGAAGGTCCCCCAGACACTTGTGTGAGCTCACAAAGCTGAGTGAAATACACATGATCTGAAGAGAGAGAGATATAAATGCGATAGATACTGTGTGTGTGTGTGTGTGTGTGTGTGTGTGTGTGTGTGTGTGTGTGTGTGTGTGTGTGTGTGTGTGTGTGTGTGTGTGTGTGTGTGTGTGTGTTTGTTTACAAGTTTCAGCTTTGAAATAGCAGTTCCTCACTCCACCTTCAACCTGCATTTCTGACCATTATCCATTAGATGGCAGCAGATACCATAAGAAGAAACTACAGGGTCTGAGGTGTGTGTGTGTGTGTGTGTGTGTGTGTGTGTGTGTGTGTGTGTGTGTGTGTGTGTGTGTGTGTGTGTGTGTGTGTGTGTGTGTGTGTGTGTGTGTGTGTGTGTGTGTGTGTGTGTGTGTGCTCCTTCCTGTTCTCTGCTTTCGTCCGTAGAAGGCAGCAAGCACCAGAAGAACAAGAGATGCTGTGTAGTGATCTTGAGTGTGTGTGCGTGTGCATGTGTGTGTGTGTGTGTGTGTTCACCCGTAGAGGGCAGCAGACACCATAAATAAATAGAGGCTCTGATTTCAACTCATATGTAAGCAGAGGTGAAAGTGAATGTGAAAAAAGAAATGGCCTCAAAATGACAAAGTATGTCCAAAACCCAAATCCAAACAAAATGTACTTTGTATCACAATTATATGAAAGAAGCGATTCACATACCCAGTTAAAAAATTGACAAGATGAGAAGAGACCAACTTCAGAGTAAAATCATGACTAGCACATTAAAACTTTATGCTGAGTTTGTTGATCAATCCTGAGCTAAGTAATCATCATCATCATCATCATCATCATCATCATCATCATCACCATAACTGTTATATACTGCTTTTCATGACAGTTTACAGGTGGAAAACATGTACAAACATTAATTATCAAGGGGGGTAGGGAGAATAAAAGTACAGAGCAGACAACATAAACAACGACAGATCCGGAGGTAGAAAAGGGTGGTTCAGGTAAGTGAACTGGAGAAGGTTGGTCTTGAGGTGGCTTTTGAAGGACAGTAGCAAAGAGGGTAGATTCATGAAGAGGATGCAAACCCTGCCCACCCAATTCAAAAGAGTGTGCTCAAATTGGGTCTCCTAAGGGGGTGTTGTCCCCTCCTTTTTCTTCTCTTTTTGAGGTGTTTGCACAGGAAGTGCGCTACTGCCGTATGCAGCGCTACGGGGATTTAATTTATTCTCAACCTCAATACTCTGAAGGTCTCCTAACCGAAGGTCTCCTGAAGGGGCGTTCACCCCACAATACATGGATACCGGAAAATAACTACAGTAGAATGAAGTGTCTCTGTCTATAAGATCTCTGACAGTAGTGACCAGTGGGTGGGCGGCAATGGCAAAAACTCCGTCCCCCAGCGTGAGGTATTTAGTCTTGGTGACAGGGGTTGCGGAGGTTAGCATCCGACGAGTGCACTGTTTCATGGTTTGGACCTACAGGATTGCAGTTTCATGAATGGCAAGGGAGTGTAGGAGGCATAGTCAATAAGGTGAAGTGAAAGCCCAACTCAAAAATACTGAATCAAACTAAGATAACGCAAAACACGCCCACTCAATGCAAAAGCGTTTGCTCAAGTTGGGTCTCCTAAGGGGGCGTTGTCCCCTACTTCTTCTCTTTTTGAGGTGTTTGCGCAAGACGTGCGCTACAGCCATCTACAGCGCTAAGGGGACTTCATTGATTCTCAACCTCAGGACTCCGAAGGTCTCCTAACCGAAGGTCTCCTAAAGGGGCGTTCACCCGAAATAAAGTGGATACCGGAAAAGAAAAAAAAATGACGCTTCTTGTTAGATCCACCTTCTTTGCCCAACTGGGAAACTCCAACTCCCATTGTCATTGTGACAGAGCACTCCACAGCACACAACAAAATTACATTAATGCCTTGCTCATGCAAGGGGGCTGCCCCCAATGGCACCCCAAGGGAGCAGTGCAGCGGGAAGGTACCATGCTCAGGTTACCTCAGCTAT
Source organism: Engraulis encrasicolus (assembly GCF_034702125.1). Lineage (NCBI taxonomy): Eukaryota > Metazoa > Chordata > Actinopteri > Clupeiformes > Engraulidae > Engraulis > Engraulis encrasicolus. The sequence goes on along the minus strand of NC_085866.1, from coordinate 28,577,761 downwards.
GGAGGAGGATGGGGGTGAGCACTGGTTAATTACTCCCCACACCAACCTGGCGGGTGGGTAGTTGAACCGGCAACCCGTGGGATGCAAGTCTGACGCCCTAACCGCTTACCCATGACTGCCCACTGTGAAAAGTGGCTTAGATGGAGGAGGAGATCGGTCAGCAGTGAGGGGGCAAAGTTATTATTTAGAGCGTTGCAGGTCAGGAGGAGGATCTTGAAATGTATGAACTGAAATGTATGTAGTTTGTTTTTATTTTCATTTATCCTTTATTAATCCAGGATTGTCCAATTGAGACGAAGCATCAGGGCCAGGGAGTCCTGATCAAAATGGAAGCCTTCACATAGTTTCAGATGCAGACAGACATAGTTACACATAATAATGAAAATAAATGTACAAAAAAAAAAGTGTGTGGGAGGTCGAGTTCTCGTCATTTTGGATCTGAATTTTGAAGAAGCAGTGTTGCGCTCTTCCTTGTCTGAAGTCGGATCTGAATTGTGTACATTTTGGATCTTGAAAGAAATGAGGGGGGGGGAGGGGGGGGGGCTGTCAAAGCTAGTTTTTGTTCGTTTAATTTGCATTCTTGAGGATACTGTCAGGATTCATGTAGTCTATAATATGGATCTGCACAATGTCAATACAACTGTGAGATGAGTACGTTAGTATTGATGGTTACTTTTCTTGGACTCTACTGTGCCGTATGTGGATATCAATAAGGAATTAAAATGTGCATATGCATGTGTTGGTGTGATTACGACTATGAGCATACCGCTGTGTTCTTGGATATTTTCCATAGAAGCAAAGAGTAGAACTCGCACACCAGCAGCCGATGCAATAATCGATTTATTGCTTTACATATGTACAAGTGATCAAGGTGCTACCCAAAAGTGCAAAACGTTTTCGGTCACCAGACCTTCCTGAGGTGGATTATCGCTTTGGAACCAACGCACCCACAAGGACTGGAGTTATTGGCGCGACACCCCTCTGTCTTTTGTCTGGATATTTTCCATAAAATTGTTAAATGCCCCCCACCAACACTCAATACACACACACACACACACACGCCTACCTCCCTGCCCTCAAAGACATGCATAGCATGCACACGCCCATGTGCACGCACACACACACACACACCTCCCTGTTCCCCAAGAGTTTCATCTCATCCTCATTTAGCTTTAATTTGGGTTTTTTTTCTGTTTTTATTCCAGCAAGGGCCTTGAATCCCTCCCCAGCTCCTTATGCCCCGGAAAGCGGCGGGGGGTGGAATCACAAGTAGGCGTCTGTGTCTGTGTCTGTGTCTGTACGCGTGCGTGTGCGCATGCTTGTGCACACTTCACTTGCACATGTTTTCATGTGTGGGTGTGTGTCTATTTTTAGGGTTTTTTTTTTTTTTTTGGGGGGGGGGGGCGTATCCTTGAGTCACAAATGTAGTATGTGTTGTGGGTGGAATCATTGGTGTGTGTTCCACAACTGACGGAAATGAAATGAGAAGAGCTAGAGACATATCAAAGTGTAGGCACAAAGCTAGCTAATGTTGTTGTTTATCTCGATGATCAAACATAATGACTGTCACCCCAGGGGACCAACCCTGTGTGCCATCAGTCACTCCTGCTGTCATAAGCGCCGCACTTCCCAATAAACACACTCACATCTGTGTGTGTGTGTTTGGGTGAGAAAGTGTGTCTTATGCACATAATTGTGTTTGGTTGTACCGTGTGTGTCATTAAGGCAGGCAAGGTGGCATAGCAACAACTAGCACTAGTGATATTGAGAAGTCAAGATGTGATTTTCTGCCTATGTCTTCAGGTGCACTGTGTAATATTTTTAGCAGTGTATTTTTTCAGAGTTCATGCTGCCCATTCACAATGTTACCTTTTTTCACTTATAGATAACACGACCATCAAATTCCAAGTATTCATTATGACTGTGAAAATGGCCGTTGTCATACATATGCGTGCGTGTGATTGCCTAATACACTTACCTGTACTTTACTGTGACATTGTGAGAAATTTCCACCCCTATCATACTCTGTACACTGCCTACTTCTACATACTATACGATATCATAGATGTATCTGTCAACACTTGTTCCAGGTCATGTTAAGATTGTCTACCTTAACTGATAGAGTAGGTTTTCTGCATTGGTCTATCCCAACATCACAGAATGTCTTTTTGCATAATTACATTTTTTACATTTTTTATCTTTACTGTTTTTAGTTTTTATTTTCCCCTCCCTGACTATTCCTGTGTTATTTGTGTCTTGAAATGTCCATGTGGGCATTTGTGTGTATTTGTGTATTTATGTAAGCTACTGGATACCTGAATTTCCCCCTGGGGATTAATGGAGTTACTCTACTCTGCTCTACTCTACATATGTCTGCCATTTTGAATTTTGAAGCTTATGATGCGTTTGTTCAAAAAAGGTTGATAACCACTGTATTAACTATTCATGAAAAGATCAAATTTGGCAATATGCAGCATAGTTTCAATGAGCAGTAGTTGGAATACTGGCCACACAGGGCACCTCTGGTCCATTTGCAATGGCATCCACCTGGAGGTTGGGAGAGAAACTGGCAACGTTTGGGCAACAAATCTGACCCAGCGGTTCTCAACCTTTTTGTTACAAACGTCCCTTGATCTCATCATAAGCCTCCCAATGCCCCCAAGGCCCCACTAATGCCCCCCAATGGCAACTGAGCATACCCCTTCTCAGCAGTATCCTTCTCAACATTCCCCTAGGGCCCTCCCTTGTGCCCCCGTTGGGAAACACTACGCAAACCGCTAACCTATGACCAATCAGCAAACAGGGATGGCAGAGGAACCTGTAAGTAAAGAAAGGTTATGACAGCTTGTTTTATTTATTTATTTATTTCTAAATATATTTTCATTTTAGCACTTTTATTGATGATGACCGGACAGTAGAGATTGCCAGGATATCAGTGAGACAGAGAGATGGGGGCAGGGTTGGGACATGTCTCGTGCCGGAATCGAACCTGGGTCCCCAAGGGTATGGAAGCCCAAATTTCGGGCGCGATTATAGTTTTGTCATGAACAGCAAAACTAGGAAAGAAGACAGTAATATTGTGGTCAAATGAATCTCACCCAACTATAAGCTGTCTTTTTGAATTGTGGAACATGCTGGGAAAAAAAATGCAAAGACAGTTGAAATGTTTCACACATTCTCACAATAAACATTTTTATGATCCACATGCACATACACGAATGCAGAATCAAGTCCTCTTTTTATTACATATATTGGTTGGGGGACCCTTTCAGCAGACTTTGTCCTGGGCCCGGTGAAAGCTACCAGTGTCCACACACACACACAAGTACACACACAAGTACACACACACACACACACACACACACACACACACACACACACACACACACACACACACACACACACACACACACACACACACACACACACACACACACACACACACACACACACACACACACACACACACACACACACACACACACACACTGTCACTGCTGGACTCTGTGGTGTCTCTGAAGTCTCTGCTGTCTTGCCTGTAGAGTAATGAGTCTAAGCCAGCAGGTCAGATTATCCCTCCAACAAATCACACACACACACACACACACACACACACACACACACACACACACACACACACACACACACACACACACACACACACACACACACACACACACACACACAGATAAATAGACACACGTTAGGTGGTCTGACACAATGTCCGCTGTCTGTCCTGTGGAGAAATGAACCTTTCAGCCTACTGGACTTTAACACACACACACACACACACACACACACACACACACACACACACACACACACACACACACACACACACACACACACACACACACACACACACACACAACCACCTACACACACAGTTACAAACAGTTGAATCGATAGTCAGGGGAGTGAGTGGGTGGAGATGGTGGTGTGATTGATAATGATATAGAGATTGATTGTGTAAATCCTCTCTCTCCCTTCTTTCAATCTCTCCCTTCTCCATTCTCTCTCTCTCTCTCTCTCTCTCTCTCTCTCTCTCTCTCTCTCTCTCTCTCTCTCTCTCTCTCTCTCTCTCTCTCTCTATCTCTCTCTCTCTCTCTCCTCACCTCTGATGATATCACAGTCTCTCTCTGGGTATTCTCAAACCCGAAGGCTGAGGACTCTCTCTCTCTCTCTCTCTCTCTCTCTCTCTCTCTCTCTCTCTCTCTCTCTCTGCCTTTCCTCGTTCCCCCAAGCAGTCAGTCGGTTAAAAAAGGGATAAAAGACTGAAGTGTAAGTGCTGGCCTCCAGCTCCCTGGTACTCTCTAATGTTGCTATCGTTCCTTCTGGAGAAGGGTTGCCAGATGTAGTCCAAATGGCCTGGTGTTCTCTTTTTATATTGCTCCTCCTAAAGTAGTGTCAATAGGGGTGCTAGGTGTCAGACATACCAAGGCGGAACAGAACGGGCGGGAGACAAACACAGTCTTTCTGCTTTTCGTTTCGGCTGGTGTGTTCTACTCTGCCTTTCACACTGACAGCGTCGGCGTGCGCGGCCAGTACTGTTCAAAACTCTACCACTGCCAAAGCTAGCGTGCTACTTTGCCATTCATTTGAATGAGACACCACCGGATGCCGGCGTGAAAAATACGCTCAAGTTCTATTTTCCAAATGCAGTGCGGTGCGGACCCGGCTCCTGCGCCGCTGACGCCCGACTACCGCCGATTGGTGTGTAAGGACAAATATGTTTCCATGTATTTTCACCGACGCTGGTAAAAATCGCGTCTGTCACGCGACGCTTTACCGCCCTAGTGTGTAAATGGCCTTAGGGAGAAGCAGACAGCAGAGAAGGGTGGCTCTCAGTTGCAAATGGGGTGGGGGGGGCATATAGCCTATGTTTAAATGAATACTAAGGGGTGTTCATAAGGTGAGGTCAAGGGGGCATTTCTTAACCCTCCTGTTATCCTTGGGGTCTATTTGACCCCTTTCAAAGTTTAACATCTGAAAAATACATGAAGTACATAATTATTTTGCTTCATCTTTGATGACTTTTCCTAAATATATGGGGTCAATGTGAAAAAATAATTGACCCCAAATTATTTTAAGTGTATTAAACTTAAATGGAACATCCATATTTTGCTAATACATGTTCCTTTCTGTCTAGATTATGTCAAATAAATGAACATAAATTATTTAGAACAGAACGTTTTGCTTTATTTAGGTATCTTATAACTAACAATATGTATGATATGGGTGTGGGCCAAAACTAATTCAAGGCAACTTTTCGGCAGTTGTTGCACATTTTTGCCTAGTCATGCATTAGTTTTTTTGGTGTGTGGGATGGGTGTGGGGGTGCTAGGACTTATCTAAATGGCTTTTTATGTCCCCAACAGAGCAACAGTAAATATCTGAGGCAAAAACCGGTGCAAAGGTTTTTGCTTCTACTGATTTTGTAGACATTTAAGTGGCTGGGGTCAAAATGATCCCAAGGATCACGGATGTAACCTAAATCTGAGGATAACAGGAGGGTTAAGGTATGGTCCATGGGGCGTTGAGAAACTTGACAACTACTATTCTACAGTGTGGTTGCCAGATGTGGCTCACTCCCCTGGTGTTCCCCTTTGCTATTGTTCCTTTCACAGTAGGCTCGCCAGATGTAGATGATAGCACCCAAAGCCTCGCAGGAGACGCATTGGTCTGCTGGAACGAGGAAGATGGTTGTGTTCAGAAAAGGTGGAATTGCTATGGTGACTGGTTGAAATAAATTGTACGCAGCATGAGGGTTCCTTTCTCGCTTCTAGTTTTCAGTGTCTGTTTATATTATAACTGGAGAGGAAACAGAGCAAACCAGAGCAAAAGAGATGCAGTTCCTTACTTCTTCTTAATGTTTTGATGGGTAAACCATCTTCATCAGAGTCTATGAGTAGTATGGAGTGAAGAGCATAATTATCTGAAACCCTGATTACAGGCAGGTATAGATGTATGCGTGGCATATTGGCCTTTCCTTCGTCCAAGAGTTGTACATTACATTGCTCACACCATAAACTATTTATAAATATTGCAAAGACAAAAAAGCTACTTTGGTGAAAAAGAAAACAACAACACAAACATAGAAAAAGGGGAAATATATAACTTTTACCGTATAGTCTACATACAAAATCTATTAAAAGAAGTCATTCAATAAAGGCAGACAATTAACAGTCCTCCATAAAAATACATGGTCACAATGCATGCATCTGCTCACTCAAACTTAACTGAAAACAAGAACGAAACAGAGTCTTCAGACAATGTCAGCGACACTGGCAGTGGACCTACTATGTGCCCTTATTTGGCCAACATTGAAGGAGAGGATTGTGCACATCCCAGGATAAGGGGCAGGATTATCTCAGAGATTCTGATGAAGACTGTTGAGGTCGAAACATAATCCTGCCATGAAATAATAAAATGCAACAAAAATGATTTAAGTGTGCGGACCTCTCACTTTGAAAACTAGGCCTACTTTTTTGGCCAACAACCACTTCTAATGCCAAAAAAGGTGGTTGGACGAAGGGCAAGAAAAGTGTAGTAAAACATAAAGTAAAGTAGAAAAGTTAAGTGTAGATGTTGTGTAACTTACCCACCATCGCATCCCATGCTCTACATTGAAATTGTGGGCATAAGTAAGACCACAATACTTAACGTGCAACATAGACTAAGGAGGACTCCCCAGATGACGAATGTATGCACACCCTAACAGCCACCTAAACAAATTTGTCAGAACTGTATCAAAGGATCATACTCTGCTTGGGATGACTAATATTTCTCCTGTCTGTTTTGATATTGTATCACTACCTTTTTCCTCCTACTCCTCATCCCTCCATCTTTCAGCACCTTTCTCCTGTCCTCCATTTCTACCTCTGTTGTTTCTTTCTACCTCTCTGTACCAGTGGTGTGGCCTCTTCTCTCCTCTTTTCCTCCTCTCTGCCCCTCTCTTTTCCTCTCCCCATTTCTGCATCTTTCCTCTCCTCTCCTCCATCTCCCTGCACCTCTCTTCTCCTCTCCTCCACTCCAACTCTCTGTACCTCTCCTCTCCGCTCCCCCATCCGTTTGCATCTCTCTTCCACCTCTCAGCCCCTCTCTTCTCCTCTCCCCCATCTCTCTGCACCTCTCCTCACCTCCATTGCCCTTCTTCTCCACCTCCTGGCCCCTCTCCTCCATCTCTCTCTGGTGTTGTGGTGGCAGACAGCTGGTGGGAGCAGTCGATAGACGAGTGAAACGAGGAGAAGAAAAGAAACAAGAGGAGAAGAAAAGGAAAGGAGAAGGGAGAAGTCCGCCGATCCCCCAAAACCCTCACAGCACAGGCCAGCAGGCTAACAAGAGAGAGAGAGAGAGAGAGAGAGAGAGAGAGAGAGAGAGAGAGAGAGAGAGAGAGTGAGAGTGAGAGAGAGAGAGAAGATGGGGGATCTATCTTGGTATTGGCAGGGGATGTCCACAGCAAGGTGGAGTGGAGAGGGGGTCAGTTCATTCAAACATGGTCTGGGGATCACTCACACACACACACACACACACACACACACAAACCCACACACACACACACACACACACACACAAACCCACACAGGCTTTGGAGGGGCATATCGAGTGAGGGAATGACCCGTAGTTTCCCGGGTGCTGTGAGCGGAACGTTAGGGAAGCTAGCTGGCTAAAACGTTTAATTGGCAGACCCAGCTGGAGGACAGGTAAGAGTGGGACTTAATGAATTAGAGAGGAAGGGGGAGAGAGAACCAGGAAAGAATGTAAAAAGACAAAGGGTTGGTAAGAGTAAGGAAGAAATACACCAATGGCGATCTGAGCGAGTCGAGCGACGGAAGTAATTGACTTTGTATTGAGTCGCGCGACAAAAGCGATTCTGGAGACTAGAGCGATTTGCGCGACGAGCGCGACAATTTGAAGTTCAAATCTTTTCAACTTTCTGTGACGCGGTTCGGCGACAAGCCGCGACAGCCAGTGACTGTATAGAGGTCAGTGACCACAGCCAATGGGAATGCTTGAATGCTTTGCCTTCTGCCTGTACGGACATACTCTAGTCTCCTCAATCGCTCGTATCGCTTGCTGCTGCACTCTGTTGCTTGAATCGCATCGCCGCTGGTCTATTTCTGTGGTAAGGAAGAAAGGCAAAGTTAAAAAGAAAGACATAGAAAGAGGTGCTACTTTTGGTTGTGGAACGGAAAGGAAGGGAAATAATTTGCGCGCAAGCACACCAGAAGAGACAAAAACTACAAGTAGTCGCCTGATTTTTTTCGTAGTAAGAATGACACTGGCAATAGAAGCAACAGGGTAATATGCATTCGACATTCCAATTGACTGTGGTTGTTGAGGAACCGCTCATTAGTGTGTGTGTGTGTGTGTGTGTGTGTGTGTGTGTGTGTGTGTGTGTGTGTGTGTGTGTGTTTGTGTGTGTGTGTGTGTGTGTGTGTGTGCCTAGTAGGCCTACTCCTGTTATTTGAGAAATGCATTTGCCTTCCATGATTGTTTTGTGTACCTGTGCGCGTGCATGTGTGTGTTTGTGTGTGTGTGTGTTTGTGTGTGTGTGTGTGTGTGTGTGTGTGTGTGTGTGTGTGTGTGTGTGTGTGTGTGTGTGTGTGTGTGTGTGTGTGTGTTTGTGTGTGTTTGCGTGTGTTTGTTTTCTCAGTTGCAGTACGCCCTCTTTTGATTGAATTGTTTGTTATTTGTTATCTGTAGGGAAGTGAGAGGATTTAACAGTGTGTCACACACACACACACACACACACACACACACACACACACACACACACACACACACACACACACACACACACACACACACACACACACACACACACACACACACACAAACACACAGATAAACATAAACACAGGTAATCTCTGTGCGCTGTACTTTCTGCTGAAACAACGCTGCCAAATCCGGTTTGGTTTGATGACTTGTGACAACAAATTTTCCTCAAGGGACAATAAAGTCTATGCTGCAATCCTGTGCCACATATTCCAAATGGCCTGGTCTTACCTGTCCAAATCAACCAGCTTGAACGCATGGTATAATACACACACCTTGAAGTGTGTGTGTGTGTGTGTGTGTGTGTGTGTGTGTGTGTGTGTGTGTGTGTGTGTGTGTGTGTGTGTGTGTGTGTGTGTGTGTGTGTGTGTGTGTGTGTGTGTGTGTGAGTGAGTGCCACACAAATCAGTAAAATCATTTCTCAACTTTTTTGTGGTGCATCCAGTGGCCCCAATGGCGCCCCAAGGCAGCAGTGCGGCGGAACAGTACCATGCTCAGAACACCTCAGTCATGGGGGAGGAGGATGGGCGAGAGTACTGGTGAATTACTACCCCCACCAACCTGGCATGTCGGGAGTCCAACCGGCAACTTTTGGGATACAAATCTGAAGGCCCTAACCACTTAACCATGACTATCCAAAGCAAGGCCACAATTCAGAGCATAAACAAAACAAATGGCATATTTTATAAATGAAGAGATGCTGCTTTTAAATGTCTAATGTCAGGTCATCCACAACCTTACCTCTCTCTACAGTATCTTTCTGATGCTGATCTGCTCCAAACTGACGCTCCCTCTTTGCCTGTTTCACACCAAACCATATCCCAAGTGATATGGGCCATTTCTCAATGTTGTAGTGTGCGCCCTTTGAAGTGTGTCGGCCTAATTAGTCACGCCCATTGATTGGTGGACCTTTGTGGAGTATCCATTCACTGTGCATGACTAATTAGGCTGACACACTTTGAAGGGCACACACTGGAACATTGAGAAATGGCCATGGTCTGGAGACTGCCTCCTGAATTTCTCGTAGCGGAGGTGTGGTTTACCATTGCCAACAGCCATTTATTACCGTAGCCCAGAGCCAATTGTGTCAGTTGTATTCAAACAAACTGAAACATTCCATATGTTCCATATGTAATATGTACAGTATACTGTATGTCACCGTTCCACCCTGGCTCCCTACCTCAGGCTGGCGATTTGGTACAAGCTTTCATGCTGTCTTTCAGATCAGAACAATTGTGCAAAGCAGCATGGGATTTCTCCAGCCTAGCTCCCTCCTGCTTCCCTCCAATGATCCGCCACCACTCTCCTCTCTGTGTCCAAACACCCAGTTTGGTTACAACTCATGTCTTCTGATCTGCATGACCTGAACGTATAAAGTATGAACCCAGATGAGTGTAGGAGATGCTTGGTGTTTTGGAAATCCTGTAGTCTTTTTTGACTAGCAGACTTGGGTGAATAAGCATCATCCCAGATGTGGTGCCTGACGGTGCAGCTATTGAGAACAGAGGACCATCTCCTGCCTGTACTGTATGTGCTCTGGATTACAATAGTAACAACAGTGCATTACCTTGTCCTGCCTTGCTCATTGGGCCCAGATGAGTGTGTGGCTCCTGATGGGGGCTGCCTATTTGCAGCTCAGCTGGGTGTGGGGTACTGGGGAGGTGGCAGGGCCACGGTGACTTCACACATGGCTGCTTATTAGCGGGACTGACTGCCTGCCATGCTGGCCTAATTGGCACTGAGAGAGACCTTAGTTTGAGTGTGTGTGTGTGTGTGTGTGTGTGTGTGTGTGTGTGTGTGTGTGTGTGTGTGTGTGTGTGTGTGTGTGTGTGTGTGTGTGTGTGTGTGTGTGTGTGTGTGTGTGTGTGTGTGTGTGCGCGCGTCTTAGTCTGTGTCTGTGTCTGTGTCTGTGTCTGTGTCTGTGTCTGTGTCTGTGTCTGAGTGTGTGTGTAAATGCCCTTGAGCAAGGTACCTAAATCCACTCTGCTCCAGGGACTGGAACCAATTCACTGCACCTAAAGAACTGTATATTGAAAAATCAACCATATTCAGGGTTAAACAACGTGCGTGCGTGCGTGCGTGCGTGCGTGCGTATATGTATGTCTGAGTGTGAGTGTGTGTTTGTGTGTGTGTGTGTGTGCATGTGTGTGAGAGAGATAGAGAGTGTGTGTGAGCACGTGTGTCCGCACGCGTGTACTTCTAAGGCAATGGGTCTCTCTTAGCTTGGTAGTCGGTTGATTAAAATGACATCCTCGACACTCAGAGTTGAGCTCAGTAGTTTGGCAGTCTGGCAGAAACTACACACCAGTAAAAAGCAACATCAAGTTTCTGGGCTTCTTGTAGAAACTGCACACCAGTAAAAATCACACTTTTCCAGAGCTATTATTCTGCAGCACCCTGAATTGTCCATATAGGTAGGTGTGTGTGTGTGTGTGTGTGTGCGCGCCCCTGCATGCGTGTGTAGGTGTGTGCGTGCGTGCGTGTGTGTGTATGCCTGTGTGTGCGTGCGTGCGTGTGTGTGTGTGAGTGTGTGTGTGTCTGCGTGTGTGTGTGCGTGCGTGTGTGTGTGTGTGTGTTCGAGTGCGTGTGTTCATGCGTGTGTGTGTGTGTGTTTGTAGGTGTGTGTGTGTGTGCGTGTGTAGGTGTGTGCGTGCATTTGTGTGTGTGTGTCCGTGTGTGTGAACTGCTGCACTGCCACTTCCTGTTTCTAATGACGGCCATACAGTGGTTGCCATGCCAATAGAATAGTGTTGAGGCAGCACAGAGCTGGGCTGAGGTGCAGTGTGTGTGTGTGTGTGTGTGCGTGCGTGCGTGTGTGTATAGAATGCCATGCGCCTGGCAGAGAGCTGATGGCTGACAGCTGCTTTCCAAGGGTGATCATGGCACAGGATGGACTCTCTTGGCACCTCTGATGATATCACAGTCTCTCTCAGGCTCTTCTCAAACCAGGAGGCTGAGGACTGTCTGTCTGTCTGTCTGCCTGTCTGTCTCTCTCTCTCTCTCTCTCTCTCTCTCTCTCTCTCTCTCTCTCTCTCTCTCTCTCTCTATGAGACAGGCCTCTCAGCCTTTCACTTTGAGAGGAGATACGACAGACTCCAGTCAGCGCTCTCCTTACAGGACTCTTCATTAGGAGAGAGAGAGAGAGAGAGAGAGAGTGTGTGTGTGTGTGTGTGTGTGTGTGTGTGTGTGTGTGTGTGTGTGTGTGTGTGTGTGTGTGTGTGTGTGTGTGTGTGTGTGTGTGTGTGTGTGTGTGTGTGTGTGTGTGTGTGTGTGTGTGAGCGAGAGAGGGAGAGAGAGAGAGAGAAAGAGAGAGAGGGAGAGAAAGAGCGAGAGAGAGTGTGTGTGTGTGTGTGTGTGTGAGAGAGAGAGAGAGAGAGAGAGAGAGAGAGAGTGTGTGTGCGTGTGCGTGTGCGCGTGCGTGTGTGTGTGTGTTCATGAGGAGAGCAGATGAAAGGCCTGTGGATCTCTCTGGAGGCTTCTGGAAGTTTCCGCATGTCTGCCGTCATCTCCAGTTCCCCACGGACTGCCTTCAGACAGATCCCCCACTTCCTAACGACGAACAGTCATTCTCTCATTTAAAAGTTATTTCTTTTCTCAGCGAAACATATCCACATTTATTGTGAACATTATAGCTAATTGGCCCGGCAATGCTAATTATAGGTGGCTTTAATTGCATGGTACTGTAGCCTAAACGCTGGGCAAAAGGGAAAGCACCTGCTCCTAGGGAGTTATTGAGTAATTATGGGGGTTGGACGTGTCATGTTTCTATTTCAAGAAGCTGTGTGGCCAAGTGGTTAGAAAGTTGACTTTGAGTTCTGAGGGTTGCATGTTTGAATCCCTCATCAGTTGCTGTAATCTAAAGTGGCCTAATTGGTGCATTGAGATACCCTAGACCAGGGATGTCAAACTCAGGCCCGGGGGCCAAATTTGGCCCGCGGAGCCATTTTATTTGGCCCGCGACATCATTTCAAATGTGTTTCACAATTGGCCCACACACACCATGACTGTGTAGCATATTAACATTTGAACATGAAAATGCGTATATCACAGGAATATGAGTGGGCCCAGGCCATTGAAACAGCTCACACTCAAATGCAATAGAATATGTGCAGACACATTTGAACTATATGGGAATCTGTTTAAACATCAATTTAAACACGAGAAATTTTAGTCCATTTTCGTTTAAAAAAAAAAAAAAAATGAGTTTGGCCTGCGATTTCGCTCCAGATTTTGATTTTGGCCCTCTGTCAATTTGAGTTTGACACCCCTGCCCTAGACCTTGATAAAAACACCTACACCTACACCACATCGGTTCAGAGACAGCCACCAATACTTTGTACCTTTATAAATGTACAGTAACTCACAGTAGGAAAATGTAATGAATATTGGAAAATAAATAAAATATTGTGTAATTGTGGGGTTGGTTGTGTGGTGTTTTCGTCGTCTTCTTCCTCTTTGTCTCGTTAACATGGCCACCCTTAGAACTGCACAGTAATTAGTGCTGTCAGCTCAGCTCACCTCCGACAGATTTTAATTGAGCACTCTGAGCATCTTCGACACAGTGATTGGTCTTCTTAATTACGATTATTTGAGGAAAAACATTGTCTTGATTTTGAAGACTTTCATCGTTTCTTTTAACCTGGTTCTCACGCACATCTGGAATATTGTCAATCGCTTAGCTCTGGAAAGGCGTGGGTGTGTTCAAAACAGCTCGAACCTGATTGGAGAATTCACGTGGCATTTAAAAAAAATCAGTACTACTTCAACCAGCGACTTGTATATATCCCGCCCCGCGATCCTGCCCCACGATTCTGATTGGACAGGGTGTGAAATATCTGATTCCTTCGGGCTCATCTAAGATTTCCAGACCCATGTGCGAGCTCACGGAGTTTAACAAAGATGCACGAAGCATAAAGCGTCTGCGTGAGAGCTAGGAATCATTTCTTTTGTCTGGGTCTTGGTTTGTGTCCATATTGGAGACACATGTTCATGTAGAACTGACTCGCAAATATTGCCCCAAAAGGCAAGCCCGCTTTCAGCATTTTCTGTGAGAATGCAATGTAGTTATTTGTATTATTATTATTATTATTATTATTATTATTATTATTATTATTATTATTATTGGTTGTTGTAGCATAAGTAGGCAATTAATAGTTCTTAGTAGTAGGGCCTACTTATGTTAAGAAATGAAAATGGATAAATGTACGTATATGGAAATATTGACTACTTAATTCTTTCCCCTGCAGTGGACTCTAAAGTCTAATGGAATTAATAGTGCATACAGAAAGAGTAAATCCACACACACACAGGAGGAGAGAGAGAGAGAGAGAGAGAGAGAGAGAGAGAGAGAGAGAGAGAGAGAGAGAGAGAGAGAGAGAGAGTGTGTGTGAGAGAGAGAGAATGAGAGAGATATATATAGAGAGAGAGCAAACACACTCACTCAGGTGCAGTTATTCCATCCCTACTGTTGAGAGAGAGAGAGGAGATGAAAGTCCTTTTCTCTTCTCTTTTCCTCCTGCTGCTGCACTATCTTTCTATTTCACTTCTTTAATTCAGTGCGTGGGAACTCATAATTCCCAAAGTCTGATTGACAGCTACATGTAAATTACCGCCATGCACCATTCCCTTTTAATTGAATTCTTGTTTAATATGGCCTAATCAAATGAAAAAGGTGTGATTGAATCTGTCACATCTATTTGGTTTAATTTGTGGCATTAAATGTGGGCTGGAGCGCCATGCTAGGACATACTAATGCCTGTGTTAGAGCACTGTGGCCCTAACTGGCTGCCTATTACTGCTCTGACCTGGCACAGAAATGGACTCATCAAAAAATGCAATGAGAAATAGGCCTACCTCTGGTTCCTGTCGTGTGTGTGTGTGTGTGTGTGTGTGTGTGTGTGTGTGTGTGTGTGTGTGTGTGTGTGTGTGTGTGTGTGTGTGTGTGTGTGTGTGTGTGTGTGTGTGTGTGTGTGTGTGTGTGTAAAGTTCTGTTCCTGTTTTCTCCCACGTTATGCATATCGTGTTTGTAAGTTCCTGCCTCGTCGAGAAATGTCAATGTCAACGAAAAGCAGTTGCATAATCAGCTCATGGACTGTAGTTGTACCAATAGCCTTAACTGGCGAATACACTGAAAAAAGATTCAGTGACAGAGAATCGCTGAACTGTGCAGCAAAAGCGATACGAGGCAGAGACGCGACAGAGTATGTCTGTTAAATGCAGAATGCAAGCATTCCAACATTCCCATTGGCTGTGGGCGGCGGCTGTCACCGAACCGCATCATAGCTCATTTGCATGGTATTCACTGAAATTCAACTACAAACTGCCGCTCGAGTCGAGTGAATCGCCTCCATTCGACCATATCGCTTTTGTCTCTTCTGTCTCCTGCTAATCAATACAAAGTCAATTACTTCCGTTGCTGGAATCACTCATGTCGTGCTTGATCTAATTCATGCCTTTAGTGTGATTCTCAAACTCTGGGCCTTGAAAGTATTCCAAGTGGTCCTTGAAATCATTTTTTTAAAAGACAAAATAATCTTGTGGTATGTGTTGCTGTTCACGATTTACTTGATTTGTATTGTTTATTGGGTCAGATGTGCGCCCAGAACATTTGTGAACATTTCAAGTGGGCCCCCATGCAGTTGGAATAGGTTTGGAACCGCTGGCCTAATAGGAGTATGACGAACAATTCCACAATCATTATTCAGCATTCAAGACAAGTGTCATATACTGACAAAAAAGCTCATATCGACGATATGCATATCATGTTCCCACCATGTACGGTTTGTTGGCGATGAAGTAGGGAAGCGGAGGCCCAGATAAGATGGGCGTTTGGCCTTCACAAGACATATTGTATGTATGGGCCCTTACCCTTCGCCCCTGAATCCCAACACGTGACAAAAGTATGTACAGATCCCTTCACCAGAAAATGCAACCCAAGACAGCAATGCTGTATGTACCTAATGGGCTTCCTGTCTCCCAGTATGCAGAGTGATGGACAGATCCACCAGCCCCTGTTCCCTACCCATCAACACTAGAAAACTCCTGTTCCCTAACCATCTACCCTATCTGAAAACTAGAAAACTTCCCAAGACAGACAGGAAGTACAGCAGGGGGAAGAAATCTGGAGCAAGGGCCGCTGGGAGTTGCGGTTTTCGCCATGTCATCAATAACAAGGACGGGTCGTAAGATCCAATCACCAAACCTGTCAATGTGGAGAGAGGGAAAGGAGCTACTCTCAACGCAGGCTGCCAAGATACCTACTGTACACCCCGATAAACACACGTGCACACACTCACACACACACATACACACACACACACGCACACACACACACACACACTATAATAATACACACTATAACAATAATATACATTATTATTAGTAGTAGTAGTAGTAGAAGTAGTGGTATAGGTGGGATGTCTTCTCAGGTGCACATTACTAACTGCTAAAGTAAAAAAAAAAATTTTTTTACTGACATTAGAGAGAAAATAAAATAATCTACTGACGTTAGGGAGAAAAATGTACAAATGTAAAATAATGCAAAATAATATACTGACATTAGGAAGAAAACTGTACAAATGTAAAATTATTCAAAATAGCATACTGATATTAGGGAGAAAACTGTACACATTTCAAATCCCTGTCTCCCCAAAGGCCTGCTCGTTGAGGAAGAATGAGATTGACAAGACAAGGGCTGTGTGCGTGTGTGTGTGTGTGTGTGTGTGTGTGTGTGTGTGTGTGTGTGTGTGTGTGTGTGTGTGTGTGTGTGTGTGTGTGTGTGTGTGTGTGTGTGTGTGTGTGTGTGTGTGTGTGTGTGTGCGTGCGCGCGGCGTGCGGGCCTGTACGCAAGTGTGTCTGGTTGTGCATGTATGGGTGAGGGCGTGTGAATTAATTTGTGTGCGTGTGTGTGCTATTCAGTGAGTATCTGCCCACAGCTCCAACACCTTCATTAAAGAGCTACATGCCCAGAGTGCAGCAGCGTGCTGGAATCTCTCTAATTGGAACAAGCCAAGCACATTTGTTTCACTTACGGTGGCAGCATTCTGATGAGGAGGGGCGGGGAGGAGGGGGAGGAGAGGAGAGAACAAGAGAGAGGAGAAGAAGAGGGGAGACAGAGAAGGGTAGAGCGGAGAGAGAGGAGGAGGAGAGGAGACAGAGGTGGGGCAGGGAGAGAGGGGAGGGAGGAGGTAGGGAGAGGTGGAGGGGAGAGAGAGGAGGAGAGAGATGACGAGAGACAGAGGGGGAGAGGGGAGAATAACAGAATGACAGGGGAGCGAGAGGAGGAGAGAGATGAGGGAGAGAGCGAGAGAATTGGCAGGGTGGAGGAAAGAAAAAAAGAGGGAGGGGAGAGACAGAGGGAGACCAGAGGAGGAGAGGGAGAAAGAGAGAGAGAAAGGGAGATGGGAGGAGAGAATAGACAGGAGAATGGTTGTGGGGAAGGAAAGGAGAAGCCGGCAGTGTATTGTCTTCTGCCCAGCAGATGCTAACATGACCGTCTATTAGCAATCTGTCACCACCTCACCTTACCACATGCGCACGCGCGAACGCACACACACACACACACACACACACACACACACACACACACACACACACACACACACACACACACACACACACATACACACACACACAGGGTGAGGGAGTGTTTCTCTTGCATCTGAACTGTGTTTGCTTACTATCTTATAAGTCTACTTGGAAGAAACACCTTTATTGTTATACATCAATGGCATTGTCACCCATTTTGTCATGACCGACAATTTGGTGCCCTAGGTGAGTATTCCTCACACCACTTCCTTTTTGGGCAGTCATGGTTAAGCGGTTAGGGCGTCAGACTTATAGCCTAGAGGTTGCCGGTTTCGTTATGTGCAGGGTGCAGTGTGTCCTTGTGTGCTGTGGAGTGCTGTGTCACAATGACAATGGGAGTTGGAGTTTCCTTGCCTGGTTTACCACCAGACCTAATCACAAGTGTCTTTCAGATCGATTTGCGGTTCCCAGGCTAGAAGTTTCCTATTTGGGCTTTCACTTAACTTTTTTGTAGACTTTGAAGATAGCATCTGTCATTCACTTGATCCAGCACAGCTGATCTAGTAGCAACAGGGCCGGATTAATGCACAGCCTACAGGTAGGTATGGTTGTAGTAGGTAGTGAATTCAGGTAAATTGGGCCACTTTGGGCCATACGCCTATATACAAAAAAGTGGTCCAATTTACCTGAATTCACCATATGCACTGAATGAATGAATGAATGAATGAATGAATGAATGAATGAATGAATGAATGAATGAATGAATGAATGAATGAATGAATGAATGAATGAATGTCTTTATTGTCATTGCACAGTTCAACGAAATTAGTAGTGCCCTGGCCATGAGTAAATTGAATTGTCAATGTTAAGTTAAATGCTTTTTTTTGCTTAATGTTCTAATTCTGTGGGACTTGGCTCCCCCAAAGCCATGCTGGCACGTTTGGCTATGGCTATATGTATACTTATAAACAGCCACCCAGAGCAATCACATTGACATTGAGGAGTACACAGACACCGTGACCTCCTACATCACAAAATGCATCGATGATGTTACAGAAATAAAACACATCACCACCAGGGCCAACCAGAAGCCATGGTTCACAGGAGACGTTCACCGACTGCTGAGGGCCAGAGACAAAGCCTTCAGAGCAGGAGACGTAGCTGGCCTAAAGACAGCAAGGGCAAACCTGTCCCAGGGCATCAGGAAAGCAAAAAAGGAATACTCAGACAAAATAACAACACACTTCAAAGACAGCAGAGATGCACAGAGCCTGTGGCAGGGCATACAGGCCATCACGGACTATAAGCCTGCACCACGAAGCTGTGACAACAACACCTCTCTGCTAAACGACCTGAACAGTTTCTTTGCCCGCTTTGAAGCACAAAATGACACTCACCCACAGAAAACTCCCCCTCCCCCCCCATGATCAACCCCTTTACCTGTCCTCTGCCAGTGTTAAGAGGACACTGGCCACCATCAACCCACGCAAAGCAGCTGGCCCAGACAACATACCAGGCCGAGTGTTGAAGGATTGTGCAGAAGAGCTGAAGGATGTCTTCACAGACATCTTTAACATCTCTCTGGAGCAAGCAGTCATCCCATCACTTTTCAAAGCTGCTACCATCATACCTGTGCCGAAGAAATCATCACCATCATGCTTCAATGACTACCGTCCTGTAGCACTGACGCCCATAATCATGAAGTGCTTCGAACGGCTAGTCCTGTCACACATCAAAGCCACCCTACCCCCCACCCTAGACCCCTACCAGTTCGCATACCGAGCCAAGCGATCCACGGAGGATGCAATTTGCTCTGCCCTCCATCCAGCCCTCACCCACTTGGACAATAAAGACTCATATGTGAGAATGCTGTTCATTGACTTCAGTTCAGCATTCAATACCATAATACCACAACAACTCATCAGAAAACTGGACAAACTAGGTTTCAGCACCTCCCTCTGCAACTGGCTGCTGGACTTCCTGATGCAAAGACCACAAGCAGTACGGGTAGGGAACAACACCTCAAGCACCCTGACCCTGAGCACGGGGGCTCCGCAAGGTTGTGTTCTCAGCCCCCTGCTGTTCACGCTGCTGACACACGACTGCACAACGACCCACAGCACTAACCATCTAGTGAAGTTTGCGGATGATACAACACTGGTGGGCCTCATCACCAAGGGCGATGAGACTCACTACAGAGAAGAAGTAGACCTGCTGGCCAGATGGTGCAAAGACAACAACCTCCTGCTGAATGTCAACAAGACCAAGGAGATTGTTGTCAACTTCCAAAGGGTCCAAAAACAACTGCCACCACTGACCATCGACGGCGATGCTGTGGAGAGAGTGAGCAGCACCAAGTTCCTTGGAGTGCACATCAGCGACGACCTCTCTTGGACCACCAACACTACATCACTGGCGAAGAAGGCCCATCAGCGTCTCTACTTCCTGCGCAAACTAAAGAAGGCAAGTGCTACACCCTCCATCATGACAACATTCTACAGAGGAACCATAGAGAGCGTCGTGTCCAACTGCATCACAGTGTGGGGAGGAAGCTGCACGGAGAAAAACAGGAAGACACTCCAGCGTGTTGTGAACACAGCGAAGAAGATCATTGGAGTACCACTCCCCTCCCTGCAGGACATTTACACCACACGCCTCACCCGGAAAGCACTGATGATCATCAAAGACACAAGCCACCCTGCACACAAACTGTTCAGCCTCCTGCCCTCTTGCCTCCGTTCCCGTACCACCAGGCTGGCGAGCAGCACAATGCATCAAGCTATCAAGATGCTGAACACTCAACCCACTCTCCCTCCACTGTCAGCCTCTAGCCAGCAAGGCCACTGACAACCCCCCCCCCCCCATCCCCCACCACCATATCTGCGACTGAACATTCCACCTGCACTACTATACTTGTGACTGAACTTTCAACCTGCACTAACTCAAAACACACACACACACACACACACACACACACACACACACACACACACACACACACACACACACACACACACACACACACACACACACACACACACTGCACTTTCTGCACTAAACCCAAACATAAACACACTGACACACACACACACACAGACACACGAACACACACACAGACGCACACCGCACCTTCTACCTGCACTAAACACATACACACACACACACACACACACACACACACACACACACACACACACACACACACACACACACACACACACACACACACACACACACACACACACACACACACTGCTGCTGGTGTACTTGACAAACCTTTTTAATATTTATTTTTCTTCAAAATGCTACTATTACCATGTCTAGAACGCTATAAAGGACTTTTTTTAGGAAAAGCACAAAAGCACAACAATACCTCTTAATGTATGTCCTCTACAAGTCTTCTGTTGTCCAGTCTTGCACTTTAAATGTCTGTATGAGCACTGTCTATGTCCATACTGTATTAAGTCCATGTATAAGTACTGTCTATGTCTATACTGTCTATGTCCTTACCTAGATTAGTCTATGTCTGTATGGGAAAGCAAGAAATGTAATTTCAAATTCTTTGTATGACCAGTGCATGTAAAGAAATTGACAATAAAACCTACTTGACTTGACTTGACTTGAAACAGCCATCCGGTTACTTTGCACATGAATGTGCGTTACGCCCCTTTTTGGGGGAAAACAAACCAAATGTCTCGTTAACTTGCATGCTACATCGGCTAGCCTAAATGAACGCAGTCCATGCTTCAGCTACGGCTGTTTAGCTATATTATTTGAACAACCAACAACACAATACGTCTTCGGCATGTTGAGCGTGAACAAAGCTAGTGTACAGGTCCTTGTCTTTCATGTATTCTCTCCCAACATCACCAATTGACTTGCATTGGCTTTTCCCCCAATGTTTTCCCCCAAAAAGGGACATAACACACATGGCACATGTCACACGTCACACCGTTTATGCGTATACAGCCAACATAATGCAATCTCAGTAGGCAGTGTCCAGGCCATATCTCACTTGTGATATTAGACCGGGACCAGCCAGGAAATAATCGAAAAGTTTTCCTGTCAAGGTTTTCTCAATTGATTCTGGTACTTTGCACCATACTAATCGAAATAAGCTTTTGCGCCGTCGAAAAAAAATTGGTCCAGAATCCAAGATGCCCGCCAAAAATCCTATAGGCCTACTATTATAGTTCAAATTAGTCCTCTGTGGGAGAAAATGGTCCAAAGATCTGTTTTTTTGGCCTGATTCAATCATTTTTGTCGAGAGAAATTACGTTCTGAGGTTAACAAATCATGACCCATTATTTTCTTAATACAAATCCAAGATGGCCGCCAGGCACAACCCCCAAAACTCTACAGAATTTCACATCTCCTGCTCTGAAAAGACTACAGCCATAATGTAGGCGTCTACTTATAGGTTTTGGTCAAGGAATCCATTTCTGCATGTAGTTTGCAAACCTGACCATTTGGTGTTTGACAAAATCCAAAATGGTTGCCAATGATGGCATCCATAAATGGAGAAAAAGTATTTGACTTAATTGAAAGCTGATGTTCCAATGATTTGTGATGAAAGGACATGATTCAGTGAATTCAAATGGCTAGATCTTCTCTGGCAACATTGTCTACACTTTTCACCTCACATCCCAAGATATAGGATGCTAGTTTCCTAGTGCTAGCCATTTTACGCGGCAAGTTGCGTGGCAAGTGATTCGGTATTTGGTCCAAAATTCAAACATCCTACAAAACACATTATATCATAATGATACTTCAGAGTATTACACTTTTACATACTGTCACACTTGCTTTTGGTATATCCAAAGACCCATACAATAAAACGGAAATGGCATTAATGGCAATGTAGGCAGTTAAGGAGAGTTCAGGGCTTGCAGCCGTTGAGTCATGGTCANTTAACGTCATAAAAATGACTGTACTGTACTGTATTGTCAAACTAGACAGCTAACTTTTGGAAATAAAACAGCTGTTTTGTTTCAGTTCTTGCAATGCCT
Organism: Engraulis encrasicolus; assembly: GCF_034702125.1. Lineage (NCBI taxonomy): Eukaryota > Metazoa > Chordata > Actinopteri > Clupeiformes > Engraulidae > Engraulis > Engraulis encrasicolus. Next base: position 28,555,448 of record NC_085866.1, on the reverse strand, counting down.
CATCGCCTAAACAAGATGAAGAAAGACGCTCACTGAGACATCAACCGCATTTCTTATGCACATTTCATCCAAATCACCAATTGTCGGAAATGCAGGCTTCAGGCAGAATATTTCTGGTGAAGTTTTTGCATATAAAAGTGGTGGCTGAGTCTCATGCCAGGGATTTCACCCACTAACTACATTGGGAATCACATACCTCAAGGATTATCCTTTGGTGTAACTGCTGTTCTCTAATTGCTCAAAATAATCAAAATATTCTATGTGACCATTACACAAAAACGTAAATGGGGATAAGTAAATGTGATTTCTTGCAGAATCTTTGTTGCTGTGATTTCATATGAGCACTGGTCAACTTGTCCAGTTTTTAAAAGAGGGGCTTTGCACATATTAAAACACAAAATGCGGGAGATGTCCCTTAAATGAAGCTGTCCCCTTTACCAAAATCGAGTGCACAGTTGGGAGAGCATGGAGCATGACCTGTGTATTTGATAGATGTGATTTCCTATTTTTTCCTGTGCTTTCGTTTCCTATTATTTCCTGTGCTGTCGTTTATCACTTCAGATCAGCTTTTTAGTCACCACTTTGGCTATTTTGGAGGATATTTTTTATTTAAAGACACAAAATACTTTTGTCTTAGAAAAGTGGTATTGGTGTGCTCATATGAGTTCAGGGCTAATACAGTAATACTACATTTTGTTCAATTTTAAAGCAAACACAATTAGGAAAAACACAAGAAGGACAAACAATAAAAAAAAAATATATACAAATTATGCGACTTTTGGGAAAAAAGAATGAGTTGACAAATATGAAATAATGACAGCACAGCGGCTTTTGAACCAGGGAGGAAGAGAATTGCTTTGTGTTCTTTGTAATAATTTTATTACTACAAATTCAGATTTTTCCAAGGTTGCAAAAGATGGGGTGCAAAGGTACAGAGAACTAGCAGACAGGTGGGCAAGGGTAGACAGCAGTTTGTCGGTGTGTAGGAAAACTCCCTATTCCGAATTTCTTTTGGCTGCATCACGCCTGTCTGGAGCTGACGGTGGCATCACCATCCACAACAGTTGCCGCATTAATTTTCAAACAAGGCTTAACCGGATTGAAAGTCAGTGTGGTAAACACCAGCCATCCACAGCTGTAACTAGTTCAGATATTAGCAGTGCGAAAACGTACAGAGTGAGCAGAGGCTCATTGCAGCAGAAACATATCTGTTTTGTTTGCAACATAGTTACAGCAAATGATGACAAAACGTACAATGATGGCGGCATTGGAAGATGTACTGAGGATAATGCGTGCACAAAATTGGAAAACGCAATGGAATCTGGAATAAAAAATGAAGGGCACAGACATCATGCCGCAGCAAAAAGGTTAAAGGTCATTTTAGGAGGAACCTCTTATGACATTTTTGCACAGGATGTTTACTACCACAAACTATGCTACCAACGATTCACATACACATATGTGAAAAGGACACCTGATGCAGAAGGAAAGGAAAGGAAAAATGCAGTCATGAACCACTTCTTTCGGCTTTTCCACCGCAATGTAATTCAAAATCATGAAGCCTTCCTGCTATTAGAATTAATTGAAGACATAAAAGAAATGAGTGAGGATTATGAACTGACAGAGCCACCTGTTACAAGGACTTGTATCCTCAAGAATATACTGTTTCAAAAGTATGGGGATGACATAAGATTTGGGAAGATTGGCAATAAGAATATTGTCCACTCCAGTGATGTCACTGCTTTGGATTATTCAAAGGCAACCATGCAAGGCCGGGGATTAAGAGAGCTGGATCTTACAAAGGCATTTTCTCGACTTATACGGAGAAAGATTTCCGAAAGACTAGAGGTGCTTAACTCGAATCTTTGAGGCGTCCGGATTGATTGGATCATTCCAAGGAGGGTATCCGGATTAGACGGATCAATCGGATCACACGGATCACTTATTTAAAATAAATAAAAATAATGTATTTTTTAAAACGTTTCTGCCGTTAAGTAGCTATGCGCCTCGCCTTTGTTGTTCCATTTATCAATTCACGTTGATAAATCAAAGAGTAAAGCCGGGCATACACTGTGCGATATTTTCACTCGTGGGTCTTAAGCTTCTGCTCACACTGCACGATGGAATTTCACTGTTTAAAAGTTCACAGCTCACGACTCACGTCCTCACAATACACGAGCCGACAGTCGGATGCGAGCGAAATGCTTCCATCGTACGACGCGACAGGCATGTTTCCCCGGTCTGCAGAGGAGGGAACATGCGCACCTGAGGTGGAGATGAGGTCGCGCTCAACAGCGAATCGCACGGCCCTATTAATTTGTGCATGTGAAGTGTCAAATCGGGTCGTAGCACTGCTTTAACTGTGCGATTTACGCACGAGCCACGACCAGAATTTCAAACCGTTTTGATTTTCTTGCGACCCTGCGATTGCACGATCGTGAGGCGAAATCGCTTGTCGTTACCCCATGTACACTGCACGATGCGAGACTCACGATTGACCTGCGATTGAGCAAGAAATCGGCCCGACTCTCAAAAAGTCGTTCGAGTGCCAAATCGGGGCAAAATCGGGGCAAAAGTCGCACAGTGTAAGCCCAGCTTAAGACAGTTTGATCAACAAAACTCACTTTATGAATGTAACAGTTCCTAAACTCATGCTGCGATCCGACCCACCTGGGTCTCCTCACTAAACATGAAACCACAACTCGAACAGCCTTTGGCAGCAGTGAAACGGCATGTTCCTGATTTTGCAATAAATAATGTGTGTGTTTGTATTTAAGAAGACTAAAAGTCAAACATTTGGGAGCAGAAGTCTAGTTGAGCAGGGACAGTCAGGAGGCGAGCAGCAGATGACCACTCGCTTCCGCTGCCGAGTTGCCTTGCGACTCACACACTCGTGGCAAAAACGAAACTTAAGCATTGATCCGATCCGTAGGGGATTCGCTGCTACCAACAACTCAGTCAGGATTCGTCTCACCGAGTCGCCGAGGGCGCCGCTGCTGAGTGACTCGGACGAGGGGAGTGACAGCAGCAGTGGCTTTGCTGTAACGCAGTGAGTGATAGTAGAGTCACGTCTGTAGACTATAATTTCCCTAAGAGTAGCCTACAGACTGAGATGTTAAAGCGTTGGCAGAGCACTATTAACATTAAAATGTAGACCTCAACAGAGTCAGAAGCACACGCATAGGGAGCGGGGATCCGCGACTCAAACACTCAATTGGCCACAACATAGGCTGGACGGATCAAACAGGCTCGATGAATGACGAGGCGGGAGTTGGTTCAGTTTTACTCAGTGACTGTTCGTGACTGAACAGCATACTAGGGAGATTAGAGAATGGCTGTTGTAGTCAACTAAAGAGGATATATTCCGGTTTCACAATTTCTCGCGCTGTAACTGCCATTTTGTTGACATATTAATGAAATGCCGTCTGACCCACCTTTGGCGGATCAATGCACGACAGCCATCCGGTCTGTTCGGATGAGGTCTTTACCCGGCTCTCCAACCGGATCCTCCGGGTTTTTTATCATCTCTACGAAAGACAGTCCCTAAGTTGGCCACTTGAAGCTGATGAGCTAATTGATCTTCTTGAGAATTATAAGCCTCTCCAATGCATCTACAATGCCATTGCATGGTCAATTAACCCAAAGAGAACGGTCAACCCAAATGGTTACGTTGTAGCTCGAAGTAAGGTTGAAGCAGAGAAGCTCTCTGCTATAAGCCAGAGTTGGGAGAAAATGGTAACTGGTGAGCGATTGCCATTGGGGACCGCACTGAGCCTCACCCTGCACCGGATAACAGGGAGCAAGGAAGCAACCACTCTCCTTAATCGTTGTGGCATGGGTATCACATATAGTGATGTTCGTGACTTAAATAACAACTGGGCAAAGACAGTAACAATGGAGCACCGGAAGATGTTACCACCAGGTTTCATTACTGGTCGCAGTGTGCATGTTACCTTTGATAATTCAGATGGGAAGCAGCAGACCCTTACAGGAGCTCACACCACCCATCACACCACAGGGACAATTTTCCAAACCCGCCATCCCGGAGAAGTCGAAGTGTCCACTAAGCAGAATATCCAACCTGATCTGCACATGTTTGACCGTGAGGAACATGACTACGGAAGCTTCAAAATTCCCAAAAAGAGAGCACCACCTCCTTCATTTCCAGAGTTTAATGATGACTACAAAGATTCAGTGTTGTTAGCAGAGGCACTAGAAAGGAATATTGCCTGGGTGGTGGTTAGCACTCTTGGGGATGAGTGCCTAGCCGAGTGTTTTCCAGAGGTGGACAGAGATGAGCTTGGACCTGTTGGTTCTTGGACCACATTCAAGAAGAATGTTACAAAGTGCTCTACAACCAAGTGTAAGTTAGAGTTTCTTCCTGTGGTTCCCCTGCCTCCAGGTGACAACATCATAAAGTGGTACATGGACATGATGGTACAAATGACAGATGATCTGGAACTTGATTTCATATTTGCCCATGCAGATGAGGCAATCAACAGCAAAATGCTGATGATTTCCTGGATTGACCAGGAGAAGTATGACAAGATAATACCACTGATGGGAGGATTTCACATGATTCTAGTGAATCTGAAGATTCTCTTCAAGAAGTATGGATGCCTTGGTTTCAGTGACTGGTGGATAGATGCAGGAGCCATAGCTGAGAAGTCTGCTGTGCAAGCACTTGAGGGTCGCCATTACGCAAGGAGTGTTCGTCTCCACAAACAGTCATTTGAAGCATTGCTGAGGCACAGAATCAGAGTTGAGAACATGCACAAGCCATTGGACGTGGAAATGAGAGAAGTGGTTGCGAGACTTAGGCACAATCCCTCTGCTGATAACCTTGATGTGCTCCTGAAGAGACCCAAGTTCAAGGAATTTTGTTTCTCTCTGATGAAAGCTGAAGGGACACAGGCAGCAATGATGACTGAATATCTCATTGATGTATCTGCCATGCTATGCTTTCTTGAAGCAGTGAGGGAGAAGAGCATAGAGACACATCTTGTAGCTGAACGCACCCTACTACAAAAATGTTTTGCTTTTGGCCACGTCAATTATGCTAGGTACCTGACATTTCAGCATGTCAGTCTTCAAAATGTCAAGATGAATCGCCAAGACGTGTGGAATGACCTTGTGGAAAATGGATTTGGAGGTTCATTGTCTGGCAAACCCTTCTCTACAATCCATGGAGACCTGATCACAGAAACTACTATTAACCGGGAGGTGAAGGTACGGGGTGGCCCAATGCAGGGGGGGTACTCAACCAACAAGCAGGCAATGGATAGCTTCATCAAGACCAGCCATATCATGGCAAAGCTTAGATCATCGCTCAAAGAAAGGCTGGATGTTCTGACTGACTCAACGCATAAGGAAATCACAATTAGTGCAAAGAAACAACATGAAAAAGTGGTTGCTTCACTTCTCCTTCAACTCGAAAAGTACTTTGATCCTTTCTTGGTTGGGCCAGCACGGCATATGAAATCTGGGAAGGAAATTGATCCCAATGTTGTACAGGGGTTGCTTTCATCCTCTGAAGCTGGAGAGATGCAATACAAGAAGTTTGTTGACACAAGGCTTAAGGACTCAGGGGAGGAGAGAGTTAATTTCTTCGACAAGATAACCAATCTGAAAATAAAAACAGGGCAGGAAAAACTGCTGAAGAGTCCCAATGCTATCAATATTCTCAAGGAGGACAGGCAAGCTTTTGGCATGTTGGTGGGTAAAGCAACAACCCCAGAAGAGGCCCATTCCTACCCATTAACATCAGTTCCACTTTCCTTGGCCACCCCAGAGAGAGATTGGCGTCAAGGTTCGAAATCTACATTCAGGAACTACCTCATGGAAGAATCTGCTTCTGTTGGATATGAACCAACGGACAACAGTACATGGTTAATTGATGGCATGGCTGCAGTGAACTCTATTCCATCCAAGTGTACATGGGGAGAATATGCAGATGCCTTGTTAAAGTTCTGTTTGCCACCAAGTAAATCAAAGCCTGTACAGCTCGGAATCATCTTCGATTCATACTGCACGGTTACCACAAAGGAGTTGACACAAATCCGTAGGGGGACCCCAGGCCGTAGGATCTATATCACTAATGCTGATCAGAGCATGCCAAGGGGCAAAGATTGGGATTCTTTCCTTTGCAATGCAGAAAATAAGACAGAGCTTATCAAGTTCTTGGTTGAATATTTTAAAACTGATTCTGTGCGATCCAGACTTGGGCTTCCATTGACAGTTACTCAGGAGAGCAATACCTGGTTGATAACCCCTTCAGGCATAGCACAGCTTGACTCTTGCAACCATACTGAAGCCGACACCAGGATTGTCTATCATGCTTCCCAGTCCAAAGAACCTGTCATCATCAGCGCCACAGACACTGACATATTGATTCTCCTCAGTTATGGATATTCAGTTTGCAAACCAGAACATGATTGGCAGATGAAAGTTGATGACAGATACATCAGTGTGAAAAAGCTAGCCACCCACTTTGGAGATGAAATATGCCAACTACTTCCGACCTTTCATAGTATTCCCGGCTGTGATACCACATCTTACCCCTTCAGAGTTGGCAAGGTCAAACCATTCAAAAAAATGCAGAAGACGGGGAAAGAATATCTCCTTTCTGGATTCATCAGATCCATCAATGATATTGAAGACACTACAGATGTCAAATGTTTCATGCAAACATGCATGTACCCCTGAAAAGATGAGGAATCATATCTACAGACAAGAATACGGATGTACAGCAACCAGAAGGTAAAATCGAGTTCTGGGATCTTGCCGGATGAGAGCAGCGCTGATGAGCACATCAAGAGGAGTAACTTCCAGGCGAGGATATGGTACCAGTGTCTGCAGCCAAGCATAGACTATCCATCTATCGACAGTGGAAATAGTTGGGAAAGAACAAATTATGGTATCCAGCCAATATGGTTTACATGTCAACAACTGCCACCAATTCTCTCCAGAAAAAAGACCAAGGGAAATGATTAACCGAAGGGTAAGTAGTGAATCTCTAATTTGATGAAATTCTTTGAAATTTTTAAAGATCACTCAGTAAACAAAAACAAGAGACATTTTCATTCAATCCATTGTTTTGTCTTGCAGGCTCAGCCATATATGTATGATGCAGACCTTGAAACAGATGAGCCCATCTCGGCCAAAGAAGAGGAAATCCTCAAAAGCTCCAACCAGAAAAAAAAGTTTAGGGTACATGTTTCTGTATTCCAATTGTTGTCACATCTTGCCATTTCTCTTTTCCCAAAATGTTGAAATTGCTTGAAATTTTAACATCAATTGCAGCTGAAATCAATTGTATTAATGAGACCATGGAAGACAGCAAACCACTTCATGTGGAACAAATCAAAGGAGTGCGCACTCCAGGAACTGGTGACGAGTGCTTTGGTGACGATGAAACATCTGGAACTGAGGCAGAGGATGCTTCTGACAGTGACTTTTCTGATTTTTCTTGTTCTGACAGTGACAGTGATCTTGATATTAGTGATTAAGGAAGCAATGTATATAATTCAATGTCTTTTCACAATTAAATAAACTCAAAGCTTGAAATGCATAGTCTTTCTGAATTCATTTATAACCCTAAAGAACAAATCATATGTCATGCTTGCTGTATAATAAGT
>NC_085866.1:28530311-28540311 GCF_034702125.1 Engraulis encrasicolus | reverse complement strand
TGTGTGTGTGTGTGTGTGTGTGTGTGTGTGTGTGTGATTGAGAGCCATGTAGCATCTGTATTGCGCGTATGTTAATAGAGGCAGCTGTGCAGAGCTGTTGAATTTTAGATGAGAGTGGTGGTCATCAGTGAGTTTGATCTGACAAACTGTGTGCGTGCGTGCATACAGTACGTGAGTGTCTTCATCAGTCGCATCTGCTTGGGATTAACCCAGGTCTGCATTAGTCCCCTCACCGTCACCCAGGGCTGGACTGGGGTAGAAATAGGCACCTGGCACTTTTGGCATAAAGGGGCCCCTCATAATTGGCGGCACAGAACTGACTCACCGGTGGGACCTGCAGCTTCATGGGCCCCTATTTTGTTAACATTTCTGAAAATAGGGGCCCACAAGGGTGCAGGGCCCACAAGGGTGCAGGGCCCACCGGGAAATGCCCGCTATGCCAGATGGCTAGTCCAGCCCTGCCGTCACTCCACATCCCACTCTGATGGACACAGCAGACAGCTGAGAATGCTCGAACAGATTGTAGTTCTGCTGGAAACATTTACCAAACAGTGTCAGCTTCTGCAGACTACATGACTCACAAACCTAAAGACTGGGAATGATTGCCGTCTTACATGGACATTCGCAAGCAGTTGGGTTCAAGTCATTATGTGACCTTTGTATGCTTGTTTTCGTGCATTTTTATGTTATTTGTGATGTTCTCCTACATGTTTGTATGAGGTATATAATGTACCATACACACATGACGTGTATAGCCTTGGACAGGGACTGTGGTTGCAAATAGGGCATCTAGTGATATCAAAAACTTTCCATTTATCATACCTATATACATACATGTAGGCTTATATTTTCATGGATTTGGGCATATCTGTCTATGATCTGGGGCTTTTTCAAAGACGTTGGATAAAGAAGTTGCAACATGTCAGAAATGGGTATTCCAGCTGACAGTACAGCATGCAACATGTCTTTAATGGGTATTCCGGAATTCCAATGCTAGCGCTCCATTTCCACTCGTATTCCAAGGTCTGTGTTCTGTGGAATACTATTTGCCAAGTAATAGCTTGCTCTCCCACCCAAGGTCCCTTTGCAGGAAACACAAAAGGTTTATTTTCCTTCGCTAAGTAGTTGTTTTTCTTAACTTGGCTTCCTTCACACGTTTTTTGTTCTTTTATTAACATTATTATTTTTTTGTCTTTGTGTGGGTTTTTTTGCTTTTGTTTTTGAAGGATGGGCTGCTCTGTGGGATTCAACCAAGCTAAAAAAAAAACCTACTATGTGAACATCCTTGAATGTGTGCAGACACACACCGACATATGCACGCGCGCGCGCGCACACACACACACACACACACACACACACACACACACACACACACACACACACACACACACACACACACACACACACACACACACACACACACACACACACAGGAGCATTCAGATGGGCAAGGGACGTTTTTCTGCTGATTAAAAATGGATAGTGCGTGTTATTACTCAAAACAGTGTTTATGACCACCTGCGTGTACATATTCATTAGATTTACTCACAAACACACAGATACACATACACGCACACGCACACGCATGCGCACACACACACACACACACACACACACACACACACACACACACACACACACACACACACACACACACACACACACACACACACACACACACACACACACACACACACACACACACACACACACACCAAAGAATCTTAACAAAACACCTGCACTACAAAAGTGCATTCAGTTCTTATGGCCTCATCCCTCCTGTAGATATGGCTGCTTTTGTCTGTCTGTCTGTCTGTCCGCTTGACTATCTGTCTACCTGCCAGCCTGCCTGTCTGCCATTACACTACATTATGTTACACATTACATTACAATTAGCTGTCAAATTGTATCGGATCCAAAGCTTATTGTTATTTACAGAGTATTGGTTACAGTCCTTGGAGCAGTATGGGGTTAGGTACCTTGCTCAAGGGCATCTCAGCCATGGTGTGTGGCAGGGAGTGGATGGGTGGGATTTGATCCCTTAACCCTTTGATCTAAAGCCCATCTCCTAAACCGTTAGGCCACGGCTGCCCCTGTATCGCTGTCTGTCTGTTTGTCTGTGGTTGAATGTGTCTCTTTCATTGAATTACATTCCACTGAGCAGACACTGTCACACAAAGCATTACCAGATGTATACATATCCAAATCCTTACAAGATATATTACGTAGGCCTACCTGTATTTACCCAAGGCCTTACGAGATGCTTACACATCTGTTGTAACACTTTCCCACAAAGCCTTATAAGATGCATACATAGCCTACCAACTGAAACGTAGGTGTAAAATATACAGAGGTGTACAGAGGAACCAAATGCATAACAACATTAATGCAGTCAACCATCTGTCTTTTCTGTCCATCCCTGTTCTGTCCATCCCTGTTCACCTCTCTCTCTCTCTCTCTCTCTCACTCTCTCTCTCTCTCTCTCTCTCTCTCTCTCTCTCTCTCTCTCTCTCTCTCTCTCTCTCTCTCTCTCTCTCTCTCTCTCGTGCACATCCACTGTTTTCCAGGTCAGTCTACTGTCCACTGCTCTCCTCTCCTCTCCTCTCCTCTCCACTTGTCTTGTATCCTCTCCTCTCCTCTCCTCTCCTCTCCTCTCCTCTCCTCTCCTCTCCTCTCCTCTCCTCTCCTCTCCTCTCCTCTCCTCTCCTCTCTCTCTGTTTTGAACGGTGCATCTGGGAGAGGGCTGAGAGACCTGTGTGTGTAGTGGGCTTCTTTAATGTACACCTCTGGCTGCTGCGATCCTTGAGAAATCCCTGGCTGCCAGCAGGGTTGGTCAGCAGTGCCATGTGTCACTCGCTTTTATTTTTAGAGCCTTTCAAATTCTAATGAGAGTAACCCCTTCAAGGAGGTCCTGGAGGACCCCAGGGAGTGCTGGAGCCAGGCCTGCCCACAGACGGGAGGCTCGAGTGGGGCAACTCACAGGCAGTGGGGCCCTTAAGCTCCCTGGAGCTCAGGCAGAGAGCACAGGCCTCAGTGACTGTCATCTCCTCTGTTCTCTCCCTCATCTACCTCCCTCTTGTTTTCAGTTCTCTCACGCAACATTTTCCAATCTTTTCTCCTCTCTCACATCAGTCCTCTCTCATTTTCATTCTCTGTCATATTCATTTTCTCTGTTAGCTTCTGTTGTTCTCTCTCTCTCTCTCTCTCTCTCTCTCTCTCTCTCTCTCTCTCTCTCTCTCTCTCTCTCTCTCTCTCTCTCTCTCTCTCTCTCTCTCTCTCTCTCTCTCTCTCTCTCTCTTTTTTTTTCATAGTCTTTTCTCTGTTAACTTCTGATCTTCATCGTGAGGCTTCCATTTTCCTATTCTTATGGTTGTTACAGTTTTTCTCGCTTGCTTACACACAATTTTCGGAATCAGTTCTCGAATTCTCAAAACTCTACACACAAATCTCCATACCTCACACACAACGTCTTTTCTCAAAACAATGTACTCTCTTCTAAACAGGTAATTTTGTTCTCAAATGACACACACAAGCAGTCATTTTACAGTTTTTCTCGACTGCTTACACTGTCATGATATCTCTCCTGGCCTCTGTCTACAAGCTAATCACTTTCAATTATCCCTCACTCTCCACTCTGCTCTGCCTAATTGCTCCACCTGTTCTCACTCTCTCACCTCATTGGCCATCCAGCTGCACTGCATTCCCTCTACTCATTAACCTCTGTATTTAAAGCTCTGGTTTTCAGTTCTCCTTTGTCAGACCGTCTGTAAACTTCACTCCTGTGACTCCTGTTTCCTGGCTACAAATCTGACTCCTGTGATCGAACCCGGACCCGATAGCAAACCTGCTTGATCTCCTGCCCCTGACAACCCGACCTGCCTTCCGCTCTGCAAACCTGCCTGATCTTGATCCCCGGTAAACCGACCTGCCTTTCTGACTTTACGACCACGATTACTGCCTACCCTTGCCTGTACTTCCACGTTCATTGATCTCTCCTGTTGTGTGTGTGTTCCCCCCCAGGACTCCCGGACCCTCCACCACCATCGGATGCTTCTCTGCTGCTGGGGGACACACACACACAGGTTCCCAAGACTCGCTCTCCCAACTCCCTTTCCCCAAAGATCAATAAACTTTCAAATCGTGACGCATTTGTGGTCCTCTTCTGTCTGGTCCGTGACAACACACAATTTTCGGAATCTCAAAACTCTACAGTCTACGCACTAATCTCCAAACCTCACACACAACGGGCAAAACTCCACACTACCTCTGAAAAATGCACGTCTTGTCTCAAAACAGTGTACTCTCTTCTAAAAAGGTAATTTGTTCTCAAATGACACAAACAAGCAGTCATTTTAATACACTCTTATGTAAACCATTGAACACTAATATGCACAAGGTAAAACTCTATACTCAACTTGACACACATTAGAAACTCATTTTCTTCAGTGTTTTACTTACTAAAGAGGGTATTTTTCTGTAATAAAATACTGAAATATTGGTTTTAGAATCAGAGTACACAGATGTGTGGCAAAAATACATATTTTACATATTTTTTCGGACATTTAAAAAAATTGCACTAATTTATTGTAAAATATTGGGTAACCACATGAAAGTGATCTCTTGTATAACGTATTTTGGAGTTCAAAAACTAAACAAATGTGTTTTCTCACTGCATCCAGTCATGTTTTCATCAATATCACATGTAATGTGTGTCCTTATGGGGTGATGATTTCAGATTGTGAACTGTTTGCCCATGTGATGAGGAAGTGAACATGGTATGGTAGTTGATTTTAGTGTTTTGAATGACAGTGTGTTCAATGCGACAACCAGGGATTTTCTTCATGAAAATTGTGTGTAATCCAGATAATTGTGTGTAGTGGTTTGAAACAAGTGTGTTTTAAAACTGAAATGTGAGTGTAAAGGAGGAATTGTGCTTAGTGTTCAGAGACATTGGTTAGGGGAGTTGGGAAATGGGTGAGATGTTCAGAGAATTGTGTGTGAAGTAACAGAAATTGTGTGGAAGCAATCGAGAAAAACTGTAACTGGCCAATAGGCTTCATTCCTTATTTAGTGTGGTTGCCTGTGTAACTGTCTGTTACTCTCACACACTCTCTCTCTCTCTTTCTCGCTTTCGCTCTCCCTTTCACTGTTTCTCCCTTCTTCCTTCTGTGTATGTGTGCATATGTGGTGTATAGTGCAGGGAATGTAGTGTGTGTGTGTGTGTGTGCGTGCGTGCGTGCGCTCATGCGTTTTTGGCTTTCTCCGTGTGCCCGTGTGCCCGTGTGTGTGTGTGTGTGTGTGTGTGTGTGTGTCTGTGTGTGTCTGTGTGTGTGTGTGTGTGTGTGTGTGTGTGTGTGTGTCTGTGTCTGTCTGTGTGTGTATAAATGGTGGGACGCTGCAATGCATGCTGGGTAGTGATACTGTCATTGTTCTGTGGTCTCTTACTGAGACTACACCAAACACACACACACACAAACACACACACACACACACACACACACACACACACACACACACACACACACACACACACACACACACACACACACACACACACACACACACACACACACACAAACACACACACACACACACACACACACACACATTCCGGCCAGGGATTAGTGTACAACATCAAACAAGAACCTCAGTAGGTTACATGGATTAGGAACACTAGATTTGTTGTTTGTGTGTTTGCGCGTGCAGAGGTGTCGTTTTATGTGTGTGTGTGTGTGTCTATGTTTGTCTGTGTGCGTGTGTGATATATCTACCTGGATTAGCAGGACAGATTTATCAATACGAATTTGGATCTATGGGGGAGGCCTTATGCAACTAAATGATTATACAGTCCCAGGAAAAAGTTTGTACACCCTTTGAAATTTCTTACATTTCTGTCAAAATTGGTCATAAAGCATGGTCTGATCTTCCCAGAAATCACAAGAAGGAACAACCAGAGTCTGCTCTAACTAATTCAACCCAAACATTTACAAGTTTACATATTTTCATTGGCCATAAGATGTAAACATTCACAGGACAGAAAGGCATAAGTAAGTACACCCTTGCATTCAATAGGTTTTAACCCTAAGTTAGTCGCAATAACCTCAACCAGATGTTTCCTGTAGTTGCAGATCAGATTAACAAAACAATCTGGATGTATCTTGACTCCCTCTTCTTTAGAAAACTGCCCTTCTTCAGCAAGGTTTCTGGGATATCTGGAGTGAATAGCTTTCTTGACTTCATGCCATATCATCTCAGGTGCTTTTTGGAAAGGGCTTTGACTGGGCTATGTGAGAATTTGTATTCCGTTGTTATGATGCAATTCTAAAGTCAACTTGCTTCTAAAACATGGGTTGTTGTCCCATTTCAGCACCCATCCTCTTGTGTGCCTCAACTGTGTGACAGACTACCTCACATTTTGTCTGTAAAATATCTCAATAAACTTCTGAGTTCATTGTTCCACTGATAATAGCAAACTGACAAGGGCCTGAGGCACCAAGGTAGCCGCATATAATGATGCTCCCGCCACCATACTCAAAGGTGGAGATGATGTTTTGGTGAAGGTGTAGTTCTCCAGTTCTCCCCCAAACATGACACAATGTGTTCCCCTGACAAATTCAACTTTGGTTTCAACATTGGTCTACAGAATATTTAGCACTAATTTTATGAAGCATATACATGCTTTTTCGCAAACCTCAAAGTTGCAGCAATATTGTTTTGGACAGAAACCCCATTAATTTTAGATTGGCAGAATGGACCCCATTTTTAGTTATTCTTGGTTACATCTCCACTTCTGAGTATGGTGGCGGGAGCATCATTATATGCGGCTACCTTGCTGCCTCAGGCCTTTGAAAGTTTGCTATTATCAGTGGAGCAATGAACTCAAGTTTATTGTGATATTTTACAGAAAAAAACGTGAGGAAGTCTGTCACACAGTTGAAGCACATAAGAGGATGGGTGCTGAAATGTGACGACAACCCATACTTTAGAAGCAAATCGACATTAGAATGGCTTCATAACAATGAAATACACATTCTGGAATAGTCCAGTCAAAGCCCTGACTAAAAACAATTGAGATTATATGGCATGAAGTCAATAAAGCTTTGCACTCCAGACATCCCAGAAACCTTGCTGACGAGAAGCAGTTCTCTAAAGAAGAGGGAGACAAGATACATCCAGATTGTTTTGTTAATCTGATCTGCAACTACAGGACAAGTCTGGTTGAGGATATTGCAACTAACTTAGGGTTAAAACCTATTTAATGCAAGGGTGTACTTACTTATGCATTGCTCTCCTGTGAATGTTATAGCCTTATGGCCAATAAAAATATGATGACATGTAAATGTTTGTGTTGAATTAGTTAAAGCAGACTCTGATGGTTCTTTCCTGAGATCAGACCATGTTTTATGATACATTTTGACTGAAATGTAAGAAATTTCAAAGGGTGTACAAACTTTTTCCTGGGACTGTATGTCTGTCTAAAATTACATTTTTAAAGATTAAATTTCTCAATAAAGTCAGACACACTTACGCACAATCTGTTAAAATTTCTCACCGATAATGTGAAATTCCTATGAGCCCAAGTGTGTGAGTGTGTGCGTGTGCGTGTGCTGCGTGCGTGTGCGTGCGTGTGTGTGTGTGTGTGTGTATGAGTGTGAGCGAGAGAGAGAGAGAGAGAGAGAGAGAGAGAGAGAGAGAGAGAGAGAGAGAGAGAGAGAGAGAGAGAGAGAGAGAGAGAATTGTGATGATACAGGTACACATATCATCGGGATGTCTGGCTCTTAGGTCAATATCCCAGATGAAGAGCTTTAGCAGAAAGGGACAGACAAGTTTGTGTGTGTGTGTGTGTTTGATTGTGTGTGTGTGTGTGCGTATGTGTTTGTGTGTGTACGTGTGTGTGAATGCCACCGTGTGTGCACGCGCGTGTGTGTGTGTAAGTATGTGTGTGTGTGTGTGTGTGTGTGTGTGTGTGTGTGTGTGTGTGTGTGTGTGTGTGTGTGTGTGTGTGTGTGTGTGTGTGTGTGTGTGTGTGTGAGAGCATGTGTGTGTGTGTGTATGTGTGTGTGTGAATACCACCGTGTGTGCGTGTGTGTGCGTATGCATGCACCCCTGTGTGTGTGTGTGTGTGTGTGTGTGTGTGTGTGTGTGTGTGTGTGTGTGTGTGTGTGTGTGTGTGTGTGTGTGTGCGCGTGCGTGTGTGCGTGTGTGTGTGTGTGCGCGCGGGAATGTGTGGCGGCCCTGTGTGTGTGTGTGTGTGTGTGTGTGTGTGTGTGTGTGTGTGTGTGTGTGTGTGTGTGTGTGTGTGTGTGTGTGTGTGTGTGTGTGTGTGTGTGTGTGTGTGTGTGTGTGTGACATCTGTTCAGTGAGTGTCCTGTGCTCAGCGCTCCTCCTCAGCCCGCTCCCTGGGCAGCCATGCGTTGCTCTGTGTGTGATTAATCAGGCTGGCTCAGGAGGGCCATGCATAAAGCAGATGGATTAATCGGCCTGGTGTTAGGCGCCAAAGAGCTGTGGAAAAAAAAAAGCACTACAGAGGAAACGGTGGCACTGGGTGACTGCACTGGTATCACGGTAATTATTTGCTCAGCAGTCAATGTAAGTCAACAGAAAAATAGGCCTTCTGCCTGCAAGCGGAGAAAAGCACTGTTTATTGCCACTTCAAACAATGTTCATGCCTTGATAAATGCTTTTTGTAACTACATCACAATAAGTGGTTAATTAATATGACAAAACAATTCATATTATTTAGATATTTATACAGGAATTTCCAAATAATAATCTCGTTGAATCATGTAAAATGTATCAGTGAATGTTGTCACAGTACAAAGCTGTTGTTGACAGGGGTTGGGCCTTTTCTATGTTTACTTGCCACTGACTGCAGAGCACATGTTTACCATGAGAGTAGCCTATGATGGAGGTCAGGATTGTGGTGATGAGTGTGCATATGTCTACTCTGCGCTGTGGGCCGTGTGTGTGTGTGTGTGTGTGTGTGTGTGTGTGTGTGTGTGTGTGTGTGTGTGTGTGTGCATATGTCTGCTCTGCGCTGTGGGCCGTGCTGCATGGAGCAGAGAGATGAATGGGTGGTAGGGGGTGGTGGTGGCAGGGGCCCCGTTTGTCACTCGCTTAATCTGGCCTGGCCAACAGCTCTGTGCACTCTCTGTGCTGTGGTCGCCCCTCCCTGCAGCTTAGACCTGATGGATGTACACACACACACACACACACACACACACACACACACACACACACACGCACGCACGCACGCACGCACGCACGCACGCACGCACGCACGCACGCACGCACGCACGCACGCACGCACGCACGCACGCACGCACGCACGCACGCACACACACACACCTGCAGCTTAGGGCTGATGGATGCAGACGACATACATACACACAACTCTGTCTGTGTCTGTGTCTGTCTCTCTCTCGCTCTCTGTCACACAAACACAGACACAGATACACACCATCATCATCGTCATTGTCATCATCAGTGGCATCAGTGGCACAGGCCCAAAAACACACACACACACATACACACATGCATGCACAACCACACACTCTCACACACACACACACAGATGTCCACTGCTGTTGCTGACACAAACACATGCATGCAAGCACGCACACACGCAGGCACACACACACACATGTACGCATGCACACACGCACACACACACAGATGTCCACTGACACAAACTCACACACACATGCAAAACATACACACACACACTTTTCACACACACGCACGCACGCACGCACGCACGCACACACACACACACATACACACGCACGCACGCACACACACACGCACACACACACACACACACGGACACACCCACACACAAACACACATGCAGGTTCCTGGTTCTGCTCATGAGGGGTCTCTCCCCAGCCTGAAGAGTGGTGTGTGGATCTGCATAATGAGGCTGTTTATCTCAGAAGCCTCATCTGTCTCCTTAGTGTATCAATTAGATCCACACACACACACACACACACACACACAC
>NC_085866.1:28525311-28527811 GCF_034702125.1 Engraulis encrasicolus | reverse complement strand
CTGAGCAGAATTTGAACCTTAAAGTGGAAATGAAGCAGTGACCTAATATAGGGGTCTATAACATCAGTAAGATAAGCCAGCAAATATATATATTTTTTGAAGTCTGAAATTTAAGCCGTTAATAAAAAAATAAAGCACAAACACGTAACGTTTCTGTTAACGTTTCCAGCCAACAGCGGGTGACGTCACGCGAATGGTAGTCTCCTATTCTGATAGTAGTGAATTAAACATTTGGGACTTGCGTGGCTGATTATGAGCTTATTTGCTTAACCCAAATGAAGCAAGAATACGTGTTTGGGTGGGACAGAACAAATATGAGGCATGAAGGCAGACAAGACATCCCATCACATGAACCACAGGTAAACAAGCAGCTTTTTTTTTGCTAAGGTGACAAGTCGCTAACACATTTTGGTATGAGCCAACATGATCACTATTCATAATCGTGCGATGTCGTGCAATGTTGCAGTTCCCTACCTTCATCTTCCGATGATTTCGCCAACATTTTCCAAGCACCTGAATTAGGCTACTTTGACGGTGTTATCCAGTCAACAATAATCCAAGGCAACAACGCTATTCCAGCCAGTTTGAGGATGCATCCGCGACTTCAATAACATAATAATTTACTACAATAGATGCAGCTACTTTAAGCATGCCATAACTTAATGTAGGCCATGATAGTTTAACGTGTCATTTCCCGTGGCATCAACTTCAAATCCCCAAAGCTCCTCCAACTCCGAGAGCGAGACGAGAGAGGGGATGGGATAGCCACACACACAGGCTGCGTCCCTTCCCTTCACAAAGCTTTCCAAACGTCCGCCAATTTTGCAAGTTATTTTCTATTACTGAATTGAACCACATATCCAACTTAAAGACATGGGCTTTCAGATTAGCGTCCAACAATGCAGGAAAAAGACGTTATTGGTGACGGTCTGTCACTACAAACCTATGAGATCGAGCAGCCCCAGTCCTGACTCCTGTCCTATGGTGGATGCAATGGGTGGATGGCTGCAGCTATCCCACCATGCTCGTAGCAAAGGCTTTTTGACACAAAGTGATAATGACACTTGGCATTTCTCTTTCATCTGATACTAGGTATATAACATAGAAAACCCACGGACAATGTAAAATGAACCCCTCGTCCTTCTTCAATTTTACTGCCACGATTAGAGTCAGTTAGCGCTGTAGTTAGCACACGCTAACGTTAAGTGAATGGAAGGCTACATTAGCCACCAAGTTCTACCATTCGCGTTACGTAGGCGGCGAACATGGCTGCGCCCTTGTGGCGAAACTCGGTAATAACATGTCATTTTTCAGCAAAACTACTTAAAAGTGCAGTTCAATGAACATCCATTCGTTTATGAAAATAAATAAGCCGACAAAAAATGATAATAGTTGTCAGTGCTTCATTTCCACTTTAAACCCACTGATCTAGAGGCCAGAGCTCTTAACCATTGAGCCTTGTCTGCCCCAACATACAGGCGTGTGTATCCTGCCCTGACCAATTGGCATACAGAATGTAGAATGCAGAATGTGGGGCTGTTTCCTGTTGGGCAACTGGTGGTATCTACCCCTGACCTGAATATGGAGCGTTTTGTCATTGACCCGGAACTGACGTTACTACAGTGCCATGAGAAAGTTTGGGCAACCTTTTGGAAACTCATTACTTTGGATTATTTCTCATTGAGCTTTCAAAGTAGCAACTTCATTTTAACATATGTTAAACTACAGTTTAACATATGTTAAAATGAGGTTGCTACGGTAAAAGCTCAACGAGAAATAAAGCCATGTAATGATTTCCCAAAAGGGCGCCCAAACTTTCTCATGGCACTGTATATTGACCCAGGACCCACATTATCTTATTGATCCTGAGATAACCTCTTGACCTTGGAACAACAGTTTGTTATTGGCTTGACCAAATAAGCAAAATTTGAAGAGCTTTGTTGCAAAATGACGATAATCCACTTTGGAGCATTTTGGTTCATTAGCAATTTTGTCATGGACATCGTGAGCTGAGAATTATAAGGTTCTATCTCCATTTTTGGTAAAATTGAGTTTTTGACATAATCTGACCCATTACATGTTTATTAATGCCTGTGTGGTGTTATTTTTGTAAAAAAGTATTATTTCACATTGTTATTAATAAAATAAAAACGTTTTATCTCACAAAACAGCTGGGATGTAAAAACTTTGATGCTCAATATCTCAGAACTACCCTAAACGGAGATAGAACCTTATAATTCTAAGATCACGACATTCCATTGCATTGCATTGCAAAATGCATTTCATATAGGTTTAAAAAGTAGCTTGTCAAAATATTTGAATTCACACATACAGTAGATGACAGGACTTCTGAACAGTCATTTCCGATAACAAAATGCTCCAGTCAAAGTCGATACTTCATTTCGCAACGAAACTCTTCATTTTGTGATTGGCCCTGGACTGACATTTTCTAATTAACCCTTGAAGAACATTGACTTGTTAGCACTGAGTGTTAGCACAC
>NC_085866.1:28497811-28515311 GCF_034702125.1 Engraulis encrasicolus | reverse complement strand
GACATAACTGGATACAAATGTGTGGTGCAGGAGCGAAAAGAGTCATTTCAATAATTTTTAAAGGTGTGTGTGTGTGTGTGTGTGTGTGTGTGTGTGTGTGTGTGTGTGTGTGTGTGTGTGTGTGTGTGTGTGTGTGTGTGTGTGTGTTAGAATGGGATGTAGGCCTGCATAGCTAATATCCAGCCTCTCGCACCGCACTACACCAAGACTGATTTGTTTCATTTACGACCTCTCAAGCAGTTTCTATTACAGCTTTCCATCACATTTGCCCGTGCTCCATCATTGGCTGTTATGCATGAAACATGGCGGCCGATTGGTGAACGCTCGGCTGGACCCATCAGTAAGATGATTCATGATTGGCCATTGTGGGTTTTATAGTCTGAGCTGTCATGGTGGAATGGCTTCGTTCTAAGTGAGATTCAGAGAGGAATGGGCTGGAGAAATGATTTTCTGGACCCAGGCCACTTGGAGAGAACGGCACTATAGTAAAAAAGATGGGAAAGACATGAGATGGATTTATCCCCAGTGTGGAAGGATGTGCTTCAGGGTGTTTCAAGACTTTATGATGCATAAATACGTTATTCCTCAACCATCACTGTTCCATGTAGTCTTGAGCATCATTGAAGGCTTTATGATGTATAAATCAGTTTTGTTGGCTATTCTGAGAAGTACTATTTCCTACGATCCTACGATGACATGGCTTCAGTGTGTGTGCAGAAGCAATCCTACAGTGATTGGCACCCTGGTGACACCCCCTCCTGCAACACCCCCACCACCATGGCCCCACCCCCTGGCGGAAAAACTGCAAAATCTGTTAAAATACGCTTGTAACTGCTGACAAATTCACGCTAATACCATGTTATTATTGCAACAGTGTAGTAATAGCGTCATCATAACATCTCATAATAGTGCTAATTGCCAATTTTCACAATGTCATCAGGGGCAGAGTTTCGCAATGGTTCTGCCACCTGTGTGTGTGTGTGTGTGTGTGTGTGTGTGTGTGTGTGTGTGTGTGTGTGTGTGTGTGTGTGTCTCTCTCTCTCTCTCTCTCTCTCGGGGCGCCGGGTCCGAGGGCCCCGTTCCTTAATGCACAATTAAGCTCTCTACTTGGGTGAAAGCCCCATATTTTGCCCCTGTGCACAACCAATTAGTGCTGGTGATATGCAATCAATGTGACCCTGATGAAGCGAAAGCCAAAGATGTGGTTCACCTAATAAACTTCCAGCAAAGCAGACCAATGTGTGATGATTCATCCCCCATTTCCCTGTTGTTTTGTTGAGACACAGCAAAATAAAACATGCAATATGGTTCCCTTTATGACCTCGCTGTTCCAAATGGACACCCCAATAGGTCTCACAGGGGAGCAGTGCAAGGGAACAATACTACACCAGGGTTGCCAGATGAGACTGATGATTTCCATCCCAAAAAATGCTCAAAACCCGCTTGAAAGCACTAAATCCCGTCCAATTTGAACTAAATTCTATTGATTCCTATGGCCATAACTTGGCAGAAAAACCTGCCCAAATGCCATTTTTACCCGCAGACACCCATCCTAAACCGCCCAATCTGGCAACACTGTACCCCACTCCCTTTCAACTTCTGTATTTATTTCAAGACGCAAGAAGCAACTAATGTAACCTAAATAAATGAACATCATTACAGATGGCACGGACAGGGCCCCGAGGCTACAGCTTAGCAAATTTACATAGAAGGGCAAATTTACATAAACAGTGTCATAATTATGAGCTAGGAGTTATGGATAACATGTCTACCAACTGTACTGAACACAACTGATGCTTTTTCAATAGTGCATCTTTGCAATTCTACAATTTTTCTATTTTGGTCAACCAGGGCCCCCTTGGCAGATGGGGGCCCCTAGGCTATAGCCATATCTAATCTGTGAGTTAATCCGGCCCTGCGCACAGACATCTGAGTTGCACATAATTATATACAGTAACAAAAATGACACTGTAAGCAACCCCTTACAACTTCAACAGTCTGTTCTACAGATGGAACTTGGCAAAACAGCCACAGTCACACACACACACACACACACACACACACACACACACACACACACACACAAACACACACACACACACACACACACACAGTCATGAATGCCTCGAAGGAGCCCATTTTCTCAGCTCTACTCAATGGTTGTGTGTGTGTGTGTGTGTCTGTCTGTGTCTGTAACCTCATGTGGGTAGGATTCCCCCTCAAACTTGCTGGAGTCTCTGTGGCCTCTTGGAGGTGCCTTGTCCATTGGGGGGGGCTAAGTGACCCCAATTAGGAGGGAGGTTACGCCTGGCAGTCAGTCCCTGGGATGGATGTCACCAAGCAACCAGCGCTATGACGCCCACACTTGAGAGAGAGGGAGATGGAGATAGGCTGCTCTAAAACACTCATGCCCACATGGAAAGGTCAACACATATCCGCTTCAGGGTGTGCGTGTGTGTGTGTGTGTGTGTGTGTGTGAGCGCGCGCTGGGACTGGAAGAACACGTACTGTAGCTTTTCCCAGAGAATTATAATGATTTTTCATAATTTAGTATTATTACGATCACATTTCTATAGCCTATAGTCTATATTTTTGCAATATAAATGTGGTCACCTTGATCTTCATGAAATATTTATCCGGGCACCCGAAGAGCATACGCCATTCAGCATAAATGCATTTTTAATCAGCGAGATGTGACAGCCAGCAGGCATGGCAATGGAGAGACCTGCTGATTAGCTCAAAACTTCACTCTGTCGCCGGTCTCTGAGCCTTCACTTCACTCTGTTGTCAGTGCCTTAGTCTTCACTGAGAGTGTTTTTCTTTTCTTTAAAAAAAATATTTTGGGGGAATTTTTTTAATTGCCTTTATTTGACAGGACAGTGAAGGTAGTGACAGGAATTGAGTGGGCAGAGAGAGACGGGGAAGGGTCGACAAAGGACCGGGACCGGGAGTCGAACCAGGGTGAACTGCATAACAAACGAGTTCCCTACCATTTGTGCCACGGTAGGGAGAGTGTTTTTCTTCCAAATAACATACCAGTGGGGCCCAACTGTGGCTGTAATGGTAGGGCACTGGGCTGCTACGCCGGCGACCCGGGTTCGATTCCAGCCCGGATCCTTTGCCTAATCCCCCCCATCTCTCTCCCTTTCCAATCTCTCACTGTCCTATCATAAATAAACAAATGAAAGACCAAAAAACGTATGTAAAAAATAAATCTGTTAATAGGGGTATACATGGGTTTCCCGTTTGTAAACAATCCCTGTCTGCGTGCACAGCCTGGAGTCTTCAACCTCTGAAACTGCTGTCACTCAAAAAATGCTCTCGCATGGTTGGCTGCTTAGTAGTGATGCGCGGGTGGGTGTTATTTTAACACCCGCCCCAACCCAACCCATTAAATATTTCCACCCGCCCCGCCCGGCCCGCAAGAGATTTCAAAGCAACCCGCCCGACCTGCCCAATATGACCCGCAAAAAATAAAAATGATAAAAAATTAAATAAAAAAACATGTCCTGTACAGATGGCTAATTTTAAGCCAACCTAAAGGAGAAGGGTTTGCACTTAAAGGATTTATCCGGAGTTGGAACAAGTTTGCCTGATTTTTGCATGTTTGGGATGAAATGCAGTCACTCTAGAGCAAAATCAAGGCAAAAGGATGCGTTTTGAGAAAGTTTGATAATATCACGTTAGCCTCGTTAGCCATATCAGCTATGCAATATGAAAGATTGCGGGCATCGTTTTTCCAAAAACACAACATTTTAAAGTCTTGCAGAGCTCAAAACAACGTCACACGTACCTCATAATATGTTGAGGGTATCCACACATAAACCGAAGTGTCCAAAGCCCATCATGTATTCTTGAAAGGTCTGCAGAATGTGTTTTGTGAAGCTACTACCTTGAGAATATCTAAATTACGCTCAAGCCAACTATTTGACACTAAAGTCCACCAAGTAGATTGCCGAGTGCGTCGCATCATCAGCTATGATTATTTCCATAGCGAGTAACCACAGCTGATGGTGCGACGCACTCGGCAATCTACTTGGTGGACTTTAGTGTCAAATAGTTGGCTTGACCGTAATTTAGATATTCTCAAGGTAGCAGCTTCACAAAACACATTCTGCAGACCTTTCAAGAATACATGAAGGGCTTTGGACACTTCGGTTTAAGTGTGGATACCCTCAACATATTATGAGGTACGTGTGACTTTGTTTTGAGCTGTGCAAGACTTTAAAATGTTGTGTTTTTGAAATGTGTGTAACCGCCGAAAAACGATGCCCGCAATCTTTCATTTTGCATAGCTGATATGGCTAACGAGGCTAACGTGATATTATCAAACTTTCTCAAAACGCATCCTTTTGCCTTGATGTTGCTCTAGAGTGACTGTATTTCATCCCAAACATGCAAAAATCAGGCAAACTTGTTCCAACTCCGGATAAATCCTTTAACACCTAGGTCACATCAACCGACAAATGTCCGTCATTGACGGATTCTTCTGATGGATGACGGAAAATTCTGAAGCCTGTCCGGATTATATTGAGGGTGATAATAAATTAATCACAAGTTTAAGTAAACTCCATTTCGAGTAGAGCAAATGTGCACGTCTCGGCACTTGCTCCAAATAATGAATTAAAATAAGATGTTTCTTGCCACCATACATTCATGTGTGACTTCGATTAATTTTAAATTCAGAACTATTTGTAGACCTAGACCAACTGCATTTACTGACTATCTGATTGCCAATGACGAAGTTGTCCCTCTATCGCCTTTCATAAAAGCATAGTTTCATAGGTCTATCGCTATAGCATCAGACGTCACTTAACTCCTCGCTTGAAACAACAAAAAACTAGACTGCCTGTGCAGTCGCCTTCGACTGCTTAAGGTATATCCCCGAAACGCGACGCTTCCAGTCCCCAATCATTCCTACCACTCCCGTCCACCTTTTCATTAACGTTTATGATAAATACAAAATATAAAATAAATATATTTAATATCTATACATAGATCAATGACGTGCATAGGCTTAAAACCAAATGACTATTGTGAAAATGAAGGAAAAAATGGGGCAAATGGTAACACTGTTTTAATGGTTCACTATTACAGTGGATATACCACATTAGGTACAGTGTAATAACCAGTGCAACAATATTTAATACCACGTCATACCAGTGTGACACCATGTACCAATTTTGTACTTATATCATGTAGGCTATTTGTGTGTAAGTGGTATTACATGGTATTGCATATTTGTGCACTGGTATTACACTAGTATTACATGGTATTACATATTGTTACACTGGTTATTACACTGTACCTGGTATTGCCTATTTTTACACTGGTATTACACTAGTATTACATGGTATTAAATATTGTTACACTGGTTATTACACTGTAGGCCTACCTGATATGGTAGATTCACTGAAATGGTGAACCATTAAATTAAGGAGTTACCGGGCAAATCAATCCACCCAGTCAGAAGTTATGGGCCAAATAAAAATTTGAAAGTGTTGACCTCCAAACTCGAATCAGTTCATGAACCTACCCTGCAGCATTCACACACCAAATCTGGGACAAATCCATCCACCCGGTCAGAAGTAATGGGCCAAACAAAAATGCGGCCATCTTGAATTCGGCCATCTTGAAATTGTTGACCTCCAAACTCGAATCAGTTCATGAACCTACCCTAGAACATTCACACACCAAATCTGGGACAAATCCATCCACCCGGTCAGAAGTTATGGACCAAACAAAAATTCGGCCATCTTGAATTCGGCCATCTTGAAAGTGTTAACCTCCAAACTGTAATCAGTTCATGAACCCACCCTAGAGCATTCACACACCAAATCTGGGACAAATTCATCCACCCGGTCAGAAGTAATGGGCCAAACAAAAATTCGGCCATCTTGAATTCGGCCATCTTGAAATTGTTGACCTCCAAACTCGAATCAGTTGGCATTCACACACCAAATCTGGGACAAATCCATCCACCCGGTCAGAAGTAATGGGCCAAACAAAAATTCGGGCCATCTTGAATTCGGCCATCTTGAAATTGTTGACCTCCAAACTCGAATCAGTTCATGAACCTACCCTAGAACATTCACACACCAAATCTGGGACAAATCCATCCACCCGGTCAGAAGTTATGGACCAAACAAAAATTCGGCCATCTTGAATTCGGCCATCTTGGAAGTGTTAACCTCTAAACTGTAATCAGTTCATGAACCCACCCTAGAGCATTCACACACCAAATCTGGGACAAATCCATCCACCCGGTCAGAAGTAATGGGCCAAACAAAAATTCTGCCATCTTGAATTCGGCCATCTTGAAATTGTTGACCTCCAAACTCGAATCAGTTCATGAACCTACCCTAGAACATTCACACACCAAATCTGGGACAAATCCATCCACCCGGTCAGAAGTAATGGGCCAAACAAAAATTCGGCCATCTTGAATTCGGCCATCTTGAAATCGTTGACCTCCAAACTCGAATCAGTTCATGAACCTACCCTAGAACATTCACACACCAAATCTGGGAGAAATCCATCCACCCGGTCAGAAGTTATGGACCAAACAAAAATTCGGCCATCTTGAATTCGGCCATCTTGGAAGTGTTAACCTCTAAACTGTAATCAGTTCATGAACCCACCCTAGAGCACTCACACACCAAATCTGGGACAAATCCATCCACCCGGTCAGAAGTAATGGGCCAAACAAAAATTCGGCCATCTTGAATTCGGCCATCTTGAAATTGTTGACCTCCAAACTCGAATCAGTTCATGAACCTACCCTAGAACATTCACACACACCAAATCTGGGACAAATCCATCCACCCGGTCAGAAGTTATGGACCAAACAAAAATTCGGCCATCTTGAATTCGGCCATCTTGAAATCGTTGACCTCCAAACTCGAATCAGTTCATGAACCTACCCTAGAACATTCACACACCAAATCTGGGAGAAATCCATCCACCCGGTCAGAAGTTATGGACCAAACAAAAAGTCGGCCATCTTGAATTCGGCCATCTTGAAAGTGTTAACCTCCAAACTCTAATCAGTTCATGAACCCACCCTAGAGCATTCACACACCAAATCTGGGACAAATCCATCCACCCGGTCAGAAGTAATGGGCCAAACAAAAATTCGGCCATCTTGAATTCGGCCATCTTGAAATTGTTGACCTCCAAACTCGAATCAGTTCATGAACCTGCCCTAGAGCATTCACACACCAAATCTGGGACAAATCCAAACATCCGTTCAAAAGTTATCGCGTTAACACGAAAGACCTTACGCGGCGGCGGCGGCGGCGGACGCGGCGGCGGTGCACGCAAAACCATTACATCCCCGACGCTCCGCGTTTCGGGGATATAAATATGCGAATAGCATGTTTGCTATCCTGTGATTCTCTCCCTCCCCTCTCCTCTGCTCCGCTGCTCCTTTATAAACTTGAGCTTTGAGTCTGTCTGATGGCTAACCGCAGAATGGACACACCCCTGTCATTCTCATTGGATGTAGATAGAAGTTACATTTAATGCATCAGTTATCAATAGGATTGGCGGCAAAATCTAGTGTGACCGTGCAGCTCTGTCATGATCAATGGTTTTATTTGCATTTTTTAATGTACCATCACTCCAAATCCAAATAGAAGTCAAGACAATCAATGGACTTCTCAAAAGTAGGCTATAGCCTAACCCTGACATATTCTTCTAATGCAATGTTTAATGTGACACTACAGGCCAAACCAGACAGAACTACCGGTATATGGGTAGATGACGGATAGGCAGCAAAAAACATTTTTTTCACAAAACATTGTTTATGAGGGAAAAAAGTATATGTCTACGTAGTGCAGCAATTAATCTTTCAAAAAATCCAAGTGGTCACAATGTTGGTCTATTCATTGATTATTTATTTACGTTGATAAAGCAATTTGCTGAAAATATGTCCTTTGGTGTGACGTTAAGAAATAAATATATTAAGTAATGTAGAAATGGCTTGACGGAGTTTTATGAACATTGTTACACTCTTCATATTTATTGCAATTTTTTAAAGTCTTAATTTAATGAGAAATTACCATTTAAGTATTTTTTTTCCCATTAGATGTGAGATTATTAGAAACCTTCGAGAAAAAACAGGGATATCTTTCTTTTAAATGTTCAAAATTGTCCGAATGTATACTAACTTTTCAGGGACGATAATTTGTTCTTCCCTAATGCAATATTCAGTGTTTATCAAACATATTGTTTAGCTCAAACAAATATTTGAGCGTTTAAAACATGTCACACCGTAGGACATTCATGTCACGCTAAAGGACAGAAATGCAAAACTGAGCCAGAAACAAATATATCAACATGATTATTTTGTCTTTTGATCATAATATAATGTTGTAGTCAATATGGACCTACACTTTACAATTATAAGTCTTTGAATCGTCAATTATCAGCCTATCGTAACTCTTAATGACAGCCATGCGGTCATTGAATGTAACCTGCAGAGCTCATAAGACTCATACTGAAGGGTGACCTTGGCATGACCATCACACTTTTGTAGGTATGCTATGACTGTCACACCATTGAACCTGTAGTGTGTAGTGGCCAGTGCCTGTTTAGTATCTCAAGCTGGACAGCACATTTATGCTGTATATTGAGCTCTCCACAGCATACTTTATTCATCTATACTCCTCTATATACTCTCTCACTGATCTTTCCTTCACTGTTACCGTTATATTTTATGGTTTCAAAGCACCATTAATGACATTTTATATCATTTGACAGTATCTAAAATCAACAGCAAATATTCATCAACAATGCATCAAAGTATAAATTCCAAAGGCCTAGGCCAATAAAGGAATAAGTAATTTGAATACACAATATTTATCTAGTCAAACAACAAAACAAAAAAAATATGTACTACCAGTTGTTTTAAAAGCTATTTCTCAAATATCTAGTCCATTGGTGTGACCTGTTTGTCCTTTGGTGTAATACTCCAAAGTGTCACACCATAGGACTTTTACCATCACACCATAGGACTTTTACCATCACACCATAGGACTTTTGAGCTTTTGAGTTAATTTAAAGCCATGTCGTTGCCAACTGAAATACAATTTCACCTTTAGTAAGATGCATTTTCATACATCTACATAAGAAAAAAATATGAAAAATATACACTATTGTCAAAATGTATTTTATGGCTGTCACACCAAAGGACTACAAAACTAATACATCTTGTGGTAGTAAAATATAATTGATTGACTGAAGAACTCTGAGAGAAAAATCTAAAATCCACCCTTGCCATTGGCTTCTTAAGGGTCTAACGTCAATATTAATGTACCGCTGGAGCTTCAACAATAGATAATTATCCACAGAATTAACCAAAAAAATTATGTCACACCACAGGACATTATTTTCTGCGACAAAGTTTCATAAGTCCATACGGTCTCAGAAAAACAGGAAAAAAATCAAGCATTGTCACTTGCTAAAATAGACACCTTGAAAAACATGCCAGGGTTGTTTAGACAAATGACTGAGCTTTGATTATTTATTTAAAAATGTTTTAATATGGAGAACCAGGTTTGCCTCAGTCACACCATAGGACAAATGTGACATTTGACTCAAAATTAAGTATACTTATTTAAGCTCTGGATTTATTGCACATTACTTTTTCACAACAACGACATTAGTTTAATCATTTAAAGCATTGACAATTTTGAAAGCATGAATTTACTTAATTTTAAGAGCCTGCGACAGCAAAATTTACACGTCACGTCATCTACCCATATGCATTTTAGGAGGTCCAGTAGATATGCATATCGTCCCCCTCACTCTATCGAACTGAGTGCTCGCTCGCTTGAAGCTTGGTAGTAGCGCAAATCACCGACAACATCACACGCTTTTGCCAACATCTAAAGGGGACAAAACCTAACAATGAGCCCTCCAAAACCCAATGACGTCCTCGTAACATTCCTCGAGACTGTGTGACTGTATTCGTGCTTCATCTGGCATATCCAAACCGTGCGCCTGTACAAGCCCTTATGCAACCTGCATAAAGCCCTTCCGGGACAAAAGTACAGTAAATGTGCGTAAATCCACGCAGCAGAATACGAAGTTATGCACTAATTTAAACTGTGCATGGAGTTGCGTAGTGCCTTTTAGGAGCGATGACATTAAGAATTGCCCTGCATAAGTGGGTGGGAGACCCAGGTAGCCTATGGATGTCTGTAACAGATCACCTGTTTGTCCATCATTGGCCTATTTGTACAGTGCCTCACAACTAAAACACATGACAGAGTCTGCAACGGTGTCACAGGACGCCTTGACCAAAATATAGGCTACAAATCTTGCTCTTTCGGTCGGCTTTCCGTAGGCTACAACCATTTGCATCGCGTTTTCTCATGTTTATTTCTCGTGTTTTAAGTGAGCCTTCGAGCCCACAGACAAGTTTGGCGGTGCAAACAAACGCTAAGGAGAGCGTGCATAAACAACTATTCGAAACATGAGCAGAATTTTTTTTTAGTTTTAAAAGGTAACATTTTACAGAATATAGGTTAGCCTATAGGCCTAGTGTAATCAATTGTGTGGACACCAAGGTTATGTAACCTAATTCAAACCGACAACTGTGCAAGTGAGAGCTTTGAGAGCAATAGCCTAACTTTGTGACAACGGCAGGGCCATAGGAGAAATTGTAAATAGGCCTTTTGCAAATTATTGTTGACATTTTTACATTAATAAATAATATGGGGCATACTAACATTATAGGCTGCATGATACCTTACACCCAATTAAGCAGCACTAGACCATATCACACACAAGCAGCACCTGTTCATTCTTGATCATCATGTTGATGACACATTCCACATGACGGTATATGGCAGGAAAACATGAAGATAGCAACGCTATACGCATTGAATATCCCTTACACTATAATGATAATTGATTACTTCATACATATTTTAAAGCACAGTTCGAGACAATAAGAAAACGGCATGAGTGAGGGGGGAGAGCGAGACGGGGGGAGAGAGAGAGAGAGAGAGAGAGAGCTTTGTAATCGCCAGCTGAAGGATAGGTTCCTTATTACTACAATTATTATTAACTGACTTCTACATTTATTTTAAAGGACAGGCTTTAAGGGCTTAAGTTGAGGAAATGTGCAAAACATCAAAATCGAACGAAGCAACAACTCCTGAGAAAATTTCAATTGCCTGCCTGTGAGTGAGTGAGCGAGAGAGAGCGAGGGAGTGCTCAAGACGAAGAAAGCGCTTTAGCCAGTATAGGGATGCGCGGGCGATTGTTGAAACTCACAGGTCATCATGCTGGCTCTATGCAATTGAGAAATTCTGTAACAAAAAATTGCAAGGTAACACTTCCAAATAAGGGCCATAATTAAAAGCAAAGTAGCTATAATGTACGGGCAGTCATGGGTGAGCGGTTAGGGCGTCAGACTTGCATCCCAGAGGTTGCCGGTTCGACTCCCGACCCGCCAG
Source organism: Engraulis encrasicolus (assembly GCF_034702125.1). Classification (NCBI taxonomy): domain Eukaryota; kingdom Metazoa; phylum Chordata; class Actinopteri; order Clupeiformes; family Engraulidae; genus Engraulis; species Engraulis encrasicolus. The sequence continues at coordinate 28,503,843 of NC_085866.1, read as the reverse complement.
GTTGGTGGGGGGAGTAATCAACCAGTGCTCTCCCCCATCCTCCTCCATGACTGAGGTACCCTGAGCATGGTACCGTCCCACCGCACTGCTCCCCATGGGGCGCCACTGAGGGCTGCCCCCTTGCACGGGTGAGGCATAAATGCAATTTCGTTGTGTGCAGTGTGCAGTGTTCACTTGTGTGCTGTGGAGTGCTGTGTCACAATGACAAGTATTAGGCTATAGTGAAAGTGAAAAGTGAAAGCCCATTGGGAAACTCCAACTGTTGGAGTTTCCCAATGGGCTTTCACTTTTCACTTTCACTATAACCTGATACTTTAGTAAGGGTTAATAATCATTACTTAACGCCACATTAGACACATATAAAATTGTTATTAATGCATATGTCAAACATTAGCAAGCAGTTACTTAACTATTAGATAACTATTACCTTGTGTTACAAGTTCATAGCATAAAAATAATTTAACTAATAGATAGGTAAGGGTACAGTAATAGTTAAGTAGCTATTAGGTCATACTTAACTAAGGACCAAAATTAACACTTACTTAATACAAAAGTAAGGCATAACTAATGAATAAATAATACCGAAATATTGTCTGTAGATTGAGTACCATCATGCACTGCACTTCTTGGAGCTAATATTCTCAGACATTAACTTAATTATCACAAAGGAATGGTTTAGTTTCGCTTCAAAACTATTACTCTTCATAATTTTCTGCATTTATTGTTGGGTTTTTACCATTAAGACTAATAAGTGGTATATGAACAAATTACATCTCATCACCCCACCATCATTGAGAAGGGTACGTCCAATCCTTGCTATATAATGGCTCCTGTTGCGATTATTACAGTGATTTGAACGAGTGAAAGTGAGACGTCACAGTAGATTAATTACTTAACTATTAGGTATGCGCAGCCAACTCTATTATAAGGGTCCCAAACACCAATATCTATGGATTAATTAACCATTAGTTATCCGCAGCCAACTCTAATATAAGGGTCCCAAACACCAATATCTATCCATTAATTAACCATTAGCTATCCTCAGCCAACTCTATTATAAGGGTCCCAGCTCCCAATATTTATGTATTATTTATCCATTAGTTATGCCATACTTTTGTATTAAGTAAGTATTAATTTTGGTCCTTAGTTAAGTTTGACCTGATAGCTACTTAACTATTAACTGTGCCCTTACTTATCTATTAGTTAAATAATAATGTGCTATTGTTATCTAATAGTTAAGTAACTGCTTACTAATGCTCAACATATGCATTAATAACAATTAATATGTGTCTAATATGGCGTTAAGTAATGCTTATTAACCCTTACTTAAGTATTAGGTTATAGCTACTTTACTGTTAATAATGGCCCCTTATTTGGAAGTGTTACCAATTGCAATTTCACCAACATTTCAAAATGTTCCGCGTTTTCACTATTTTGACCCGACCCACCCAAACCCGCGATACTTACAAAAACTGCAACCTAACCCACCAATGGGTGACCCGCGCATCACTACTGCTTAGCATCTTGCCCCTTCTCACATCTCAAAAGTTTGTGAACGGGAAACCTGGGTGGATTCCAATGAGCAGACTTCCGTCCTCCCTTGCTCACTTGCCTGCTTGTGATCTCATGATGATGTCACAGGCGCCCGGAAATAAATTCAATATTTTGCAAAAGCACAATTCTTATGTCATTTTCTCATTTGCAGTCGAGATGGTGAATGAAAAACAGTCTCCCACAAGTTGTTGTGGCTAGGCTGACAGCCTGGAAACTAAGGCTGTAACGATATTGCATCGAACCGAGGGATCGCGGTACGCAGACCCACGAACCCCTATCGCGACCCTTCCTCGCAGAATCGCGATGCGCCCTTTCCAAGTTTACCCCTCAGTCTAGAAAACAGCAGGATACAGGCATGTTTGCATGCGCTTATAAAAGACAAGTAGAAAAGGGGCGCGCACATTTACGAGTAACACTTCCATTCACCCATCTCTGGGAAAAATGACATGCTACCATAAAATGTTCCGTCCAACCAGCACGTGCATCTGTTGTTATCCATTGCCTGAGCAACCTCCGCGAGACGAAAAACTTGGGCAAACGTCGGAAGGTAAAGCACAGAAAAGAGAGCGAGATGCTCCGCCTGCCCAAATTCTTACACCAGCCTGAAATCGCCAATAAGGGAGTGTCGTAGTCGGGCGAACGTTGAGGTCGATGTGGATATCTAAGCAGCATTTCGCATTGACCGCCAGCCTAGCGAAAACATGCTCCATTTCAGCCTCTGCATCCATGCACGCTCTTGACCAAATATCAAATCACAAAACCAAACAAAGGACAACGTGCATGTTGCATAGTGAGAACATAACCGAGGTTCATTTCTAGTTTTGTTTGTATAAGCGTGTGCGCGCTGCTGCACAATCAAAAAAGTTACAAAAACATTAGGCTAATCATCAAAATTAAGTGTTGCATTTCTGTAAGTAACTTAATTGCCTACAACATGTTTCCTGACAAAATATGACCAGTGTTGTTTTCAGTTAATGTTTGGATATTAATTAGATAATGTTTGATAATGTGAGACAGTTGTTATAGGCTACCTATTGGAACCCTGACCCTTCTTTCTCCCTCTCACACACGGTCAGCATCTCAGCATGATGTGATCTAAGCCTATTATTAATATGCATATTTTCCCTTGGTGAACATCCCTTATTTGTCTGTGTTCTGCTTTGATGTCAACACCTGGGGAACAGCTTGCAGTGATATATCTGCAACATCATTTAGGCCTAGACCTACAAAATTAATGTAGGCAGGTAAATGAAAAAGAATTCATATATATATATATATATTATATTTTTTTTTTTTCATTTATTGTTTTTTTTTTTATTTCCTTTAAAAAAATAAATCGTGGGGCGTATCGAACCATGAGTCATATATCGTGATACAAACCGAATCGTGGGTTGGGTGTATCATTACAGCCTTACTGGAAACGTAATTGTTTTCTCCACAAAGGCGGGGCCAGGAGGCGGGGCGAGGCCACAAGCACAAGTGGAGGACGGGAGTGTGCATATTGAAATGTACCCCCTGTCTGTAACATTAGACTTGAGGCAACCCTGCCCTATTTTTCACGGCAATCCTGGCAGCCATTATCTGTAGGTCACTGAGGGTGGATTCCAATATGCGGACTTCCGTCCCCTCTTGCTCACTTGCCTACTTGTGACCTCAGGATGATGTCACTGACAACAGAAAATTAATTCAATATCTTGCAAAAGCACAATTCTAATGTCCTTTTCTCTTTGCAATTGGGATGGTGAATGAAAAACAGTCCTTCAAAAGTTGTTGTGGCTAAGCTGACAGCTGGGAAACTTTATTGTTTTGTCGACGGAGGCGGAGCCAGGAGGGGGGACGAGGCCACAAGCACAAGTGGAGGACGGAAGTGTGCATATTGGAATGTACCCTAACTGTCGTGTCACCTATAGTCTAATGTTCTACCTTTATGGCACGTTTCATCCACAAGGGGTGCTAATGGCTCACAGCTATGAAAAAACACATATGGTTGATAACACAATGAAACCTGATTATAATGGCCATGGAATGGATCAAAATCAAACTTCATGTGAAGTCCGCCGGCATAGTTTCGGCTGTGTGTGTGTGTGTGTGTGTGTGTGTGTGTGTGTGTGTGTGTGTGTGTGTGTGTGTTTGAATCTGGCCCTTCCAACAGTGTGTGTTACGGAGCAGTGAGAGAGAGCCTGATGTCTGTGTATATGTATAATGTGTGTGTGTGTGTGTGTGTGTGCACCGTCAGATGGTGTGTGTTATGGGGCGATGGGAGCAAGCTCTCTGGTTGTGTATATGTCGTATAATCTCTGCTGTGTGTGTGTGTGTGTGTGTGTGTGTGTGTGTGTGTGTGTGTGTGTGTGTGTGTGTGTGTGTGTGTGTGTGTGTGTGTGTGTGTGTGTGTGTGTGTGTTTTGGAGCGGTGGGAGAGGGAGCTCTCTGGATGCCTTCACACACCATCTGGATGCCCTGCTCCTCACACCACACACACATGCATATGGTCCACACACACACACACACACACACACACACACACACACACACACACACACACACACACACACACACACACACACACACACACACACACACAGCATAGACAATTTCCCTCCAACACATCTGAATCTGCAGCCTCATTGGGCTTCAAACGTTTCACTAATGACGCCAGGACTGTATGTGTATGTGTGCGTGCACAAACATTTCATTGTTGCTGGAATCACCACTGACCTCAGCCTACACACACACACACACACACACACACACACACACACACACACACACACACACACACAGAGACCCTGTGAGGACACCGGATCCACCAGTGACCTCAGTCCACACCAGCCCTCTCGTTTACTCATATTGCGGTTGATCGGCTGTGTACATGTGTCTGAGCGCGCGCGCATGTGTGTGTGTGTGTGCATGCATGCGTGTGTGTGTTTGCATGAGTTTGGCCACTGTGTGTGTGTGTGTGTGTCGAGTGTGTGTGTGTGTGTGTGTGTGTGTGTGTGTGTGTGTGTGTGTGTGTGTGTGTGTGTGAGTGTGAGTGTGTGTGTGTGTGTGTGTGTGTGCATGTGCGTGTGTGTGTGTGCTTGTGTGTGTGTGTGTGCGTGTGTGTGCGTGTGTGTGTGTGTGTGTGTGTGTGTGTTGGCATGAGTTTGGCCCCTGTGGCTGTTGATTACCTTTTCATGGCTGTCTAGATCTGTCAGAGGAAATGACATGTTAACATTACGGACAGTTTGGTTAACACAACACACACACGCACACGCACACGCACACACACACACACACACACACACACACACACACACACACACACACACACACACACTCATACACACGAATGATGGCTCATTAGTGAGAAAAAAATCTCTTCACTGGACACACATACTGTATCCCATGCATATGGACACTGCTGTCTCCAATACACATGGATACTCTCACTACTGCCTCCAATGCATATTGATACTCTGACTTGTGCCTCCGATACACATCGATACTATCACTGTCTCCAATAAAAATCAATACTCCCCCTGGTGTCTCCAATACAAATCAATACTCTCACTTTGCCCCTGATACACATCAATACTCTCCCTGGTTTTGCTTTTGCCTCTGATACACATCGATATCGAAGACACAATGCTGCCTCCAATACAAAACAATACTCTCCCTGGTGCCTCAAATGTATACGGCAACATTCCCTTTCGCCTCCGATGCATATTGACACATTTACTTTCGCCTCCAATGCATATCGATACATTCACTTTCGCCTCCAACGCATATCGATGCATTTACTTTCGCCTCCAATGCATATTGACACAATCACTCCTGTGTCATACTGTATAGATACTTTCACTGCTGCCACATACAGTATCAATACGCTCACTACTGTGTCATACTTAAAAATACTCTCACTGCTATCGCATATACTGTCACTGCTGTTTCATATAGACAGCTCTTACCTCCAATATGATGCATGAATCTTAACTGGTGCATCCAATACATCCTAATGTAGGGTGCGTTCAGGTAAATTGGGCCATCAGGTAAATTGGGCAGGATAAGTATTAGGTGTCGCATTTATTTTAATTCCAAAGACAAACCACCACAAATGTACTGAAATTGTTGCAACATTACTACTATATCTGTTTAAAGTCATTTGAATAGCTCAACACTTTTTTGATGGGCAGGGGGAACCCTCATATGGAGAGTGAAAGAAGAAAGTACATTATTGCCAAAATAAGAAATCGTCTAGATAACATAAGGATGATACTGTTTTCAGATGTGAGAAAAACAGGAAAAACGGGTATGTTTTTAGGTTTGAATATGTGCCTTTAATCTGGAAAAACATAGTTGTAGCAACATTGTGATGTTTAAATACCTAAAAATGTCAAAAAAAAACATCGGCCGCTCCTTTCAGATAATTTGGGCCGTTTCTTTTATGGGAATTACCATTCATATTTTTCTACAAAAACAATGTGACCATTATTGAAGATG
>NC_085866.1:28467811-28492811 GCF_034702125.1 Engraulis encrasicolus | reverse complement strand
CAGGGCTGAAGGGCAGGCCACCACTGGATTTGTGTACGCACCGGAACCTCAGCTTCCACCGCCCAATGGAGCGCTCCACGATGCCTCGTGCAAGGCGGTGGGCCTCGTTGTACGCCTCCTCGTGGGGATCCTGAGGGTTGGCAACAGGTGTGAGGAGGTGTTTGCGCATGGGGTAGCCGCTGTCCCCAAGGAGTCGCCACTCACCCCTGGCTGCAGCGGCTTCCCGGCCAATGGCGGACTCTGCAAATACGAAGGAGTCGTGGGTACTCCCCGGCCACTTAGCCACGACGTCGAGGAAGAGGCCCTGGTGGTCTGTTATCACCTGTGTATTGATGGCTGCAGACCCCTTCCTCGAGACAAAGAGGTGGCCGTCTTCTTTCGGCGTCAGGATCGTGACGAGGGTCCCATCAACAGCCCCCACCACCTTTGGGATCCTGTGGTGTGTGAAGAAGTGTTGCTGTATGGCTGTGCGCTCCTGTCGGGTGTCAGGGAAAGCGATGTGACGCCCAACTCCCCTCAGCAACAATGTTGACACGGCCTGCACCGAACGACTAACCGATGCCTCAACATGATCTCCAAAAATTCTGTGCTCCTGGACACAGATGTTAAGGACACAAAATCTGTGTCCAGGAGCACGGATTTTGCCAAAATTCCGTGCTCCTGGACACGGAATTGTTTTCCGTGCTCCTGGACACGGAATTGTTTTACGTGTTTTCTATAGGCTATTTCCACAGTCTTGTGTTTTCTCAGGATTTTTCTCATTTCAAATACTTTGTCTAAAAGAAAAAACATTTCTTACTGACAGGTTAGGGTTAGGGATTGTTTTGGTCTGGGCACAGCTAGTTTTCTTTCATTCATTATATGAGTTTGATAGCCTAGCAACCAACTGGAAAAGGTATTTCTCAAAAATATGTCTTTAATGACAGGTTAAGGTTAGGGAATGTGTTGGTCAGGGCACAACTTAAATTGCTATAGCATTATTTTGTTTAGGATTAGCATTTGGTATGTATTTTCTAATGATAGAGTTAACACAGTGCTGTGGTAATAGCCTATAGAAAGCACTTCCGTGTGCCCATCACGGAAAACAATTCCGTGTCCAGGAGCACGGAAAACAATTCCGTGTCCCGGAGCACGGAATTTTGGCAAAATCCGTGCTCTTGGACACGGATTTCGTGTCCTTAACATCCGTGTCCAGGAGCACAGAATTTTTGGAGATCAGGCTGGATGCCTTTGATAGGCCTTGCCCATCCTGCCGCCAGCAGTTGCACCTCCGGAGTCTTCTAGTCGGCCGCCTCAGGTCTTGCTGGATTGTGGCCAGGAGAGTCAAGATTACCTGGCGTTAACGCTCCTGGATGGCGGCGTTGTTATATAGCTGCAGCGATGCATGCGTTACCCTCAAGGCCGCATTAATTGCTGCAAGTCGGCTTCTGGGGCGCCATTGCCGTTGCCTTTCCGCCCTCTCCTGCGCTCGCAGAGCTAGAATGCGCTGTATTGCGGCCATTGTGTACTGTGCAAAGTGTCTTACACGTTTAAATACCAAATCAGAGACAGTTCTCATAGGTTAGACCATAACAATCCACTTGACATCAACGGTGCAGACAATTACGCAGCAGTGATTAGCAACAGACAATTACGCAGCAATTATTTGTCAGCAATCTGTAGTCAATCATGAAATCGTTGGCCCTATGCACAAGCACCCCCCCACACACACACACACACATGTATTCTCCTTATGAACGAGTCACCGTTGTGTCCCATCAATTAGCCATCTCAACACCTGTAGTGATGTATTGCACTCACTTATATATCTCCATATCAATGGTGATAGCCGGGTATCTTCTATCATGTGAAACCATGAACACAAACCATACGCAAACATTATTAGTCAGGACATGATGTTGTTTAATTCTGAATTAATAACTTCGAATTAAATAGTTCTATCGACTCTACTTTCATATCCTTTATTCACAATTACGAGGTGTTAACATGAATTTCCAAGCCTCACAGAATATGTCAGTTTATTCTATACAGACTTCAAGTATGCCTAAGTGAATTCTGAATCAACTGTGTCATGTAAACGTAGCAAGTCAATCAGTGCTGTCAACAGTGGTTTGTGCTCTCCAGTCACTGCAATGGTTTCACTCCTCACAGTGTTATTGTAAGCAAACACATAGGCACACGTAATGGCATAATCCAGCCTGTGGAAGGCGAGGGCCGATAGTGTGCTGCATTGCTTACGCACAACCTGTAATATTTAAATAAGGTTGAGTGTCGGCAAACTTTATCCCGAAATGTTGAAACAATGAAATGAGCAACAGGGGAGCAAGTGAAGGTGTTCAACCTTTCAAATGGTTCAGTCGTTATACTCGGTAGTCTGACCTTTTAGCCACCTTTTTTTTTTGGAGATGTACGCATGGCCTCCCTACTTAACCAACATGTGTTACGCACAGCAAAGACGTTGAAATAGTGTGACATAACGCACACGGACAGGGATGAAAGGTTTGACGGGAGGGGGCTCTTTATTTTTTAGAAGAGGATTGCGTTGAATCGTCGTTTTGTCCACATTCCCGGGGAACAGCTGAGAAGAGAGAAACACAATTAGACACATGCCGCAATGTCCTGTACCGATGAAACACATTGTCACACACGAAGCCATGTCATATTAATGTAACACCTTTTCAAGAAGTCTGTTTCGAACACTTTGCACATTACCTTCCTCTGGCCACACCACGGGCACGGTCAAGGCTGGCAGATCAAATTTCTGCTCGGCCAGGAGTAGGCGCCTGGCCTCCAGCTCCACCTTCGCTTTCTCCAGCTTCAGCTTCGCCTTCTTCAGCTCCAGCACCTGCTCCTGGAACCGCACGTCTCTCTCAGACGCGCCCTTCACCATTCCCCGGATGTCTTTTAGCACCTGCAGCTTCTCTCGGTCCAGGTCCACCAGGTCCTGGCTGCAGGTGCATTTCGACGTCTGTTGCGGTGACTTGGTGGACCGAGGCTGTGTGGTCGAGGCTGGATGAGGTCTCCATGAGGACTGCTGGTGCGTGGTCGAACATGGCGGCAGGCGGTCGGGAGTGCTCGGCTGGCACACGCCTGCGGTGGCGCGGTGGACAGTGGTGGTCTGGCGGATGGGTGCTGGTGTGAGGAGTGAGGTGGTGTGCTGGGTGCGATGAACTCCGTGGTGAGCTGTTGCTGGGGTGCGGTGGTTCCAAGGGGCATGCTGGATAGCGTCTGGGGTGGTGTGGCTTCAGGTGGAGGGGTTTGACATGGCGAACCCTCCTGGGGCGAGGTAGAGGTTTCCTCCGGGGACCTGTGGTGGTCATTGACTCCCTTTCCGCTCGTACAGCCTTCACGAACGTCGATGCCACCACGTGCGCCAGTGCATGCCGTGCTCCCCATGATGGATAGGGCCCTCTCCTCCTCGGCAGCGACGTTTGTGGTCCACCACCCGTGCTTGCGATGTCTCTTCGGAGGCCAACCGCCTTGCGCTTGGCCAGGCTGGAGAAGTCCTGCCACTTTTTTCGGATTTCTTCTCCAGACCTAGCCACGCCGGTGACGGCTGCCATCTTGTCGGAAATGGCCTCCCAGGCCTGCTTCTTTTTTTTTGCTGTCCAGCGTCCCCTTGAACCTGTTGAAGAGCGTCTTCTTCTGGTTCTCTACCTCGTCCAACAGAATTTGGACCTCTTCTATCACAAAACTCTGCTTTCTCTTCCTTTTCGCCATGATGAAACATAACATGAACATCTTCCGTGTTTTCCGAGGTTTTTATAAGGCCGTCAGTACGCGTCATACGTGTGGCATCATGGTCACCTGAGTTGTCTTACAACCTGTGGTAACTGTTGTGAAATTAGTTAAGTTGCTCTTATTTAGGCGTTTTTTGGCATGGGCGCCGAACTTGAGAAGTCCATGCCGGTTGTCATATATCGCTATGGGACTGTGTATTTTGTTGCTGAATGACACAATTGGCAAATACGCTGTTGTTCTGTGGATGGATGGGTGTTTGCGCAGCTGTGGCAGTGAGGCACTTGTAACATTCAGTACCAAGGACAGCGACCTTTAAGAGCAATCTTGCGAATGTTCGTAGAGGGTGTCGCACGTTCATGTATGATTGTCTTTGGGAAACAGTCGTAGGAAATCTAAGAACATTCGTAGGATCACTGGTTAACGACACACGTAAGGCTAAGAACCATCGTTATCGGGAAACAAGGCCCTGGTCAGTCTCCGTGATTATTGTGTAGCCTCTGCTATGTAGGGTAAGAGCCCACAGCTTCCCCAAGTAGATACCACTGATGTTAACGCATCACCTTTATGATATTTTTAACTGTAAACGCAACTCTCTTGAGCAAATATTTTATTTGTATTGGGCCTATTATTCATTATTATAAAATAGAAATCAGCATATGCTCCTGGTCATTTTTATTATTTGCATTAGGCCTATTATTCTTTATAAAACCATAAATCAGCTCTGGTCAGTCTCCATTATTAGGGGATGTCGAGAGATGTTTACAACTAGCGCGTGGGCCAGGACCCAAATTTTCACATATTGTTTTGCACGCTATGCGATTAATCGTGATTCCAGGTTTCATCCCTAGGGATGGGATATCGGTATTGGTGTATCGGTATCGGGTTCAGATATCAACATAATTCAGAGATCGGATCGGAATTTTTCCAAAGTATAGGAACTTTTCTGATACTGACATTGAGCCAGGTATAATATTAATTTTAAATCATAACACTTGCATATTAGGTTTCAGGATGGGATTGTTACTTTTTGACTTGTTACTTTTTACGTAATAATTGGTTTCCTGTTCCATTGACTTCCATTTCTGACCAAATAGTCTACTTGGGCCTACCTCAAGTTGAAACCCATGCATATGTGTGGTTTTGGTATAGGATCGGAGTGGTATCGATATTGGCAGATATCCAAATGTAGATATTGGGATCGGATCGGAAGTTAAAAAATGTGTATCGGTGCATCCCTAGTTTCTACGCACCAAAGACTCCATCATGACGTTTGTCGCATTACCAGATGCAATAATGTACAGTACATCTGGCAGAAATGTCCAGGAAAGCATCAAACAGATCCCACGTTTGAAAGCATGTTCACATAGCAATTATTAGAGCTGTAATAAAACCCGGATGATCCGTTTGGAGAGCCGGATCAAGACCTCATCCGGACAGACCGGATGGCTGGCATGCATTGATCCACCAAAGGCGGGTCAGATTTCATTTATGTCAACAAAATGGCAGTTACAGCGCGAGAAATTATGAAACTGGAATATATCCCTCTTTAGTTGACCACAACAGCCATTCTCTAATCTCTCTAGCATGTTGTTCAGTCAGGAAAACTCACTGAGTGAAACAGAACCAACTCCCGCCTAGTCATTGATCGAGCCCGTTTGATCCGTCCTGACTGTTGTGGCCAATCCAGTCATGGATCCCCGCTCCCAGATAGGTGTGCTTATCCGACTCTGTTGAGGTCTACCAAATTTCTAAATGTTAACAGTGCTCTACAAACGCTTTACATCTCAGTCTGTAGTCTGGGGGGCAATCGCCATTCCGACACAACGCCACTTCGACACACCGCCATTCCGACATTTTTTCTTTTTTTTTTATGTCATTCCGAGCCTCTGATGTCCCTGCTCTTTTTCTGCCTTGTCCGACCTTCGCAGCCAGTGTTTTTTTTTTCAGACTCTAAGCCCACATTTAATAGAGAGCTCTGTTTAAAAACACCACTCTTCCTATCATTTAAACATTGTTGCAAGTGCTTGGGCGCGTGAACAACATTCTAACGCCAATGACATTTGCAACAATGTTGCGACACGAGCGGAAAGTAGTGAAGAGTGACAGCACAGTTACGATCAGTGTATCATTTTGTCACGGTACAAATGGCCTTAACTTGTCCCTTTCCCCTGCTTTGTCAGACTATCTGGACCCTTACATCTCTCGGATGCTTATTTCCCGTTGCCCCATATTGGGAATTCTATATTAGAAAACTAGATAATTAGGCCTACCTGATCTTCATCACGGTCATAGCTGCAAGCATTTGGGAAAAAAAAAAAAAACCTGTAGTGATGCAAGTTCTCCAGCGGGTTCAGTAAATAGCCTACTACACTAACATATCATGTGATCTTCGACCAGTCCCTGATAACTTTAACCAATGCGCAGTTTAAAGCAGGAAAAGGCACATTGCTCGAGGACAGGAATCACAAAACCCACCCAACAGCGAGCTCACGATATTGAATGGTTCGTGTCGAATTCTGATCCTAACGGCTGTAAAAAGGCATGTCCGCGACTGCACTGTGTGGCCAGGGTTTTGATTAAGACTATTAAAGGTGGGGTAGGAGATGTTTTTCTGGAACATGTTTTACCATATCATCTGAAAAACCCCTCATGACGCCATAGCACCCATTAAAATAGAGTGTTTGGAAAAAAAACGAAATATTTTGGTCCAGTGTAGAGGGCGTAGTCAGAAGAAAACGGCAACCAATAGAAGTAATACTCATCATCACTTCTATTGGTTTCTGACACGTCCATCAACCACCAGCACTCACCCCTCCTCCCTGCGCGTTCACCGACTCGTGAACTTGACCGACCCCGCCCCCATCATTCATGCACACGCGACGAGGCTCATCATCACTCGGCTAGCAAGGTAACGAGAGTTAGCAGCAGGCTGAGCTACTTGGAAACTTTGCTGGCTTTTGCAGAGCTACAGGAAGAGCTTTGGCTTTTGGTACACTGGACTAACCATGCCAGGATAACATAGTCCCTTGGACTATAGTCATTGGACTCGCAAGACCAGATTCCAACACGGGCTGACAATTGGAAATGGGACCTGACACTCTTGGACACAGATGTCGGCTACGGCAGCGGCTTCAAACATAGGCTTTGGTGACCACATTTCTAATCGAGAGGTGAGGTAATATATTTGTCTGTATAATATTTTGTGAATTGGTTTAGGACACAGTGGTGTCTTTTTTTTAAGCAAGTAGGCCTATCCATTGAGAGGGGTCAGAGGATTAGCTCAGTTCCAACATATCTAGCTGCTACCTTGCTTAACATAGCTGCTACCTTAATCACGTTATTTTTGGTGTTTTTTTCCCCTGTGGCATTTATTCTGTGCGCATAAACACGTTTTCAGAATTGCTCTGTGTAACTCAGACGGTTACTCTTGTGTGTTTTGCTACTAGAATCTAGTTGTGCGAACGAGCGACAAACCAGCTGGGAGGATGGAAGCACCTGTTCTCAATTCCCCTTCTCCACCCGCGTTCAGTAACTAAATACGGATTCACCCTGGAATATGTAAGTAACCTACCATGTTTACGCACACATTACTTTGCCCATGTCTTTCTAGTGGTTTACAAAAATATATCGTTTGCATGTTTTGCTTTGGGTATGTACGTCTCTGTTGTATGACGATGGTAATACTGTAGCAAGCACAAGCACCTGTTCGCCACTCCAGCATTGCAAAATAGATTGCCTTTGGGTTTTCAAATGTAACATGATTGTGGGTGTAGAACTAATGTTGTCAACTCGCTGATGTCGTTTTTGAGAAGACAGTAGTTTTGCATTTGATAAATACCACCTAATGACCATGACGGCTACACAGCAGATCTTTATTGTGATGGCTACACTGAATGATCACATGGAGATGCCGGTACATTATTTGTTTTTACCATGGTTATATAGAAATGTTCTGCTTTGTCCATTCCAATGTTGTGGTGTTTTCCATAGCTGTTCCTTGCTCCTGTATCACAACATATCAAGGCTGCCAAGTAAATGAAGGATGAATCACCACACACTGGTAGTTTATTTGCTGAACAATGCGTTTCGCTATTGCTTCATCAGGTTCACTCTCACATCAAGGCTGCCTTTGAGTTGTTAAAATGTTTTTCATGTTTGTGGGTGTAATTTCGTCCAGTTGCAGATACTACTATCCTTTTTGGAATGTTCTGCCTTTGAGAAACAATGGTTCTATCTGACAAAAGCATATGAACAGATCCTGTAGTTGTAATTGATACACTAAATTATCATATTCTTATGTGTGCGAGCACACGCGCTATAGTTTTCAATTCAATACACTGGGACACTTTTCAGTCTTTGAGGTTGCTGGAATCAACACAGACTACCTCCATGCACCTAATCAGAACACTTTGCATGTTTTTTGTGTACTTGTCCCCTTTGTGTATTGCTGCTAATCTGTCTCTTTCTAGGTTCTGTTGGTTGCATGCAGATTGTGCCAGATGATTTATCTGTCTATGGTCTTAGCATGGGCTCTGTGCTAATATGCAATTTGTGCTCTTTTTTCCCTCAGGTCAACCGCAGACAGGGTCCTTCCACAACCACATACTTATGCCAGTAAAAGCTACAGCTCTTCTCCGATCCAAGAAGCCTGGACTGCAGTCACCATCTCAACACACCAACCAAGAGAAAGGCGGATGGCTCAATTCAGTATGTAGTTCTGCAAATATACTCAAAGGTCTTCACAGCCCCCCATGGTGCTGAATGTTTTTACCTTACAAAAATAAATGTAAATGCAATGCTGATTACAGATCATAACTTGGGCCATGAGTGAAATTTGAGGTAGCAGCCATCACCTGATGGTGAGAGGTGGTCCTAAGATCACAGAGAGAAGCAGGTTAAAATCCCATCCTTACCTCTCCCTACCTACATCTCCATCCACAGCTGAAGTGCACTTGAGCAAGGCACACAACTCCACTTTGCTCCTGGGACTGTAGCCAACACCCTGTAAAACCCTGCTGTGTAATTTGATGTAATGAAGCCCTAATATAGTATAACACATTGCTTGTTTCAGATATGGAAAATTGCACAATAAAAGTTCCAGGACATGAAGGCTGCATACTGTGAACGTCAACCTTCAGGGCACCGTCCTGTGCAGAAGACTTTCTGCCCCAAGAGGGATGGCTGACGGCAGACACTCACAACCAGGTGAGCCCAGATAAAGGAGTTATTTTTGGTGTCCCTGCCCCAACAACCCAGGTTACTTACATTTAAAATGTCACTGGAGCTACTGTCAGATATGTGATTTCTAATTCTGTTTATCTTTTTACAGCACAGACGCCTCCAACCTCAGACTAGGCCCTTCACAGTTGCTGCACTTACCCCGAGTTTTTGTGTGGTAATGACAACTGTAAATATAGTATAAAGTAATGTATCTAGTGTCATGTGTAATACATTGTTTAAATTGTCCATACATTTCAATGACAGTAAATATTGGTGGACACAATTTGACTGTGTGGCTTTTTTTATTCATTCTCTGACTGAAAATGCATGGTTACATAATTTATATATTCCACAAGACTACAATCAGAAGATTATTTGACAGGTTGCATTTATTTTCTATGTATTAAAAAAAAGGTAACAAGACAAACATGGTTCCAAACAAAAAGGTGAGATGTATAAATGTACAGATTAATGCTCCTACAGATAATGAACAATAAACTCTGCACACTGCCGGTTTGTGTGTTTTATACCGTACTCTGTATAAACCTTTTATATTTATATTACCTTTTATAGTGGAGCAGGGTAACCCTGGCTAATCCTGGGTATTGTACTGTGTATTACAACGTCAACCCTGTTCAAGTGCCCCATACTGTCTGTAGGCTGCATGCCTGAAGAGTCCGTTTCTCTCACCTAGTCCTACATCAGCCCAAAGTCTTCCATCAAAACTGAGAACACCACAGCATTTCCTTTCAATGTTCATGGGCATCTCCTTACAGATTGCGCAGAGGCGCCAGGTTGGTTGTGCTACTGCTGTGGCTGAGGACCAGATGTCATGTGCCAGGTCGAACATCAAACTGGGGTCACGGATCAGGGCACGCTGCAGTAACCGATGGGATTGCTTCAAATTCAATGATTGAATCAAGGCCTGCAAAGCAATAAATACGTTTTATGTATTGCATTTTCTATTTGATGATGGGGACTAAATAACTATTGACAATAAGACCAATATGGACATAAGCAATCATTATTGTGTATATAAATAAAGATGTGCCAATTGTATGCATACAACGTTTTGCAGTCAATTTCTTACAAACTGGTGTTGTGCCAGGGGCACACAGATGTATGAAGTAGAAGGGCTTTTATGGATGTACTTGAACTACCACTGGTGTTGTGTACCTACAACCATGTCATATCACTAGTACTCATAGGAGTAGAAATATTGTAATGGGTGTTATCACAACAGGTGTACTCGTGTAGCCTACTCGTGTTGCGATATAGAGTACATCTGTTGTGATAACATCCATTACAATACTTACACATCTGGAGTAATACAGCAGGAAATATGTTATTGTGGGATAAATGTACATCCGGGCGTCAATTCTGTTGGAGTCTTCCTAATCAATATCCCCGACCTCTGCTGCGTCTGTCTTCCTCCTCCTCCATCTCTGGCCATCGGTCCTACTGGGCTGTTAGGTCGTTATGATTGTGATGGGCCAGGAAAGCTGGAGCTCTCGTCGTGGTCGTGGAAGGTCTAAAGCATATGAAAATATCGTCAGCCAAAACAATTTAATTAGCGTTGATCAGTTCGGTTGTTTTTCTTTACTCCCTCTGTTCCTGTGTCTGCGCGTGCGGCAACCCAAGTGAAATATCCCCGTAAGATTCGTACATAACTGACGTCCTTGCCTAAAACACTACGGATTGTGGTGTCGGGTATATATAAATACAATAGTAAAATGTATATTGCTGTACACATCTGTCAAAATAAATCCATGTCAGTACTGTAGCTACTGGCTACTGTCTAGGGATGACGGTATAGCATCTGTCATCAGTGTTAGGAAGTTAGAATGAGATAAGTAACATGTATCAAGTCAAGTTCAATAACTAATCTAGTATACATCTACTGTCAATATTTCTTGAAATGACAACCATGACGGCCTGTGATGTTGAACATTCTTACCGTAGCCGGAGACAGTGCCATGGCTGGAAGTTAGCTTGGCTAATCGATTTGACGTGGCTTCTAGTTCTAGCCCCGCCTCGTGAGCTCTCGTGGGTTCCCGGGATAATCCGAACACTTGACAGACTGCATGCGCGTTCATGTGTTTTGAAGGCGTGGCTTTGAGGGGAGGGCTGAAGGGAGAGGCGGGCTGTGTATTTTCAAAAATATAGCTCACAGGAACCGTTTTTCAAAGATCTCCTACTCTACCTTTAATAAAAGCAATCATGAAAGACACTTCAGCAGATGACGTGCGCCTAGCCTACTGACTGGCTATACAACGTTCGCACGTCTGTTATGTAAGGGTTAACGTTCGGCGAGAAGGTCGCTACCGTGGAATAGCAGCACGACAGAGAGAATCTTTAGACCCCGACGCGGAGCGGAGGGGTCTTGTTCTCTCTGAAGTGCTGCTATTCCACAAAGCGACCGACTCGCCGAAAGTTAACCCGCTTATTATATGGATATACTTAAATGATTCACACATGGCGGGGACATTTCTTTAGACCTATTTAATGTTAAGATTGTTGCTGCGCAAAACAAAACAGTGCCGTTGTAGGTAGCCAGGACAACAGGTGTTGTCTATCACAGCAGCTGATTAGAGTGACAAAAGACCGGACCCCCTGCGGAGTGATATGAAACATTCGCTTTAGCCACTGACTTGTATGCAAGCCAGTGGCTTTAGCAGTGAACGTCTTGTTGCCATTGACAGCGGTAGCCAGGACGCTGTCTATCACAGCAGCTGATTAGAGTCTTGTTGAAAAGTCGCTTTAGCAGTGAAAAGTCTTGTTGCCATTGACAGCGGTCTGTTATAGACCAACCCGTCCGTTATCGAAAAATAACAGACGTCCGAACGTTGGGGAGCCCCGTTGAAATGAATGGAGCATTCGACAGATGACGTCACAACCATATAATAATTTTCGATAACGGACGGGTTGGTCTATAACGGACGGGTTGGCACTGCACGAGGGAATTTCACGATTTAAAAGTTCACATCTCACGACTCACGTCCTCACACTATACAAGCCGAATGCTCCCACTGTGCAACACGACAGGCATGTTTCCTGGGTCTGCAGAGGAGGGAACATGAGCACCTGAGGTGGAGATGAGGATGCGCCCAAGAACGAATCGCATGGCCCTATTAATTTGTGCATGTGTAGTGTAAAATTGGGTTATAGCACTGCTTAAACTGTGCGATTTACCCACAAGGCACGACCAGGATTTCAAACAGTTTTGATTTTCTTGCGACCCAAAGGTTGCACGATCGTGAGGTGAAATTGCTTGTCGTTAGCCCATGTACACTACATGATGCAAGACTCACGATTGACCTGCGATTAAGCGAGAAATCGGCCCGACTCCCAAAAACTTGTGCGAGTAAGAAATTGTGGCAAAATTGGGCAAAAAAGTTCTACAGTGTAAGCCCGGCTTAAGGCTGTCAAGTTCTGCTGTAATCTATTCTACTTTTAACCCTTATGTTGTGTTCGGATCATTTTTGACCCGTTTTCAAGTTTTAGTGTGAAAAAAACACACTTACCTTTATTTTCTTGGAATAGGGCTTCATCTAATCCTCAGTCGTAATCATTTCAACACAAAAAAATATGTTTTATCATTTTAGTCAATTTTAAAGGTCCAAAAAAAAAAAGTTACATCTGTGGTGTTCGGGGGTCAAAATTGACCCGGTATAGATTTTTGGTTGTTTTATGCATTTCTGAAAAGCTGTTGGTTGCCCTTTGTCCTCAGTTTGGTGATTTATGGTGAGGAAAATATATTTCTTGCCTGAACTTTTTTTTGCCAGCTTTTTGATATTACAAATCCAATATGGCCGCCGGACAGTCCCATACACTACAATATGTCATATCTCCTGTTGTGAAAGGAGTACAGATGTATTTCTGGTGTCTACTCATATGTTTTCATGGTCAGGGAATCCATTTCTGCATTATATAATGAGATTTTTTGCACATTTGTTTGCAAAATACATTTTAGCACATTATTTTTTCCAAAAAACGTATCAAAAATTCATAATGGCACCCAAACCTGTAGAACTGGTCTTATACTTTCCATAAAGTTGATGTGGCAATGACATAATGGTCCATGTTCATGGCATAGGGGATTCAGATGAATAGTGTGACTTTTTTCATGTTCATTGAGGTGTTCATTTCCAATACCTTTGCATTAGATTGGCGGAATAGCTGTGACTCTGACAGAATTGTTATTTTGTATATTTACCACACTAAAATCATATAAATATTGAAAAACACCAAGTCAACATATTTAAACATTAATTTTATGCACTGAAAAACTAATTTAGTTGACATTTGGTCTTTATCCTGCTATAAATCTCTTTGGGTTGGTTTGGACCCGAACACCACAAATGCCACTCTTGATGATATTTTTTAATATTAGAGAAAAACTAATAAAATAAATTTGGGGATTGTTGTACTCTCATATCAGCTGTAATACATGGACAACATAGTCACTAATTGTATCACTTTGGGAGGCATTAATAGTGAATTTATGCAGATTTTGATAGTTTTGGTCATCAAAAACGATTTGCATAATGTAAGATAAAAGATCTTTAAAGTCAAAAAGATGAATACATCAAGTAATATTTCCATGGATATGAATACATATCAAGTTAGCCATGAGATGAAAAACAATATTTGATGATAACTAGTGTTTTTAGGTATTTTATAGCTGAGTTTTGTTATCACGGGTCAAAAATGACCCGAACACCACAGGTGTATGCAGCTTATGAACACAACACAAGGGTTAACCTATTCTATTCAACTTTATTCTATTCTATTCTACCTTCCAGCAAACGTCCTCCCACTTGAAGTGCATGCGGCCTGAATAGAACAAACAAATCAAATGCTGGAAACGTACTTCAGTAAGTCTATATGTAAATTTGCATATCCAACATTATAAGGGTGTTAATTACTTACAATTATTAATGCAACATTTTATTTCCCGTCATCCCTATGTTACCCGCAGGGTAACTTAGGACCCTGCCCTGAAACTATCCCTAAACCTAACCTGCCAGAGGTGCAACAACAACCTGCACTTTGCCATGCGGTAGTTTACTTGGAAGCAGCGAGAAACATAGAACCCTTTTTTGAAAAAAGGGTCCTAAGTTCCCCGGTTGGAGTTTGGTTCAAAACCCTGCTTAAAATATTGCTGAAATCAAAATACAACTTTAACACAGCATAGTGACCTAACTACCAATGTCTCAACATGAATCAGGGACAGTAAACTCCCAATGCCCACTAGCAACGTGCATGCAATGGCATAGAGAGCATCATGACCCAGCTGGTAACAATTTGGAGATGATCCTAATCAGGCTCTTCCTCATGGTAAATCACAATGGCTATAAAAAAAGGTCCTAGTCTTAGTCCTAGCAATTACAAGCAATTGGATCAGACACAGAATCGGCTGTGCTGAATCAATGCACCTCGACGAACCATGGCGAATGCAGCCATGCACAAGATACAGCATGTGGAGGATAAGGGCAAATCGCCACAGCCACAGTGGACTCAGAACATGGGTCTGGCACTGTCCGTTTTGCATGTGGAGGATAAGGGCAAATGGCCACAGCCACAGTGGACTCAGAACATGGGTCTGGCACTGCCCGTTTTAATGGTTCAGTGTCAGTCTCAAAATCCTGAATCTACCCATAGAGAGGTGTCCTCACCCAATAAAAATAGAAAATAGTATGGTGCTCTAGAGCTGAAACATTGCTGAGCTCAGTCCTGTAGAGAGGTGTGATGCTTGCCCAGAACCACTCAGGCCTACAAAATGAATTGCATCTTCAGAAATGACTCCAGCACCAACAGTAAACCATGAGGAGAGGTGAGGAGTGGAGGAGGCAAATTTGGCAGATAACTTCAAAATAAAAGCCCAGCAGTAGGCCATGAAGAGAATTTCATCTGTATCACCAGATCCATTTCACAGGGGCACGGTCATTGAGCTGCTGGGCCCCGGTATACACATGAATGGCATGACGTTTTCCATGTGCGTTACACCCTTTTGTGAGGGAAAACATTGGGAGGAAAGCCAATGCAAGTCAATTGTTGGTATTTGGAAAGAATAAACGAAAGGCCAGGACCTGTAGATTAGCGTTGTTCAAGCGCAACATACAGAAAACGTGTTGTGTTGCCGGCTGTTCAAATAATATAGCCAAGCAGCTGTGGCTGAAGGATGGACTGTGTTCATTTAGGCTAGCCGATGTAGTATGTAAGTTAATGGGACATTCGGTTTGCTTTCCCCCACAAGGGGGAAAGTACCCGGATTGCCGTTCTTGCGTATGCCATCAAAAAAAAAGACAAAGGGCTACCTTGGAATTCAGCTCAAGTTTAGCATACAGAGTAATCTACAGAATATGTACAAAATAGCACAGATGCACTACTTGCAATAATGTAAGGCAGCAGCTGCTCGCAAACACAATGCAATTCAAATTTGGGACATTAAAAGTGATTTTCGGAGTCACACATTTTTTTGTATCCATCATCGCATCGCACCCACTGCCCATTCACACCATGTCCTTAGGCTACATGTACTACACCGTGGCCAATGCATTTTCCAGCCAGTAATACTTTTTCTCCAGTCTAGTTTCTTTGATATCTACCTAGAGCCAACAAGAAGTTGTGACAAATATCCATGAAGGACTATGATTATGTACCATATTTGGGGACCATGTTGATGGTGAAATTACACTACAATAAACGGAAATTCATAGGCAACAGTTACACCAGTAAAACTTTTTTTGTTCCACTGAAAAATATATAAATCAAAATTAATACTGGGAAGCAATGTGAGCATGAAAAGCGGGTGCCCACTGAAGAAGTTTTGGAACTACTGCCTCAGCAGATAATTATACTTATGAACGACCATCCGGGTACTTTGCTCGTAATTGTGTGCTACGCCCCCTTTATGGGGGAAATCAAACCAAATGTCTCATTAACGTACATGCTACACAGGCTAGCCTAAATGAACACAGTCCACGCTTCAGCCACGGCTGTTTGGCTATATTATTTGAACAGCCGGCAACACACGTTTTCGGCCTGTTGAGCATGGACAACGCTAGTCTACAGGTCCTTGTATTTCGTTTATTCTTTCCCAACACCACCAATTGACTTGCATTGGCTGTTTTCCCCCACAAAAAGGCGTAACCGTTCATGAGTATGCAGTTCAGGTGGGGAGTGGCCTTCAGGTGAGGAGAATTATTGGAACACTGGGGAGGATAATTGGTTATTAAGACCAATTAGAATCTACAGGTAATTGGAATCTGACTGGTGATCGCTGTAGTGCAGTGCAGAGCCATACAGAGGGGAGAGTCGGGGAATCTCCGCTGTGTGCTTAGGCCGACTTCCTCATTAGCAAAATTAGCTGTTTTAGCTTCTCAGTACTGCTCAGCGTTGCGAGTGTTAGTTCCTAGTAGTGGGCGTAGCACACAGCAAGATGCAATGCGATGCTATGCAGGGAATATGACAAGACTTGCTGTTCGTAGTAATAACTTCAGATTAACATCACAGATGGTAAAACTGTTGGGATTATCACCACCGAGACAGTTTGATAGTTTACATATTTGTGGTGATTACCCCGCAGTATAGTTCGTTAGTCCTTATTTTTGGCTGTTAATGTGGTGCTTCTATGTTGAGTCTATGGAAAGACAGCCGCTTTAGGAACACCCTCATCTCGCTGAAAGGCTGAGCTGCCATTTAATTCCTGGTCCTCCAATCGCGTAACTCTCCCCTCTGTATGGCTCTGGTGCAGTGGAAAAGGGGTTTGAAAGAGTTGTGACAGTAGGGCTTAAATAGGCCGTTATCCAGTAGCCTTGCCTGTTCAAAGTCGAGAATTAAAATTTTGGCTTCATCTAAAATCAAGCCTCAAAAATATACTCCATTTCAAGATTCTTAAAATCAGTCGTGATGAGTCGTGATCAGTCGGGAAATCTCATGTTCCCCAGTTACTCCCTCAATAAAAGCAACAACAAAAATATATTTATACTAGTTTATATACAGGGGTGCACATAACTGGTACGCAGGTGCGCATGCGCACCAAAAATTAGCAATGCGTACTGCCACCTCGGTCACTTCAGCGCACTTGCGTACTGACTATCTCACCAGACTGTTGATGATGGTGAATGGTCAAACATGTCCAAAAAGAAACAGACAACAGTAGCCAAATCAATTTCTTTTGAGTTTCGAAAATTGAGTCAGAGATTTAAAAAGCAAAACTTTCCGAGAATTGGCTCCAAGTGCCGTGGCTTGAGGCTAATGATGAGCGGACAGAAATGTAGTGCCAGTCCCTTGAAATGCGGATCGTTCCGCATGTGAAAGCATGCGTGTTGAACAGGTAGGCCTAAGGGACGCGATGTGTCCTGTTTTCTCATGAATGCCTAAAATAGACATGTCACTCGCATATCAACTGTAAATCTAACGACAGTCAGCGCGAGCGCGACCGAGTTGAGCTCCTGGCTCTCTCCTCCTCTCTCTGTCATTATGGAATTGTACCGTCTGTTAACTCCCAGAATGGACGCGCACCCCCGTAATTCTCATTAGCAACTCCGATGCATAGAAGTTAAATACTGAAAGCATGCATCCGTGCGCGTGGCTTCTTAAATGCACGCAGTTCCCGGCCAGCTCCACTTCTTAATTTCGTCAGCTTCTCCTCCCACCATATTCCAAACGGACACAGCATACAAGTTTATTCCCCCTCTGTGCATCAGTTAGCAGGCATGACGGCGAAATCGGCAAAACAGATCAAATCCAGACAATAATCACTTAACTTGAAGATGACCTGTTGACCATTTGTAGGCTAATTAATATTTAAAGAATACCAAACTAACAACAAATTTGATTAGGCTACCATGCACCAGTTGCATTAGCCTTCAAACAACATGTGTCAACGTTCGTGGTGATCATGTTTTATCCTTCGACACTGCAGATAGTAGGCCCTAGACTTTTTTTTTCTTTTTTTTTTTTTTTTTTTTACCGCGGATGAGGTGCGTACCAAAACATATTTGCTGGTGCGCATATGAGTAACGTCCTAAAAAAGTTATGTGCACCCCTGTTTATATATCACTATTTCATTATTTCATTTACTTCTTGGGGAATCTTGGGATAAATATCCTACAAAGAACTGCAATGGCAGTGACAGTGACAAAGTGGTTATAGCATTGGACTGTTAAACAAATGTCTTTTCATTTTTGGAGGCACGAGTTCAATTCCTGCTGAATCTTAAATTAAGCCCATGGTATCTGACCAAGAGTTAATATTTTGTAAACATCCATGACATCTACGGTGTGCCATGTGTGTTTACAGCCCTTTTGGGGGGAAAACATTGGGGGACAAGACAATGCAATTCAATTGGTAATATGGGGAAAGAATAAATGAAAGACAAGGACCTGTGAACAAGCGTTTTTCATGCGAAACATGCCGAAAACGTGTTGTGTTGCAGGCAAATAACATAGCCAAACAGCCGTGGCTGAAGCTTGGACGGTGTTCATTTAGGCTAGCCAATGTTGCATGTAAGGTAATGAGACATTCGGGGCACACCGCTTGTTCACGAACAAAGTACCTGGATGGCCGTTCATACCTATATCAAAGGCTGGCATTCTCTGCAATCATGTCCCAGAGGTTTCCGAGACATATGCAGGTCTGTTGGAGTGTTTAGAATTGAATACAACTAATTTTCCACTGCAATTGTGCTTCGGTAGGTGAGTGATCAGCACATTTACTAGCAGAGAGGGAGTGAGTTGAGAGCTATAATAGGGTGAGTGCTTTTGAAGCTTGTGCGTTCCAACACTGCCAAATGTTAATCTAGCTGGATATTGGTTTCTTTTGCACAGCCTTGAATGATTGGGGATAGTGAAGAATGATTGTGGGGCATAGAATTTCAGACCATCACAGAGTAATATTATTTTCATCATTGAGTAATGTGTTGGTGTTTTTTTTTTATTATTTTTTTTTTTTTTTTTACAATTAAACAATAATAATTTGGTGTACCAAAAGTATGAGACTTGTGCACTTGATGGCAGTAATTATTCAATTTCGATTGAATCTGCGTGAACCTCCTGCCCCAAAATGTTAAAGATGTCCTCTCGTCTATCGTCTGTGTTGCTGGGGTTTTTTTTTTGTAGAAGCATACTTCATGTACTACATGTTGTCAGTGTTTCTACTTTCTACTTGTATGGTCGCTGTTCATCACGCTAATAAAGCAGTATTGAACTGAATTATTGACAGCAAGAAAGAGCCATAATGACTGACAGATAGAGATATAGAGACAATCAGACAGGCAGGCAGGCAGAGGTAATGACTTAAGGGCGGACAGATAGACAGACAGCCAGAGATGAAGCCACAGACAAGACACAGAGACAGTTAGAAAGACAGAAGAGAGAAAGACAGGCAGGCAGACAATCAGTTACACAGGCAGGCAGGCATGAAGACAGGCAGACAGTTACACAGGTAGGCAGGAAGAAAGGGAGACAGACAGTCCGTCACACCGGCAGGCAGGCACAGGGGCAGACACGAAGGCAGTTAGGCAGACAGACAGACAGTCACACAGGCAGACAGGGAGGCAGGAAGATAGGCAGACAGACAGACAGTCACACAGGGAGGCAGGAAGATAGGCAGAGAGACAGACGTACAGGCAGGCAGGAAGACAGACAGACTGACTGGTGTCCTTTGGGAGTCTAGTCCTGGCTAATTTCTTAACGCTACTGCAATATTCATCAGTGCAGCCCAGCAAGTGTCAGTGTGTGTGTGTGTGTGTGTGTGTGTGTGTGTGTATGTGAGAGAGAGAGAGAGAGATCAGAGTGTCAGTCTGCCTCAGGGCCAAAGACAGCCAGAATGGCTGTGTGTGTGTGAGTGTGAGTGTGTGTCCGTGTGTCCGTGTGTCCGTGCCCGTGCCCCAGGGGGGATCCAGCCAGAGTGACACCACGCTCACCTCATTATTTCATACAGAAGAAGAAAGAGGGGAGAGAGAGAGAGAGAAAGCAGTTTCCCTTGCTGCAAGTTTCCTTTCACCCTCACTGTCCTCTCATCTCTCTATCCGTCTTTCTTCCTCCCTTCCCTCCCTCTCTCACTCTCTCTCTAACATTCTCTGTCTATCCATCTCTTTCTCTATCTGTGACTCTCATCCACAATTTGACATTATTTTCTCCTGACTAATTTTTACCTTGTCATTCTTTTTTAGTGTAACACTTTGTGTGTGTCTGTGTGTGTGTGTGTGTGTGTGCGCGCACACGCGCGCGCGTGTGTGCGTGTCTTTCATCCTGTCATTTTTCATTGTGTATAAAAAGTATAAGGAATTATTCAGTCATGGTACTTCAAGAAAAGGCATAGGCCTACGCTTAAATTACAACTGTGTGTGTGTGCGTGTGTCACAGAGAGAGGGACAGTGTTACGTGTGATGTCACATTCTTTTTCATGGGGGGAGGAAAACAAAACAGAGGGTGGATTCCAATATGCAAACTTCCGCCCTCCCTTGCTCACTTGCCTGCTTGTGACCTCATGATGATGTCACTGATGACAGAAAATAAATTCCATATCTTACAAAAGCAAAATTCTAATGTCATTTTCTCATTTGTAATTGGGATGGTGAATGCAAAACAGTCCCCCAAAAGTTGTTGTGGTTAAGCTGACAACTGGGAAACTTTGTTTTCTCCACGGAGGAGGGGCCAGGAAGCTGGGCAAGGCCACAAGCACAAGTAGAGGACGGGAGTGTGAATATTGGAATGCACACAGTGTGAGAGAGGGAATGAGTGGGTAGAGAGACAGAGAGAGAGGGAATGAGCAAGAAAAACACCTTGAACATCTGGTGTGGCGCACCAGCTCACTGAGCCATGTTGCCCCCTTGATACCACATCTTTACTTAACCTTGGGGCTTAACCTAAGGCCAAGCCTTAATGGTTAAGAGAGTGGACTTAAGATCATAGGGTTGTAGGTTCGAATCCCATCCTTACATTTCCTTACACTTCCATCTTATCCATGGATGACGTGCCCTTGAGCAAGGCACCCAACCCCACATTGCTCCAAGGCCTGTAACCAATACCCTGTAAGTACAGTAACTGTGAGTTGCTGTCAACAAATACATTTAAGCTAGATGTGATGCAATGTATTATTGTAGAGTAGAGTAGAGTAGTAGAGTAACTGTATTGATCCCACACATAATGCCAACATGGACATTTAAATACACATATAACACAGGCAGTATGTAACCTGTTCTATGCTTAACACCTGCAACCCAAGCACCTACTGTATAAGGACTTGTGCCCAATCCCCTATTCACCGTTTGTCCAAGAAAATGTCTGCCCACTTCAACACTAGTGTACAGTATACTAGTGGGTGTTGGGTGCAGTGTTGTGTCAGTTCACAGATTTTCTGAACTAGTTCAAGTTCAGTTCATAGATGCTCAAAGTGAACAGTTCACTTTCAAAGTTCACAATTTTAATTTTGAACTAGTTCAAAGTTCAGTTCATTTTCATTTTCATTTTCAGTTCATTTTTTTTCCTGAAATATAAATACTTTTTTCACACCATGAGCTAGAAATCATACATTCTTTGAAACTGACTAGACATTTGCTCATGATGCTGCAATTGTGGGTTTCATACCAATTGATGAAACTTGCAGCACGCAGTACAGACAAGGTAGACCAGTTCTATCCTAGTGCAATGAAGTCTACTAGCATTTCAATAAATTAATAAATTAATAAATAATATACAGTATATAATATGAAATATGTTCTCTTTCTCCATTTCAAAAGAGAAAACAGATGTCACTCAGCTTTCAATGGAAAACAAATGCCAACGTTCATTTACAGTGATGTCTGCCGTTCATGACACGTAATGTGAACTAATTCAAGTTCTTTATTAAAAAATGTGTTGCGTTCAGTTCAACGTTCACAAAAAAGGAGCGTTCACGCACATCACTGGTTGAGTGTGGCCTCTTAGAAAGTTGACAATGATATCCCCAGTCTTGCTGACATTCAGAAGGAAGTTGTTGTCTCGGCGACTTGTGGTGAGCCACCACTCACCACAGCAGTTGTGACTTAATCACTCGCAAATGACAAACAGCGCCCCTGACACCAGGCCGATAAATCTATCTGCTTTATGCATGGCCCTCCTGAGCCAGGCTGATTAATCACACACAGAGCAACGCATGGCTGCCCAGGGAGCGGGCTGAGGAGGAGCGCTGAGCACAGGACACTCACTGAACAGATGTCACACACACACACACACACACACACACACAAAGCTGCACTCATTTATACTATGTATACTCACTTGCGCGCACACACACACACACAAGGACACACACACAGTCATGGAGCCAGTGTCAGTAGTGAAACTGGCCAAACCATTTGCCCATGAACGCCTACCATGCTCTCTGTATGCATTCTATTGCCATGTATAAATGCTAATAATATAATAATATAATAATAACTATGCATGCATGCATTCAGAAGCAATCTTAAAATCTTCCAGTATATAGGAAATCTTAAAATCTTATCTGATTTATTTTACTTTGGCCTACCTCGCACACATAATAACAATAGCAAATTATAAATATGTACATGAATTTCCAATTGCTAAGTCGCATGCACCACTCACAATTGCTCTGAGTTTCTCCATACTGTCTCTTTTAAAGGGGCACTGCGTAATATATATTTTTTCCAAATATTTTCCATATTTACTTTCCAAAACGCATGCTACCCATTCAGAAAGCTTAACCTTTTCATGAATACTTACCACCACCATCAAACTTTAAATATTCATTATGATTGGGAAAATAGCACTTTTCACACGTCCCCATGTGCACCATTTTGTATTTCCTGAAACAGATATAATTTGAGGGCCCATACAATTCAACCTAGTGCATATATGTATAGCATTATCTAGCACATACATGATACACATGACTGTGCATGAAGTAGTAAGTGTTTTTGTAAAGTTTCGGCTTGAACGCCCACATCCCATGGCAAGGTTTCGGTCGACTGAGCTGCTATGCGTTTCAATGTTCAGTTTTGTTACGTTTAGTGGACAAAGAAACATTTTGGGTAACTTTTTTTAAAGAATCATTAAAAATGTGGGTGCACACTAACCTGGTTTTCACGCAATGGTTATTTCTGAGCATATGGAACATTGTCAATCGCTTAGTTCTGGAAAGGTGTGGGTGTGTTCAAAACAGCTCGAACCTGATTGGAGAATTCATGTGTGTCATGTACTACATCAAACACTAACTTGTATATACCCCGCCTCGCGATTCTGATTGGACAGGCTGTGACATTTCTGATTCCGTCCAGGCTCTTCTAAAATTTCCAGACCCTCGTACAAGCTCACGAAGTTGAGCGGAAATGCACGAAGGGTCTGTGTGAAAGCCGGGCTAAGTGCACACAGCATGTCATGGTAGTTTGTAGCAAGTAGCTGTCAAGCCCCATACTGAAACAATAATGCACGCACACACACACGCACACACGCACACACACACACACACTCTCTCACTCACTCACTCACTCACTCACTCACTCACTCACTCACTCACTCACTCACTCACTCACTCACTCACTCACTCACTCACACACTCACTCACTCACTCACTCACACACTCACACACACACTCACACACACACACACAAACACTCTCTCTCGCTCTCTCTGTCACACACACACAAACACTCTCTTGCTCTCTCTGTCACAAACAGACACACATGCACGTGCGCACACACACACACAAATACACATGCACACACAAATACACATGCACACACAAAGTCTGCAAACAAGCCCACTGCTGAGAAGGCTAGGATGGCAGGTCATAACTTAAAGAACCTGAAGGGCATCGCTAGTCAGCAAGCTGTCAACCAGTCACTCAACCAGCATTTATGCTTTACACACACACGCACACCCACACTCACATCCAGACGTATACACACACACACACACACACACACACACAAACATGCAGACATATACACACACATACACACACACATGCAGATGTACACACAGACACACGCACACACACACACAAACACACACACACACACACACACACACACACACACACACACACACACACACACACACACACACACACACACAAAATTTCAGTACCTTACTCTATTTCTGTCCAGCCACTGTATATCTGTTCACACACATACACACACAAACACACACACTGACAAATATAGTGTTGCTAATCTATGTGTTGGATTTAAAACTAATCCTCGCAGTTTCATTTGTCCAATGTCGTGTATGTGTGTGCGCGTGTGCGTGTGTGTGTGTGTGTACACAGGGAGGCTGACAGGGAGGGGCAAATGTGTCAATTTTCCTGGGCCCAGGGAGAAGGGGGGCCCATAATTGGGTCCCCATTACATTGCCTAGGTTGGCGCGGGGTGGGGAGGGGGCCTTCAGATGATATTTTCCTGTGCCCGCTCAAAGCTGTCACCGGACCTGTGTGTGTGCCAGCATGTGCATCCACGCCTGTGTGTATGTGTGTGATTGTGTGTAGTGTACTCTTGCAGAATGAGACCACAGAACAATGACAAGTCTCACTACCCATCATGCAATGCGGCATTCCCATCATTGACGCACACAAACACACACACACACACACACACACACACACACACACACACACACACACACACACACACACACACACACACACACACACACACACACACACACACACACACACACACACACACAGACTTAATTTACCTTCAGCCTGATTGCTGGCTCCCAAGGGAACGAAGAACACAATGGACACACCTCTATCTCCCCACACACTAATCTTCCCTTCTTTTTTTCTCTCTTCTCTCTCACTCTCTTCTCTCTCTCTCCACAATGGACACACCTCTACCTCTCTAATCTCTCTCTTTCCCCTTCTTTCTCGCTCTCTTCTCTCTATCTCTTCTCTCTCTCACTCTCTCTCTCTCTCTGCCCCCCCTCTCTCTTCACAATGGGCATACCTCTACCTCTCTAAACTCTCTGTCTTTTCCCTTATTTATTTCTCTCTTCTCTCTTTTCACTCGCTCTTGTCTTTCTCT
>NC_085866.1:28430311-28465311 GCF_034702125.1 Engraulis encrasicolus | reverse complement strand
GTGAAAGTTGGATAATTCTCTGTCTGAACATACAGCATCTTCGGCCTTAAAATGTTGTTGCTAATGGTTATTCAGAACTGAGATGTCGCTGCTAGTGGTTATTTGGATTTTCTGAACTGGAATTTTTCTGCTAATGGTTATTCAGAACTGGATAATGCTATGATAACTAGTAGATGAGGCTAAAATAGGTTTTAAAAAAATACCTAGTAAATAAGACTATAAGAATATAAAACTGAGTAGAACATAGCAAAGCAAATTCCAGGCTGCCATTATTGTCCGGATACCTGGCAAAGCACACTGTAGGGAAGATACTCTGTGTACTCTTTGAGGGTGGGTTGCACCAATGTGGATGAAACTTTAAACTAATTTATATTTACCTGTACTGGCCCGAATATAAGACGTGGTTTTTGTTATAAAAATAGTATTCTAAAAAGGGGGGTCGTCTTATTTCCGCGCGTTAGAGAAAAAAGTAAAAAAAATATATATATTTTTTTTAACTTAACCTGAATGCGGCCATTAGCCTATGCTTCACAACAATGCCACAAAACGCAACAATGGATGGGTTAAGAGATTGTTTTGTCCATATCAAATTTGCAGATGCTTGTTTCGTTATGACAGTTGCACCGCACGTCTATCAACTGTCAATGTCAACGCGATGCGGACGACAGTGGAAAAACACAAGTCAATCGCGGCTCGTTGCTCTGCTTTTATTTGTGTTTGGTTTTACAGTCTCATCAGGAAAGCTTTGGTCGTTCTCTCTGGTCAGCCGATAACACCACTAGAAACTAAAGAAATGAAGGGTGATTTGACGAACAACCTGTAGGCTAAGTTTTGGATGCTGTCATCAGCCAATCAATGGTCATCTGTGTGTGCGCGAGAAAGCGGCGCCTTTGACAAGCGGTGCCTTTTGACGATATGCCTCGCAACGACGCAACAACACAGAATAATGGTTAGGGCAAGAGATTGTCTGGTTCATATAAAATCACTAGGAGTTTTACCCTTGGTACGAAATAAATATCAATCGGACTTTTAATGTCAACGTGGCCCTGATAGGCAGCGCATGGGTTTCAAGTGCAATGCGTCAATCTGCCTTTGGTCACGTTCGGTTTCTACAGTCCAACGGAAAACTTTGGATGCATAAAATGAACGGCGATTTGGCGAGACGGCTGGTTAGATATTGCTGTCAACTAAGCATTTCTCAAAATCTGTGCATTGCACAATAGATTGCCTATCTCTACTGGACTGGTTGCCTGGCTGGCGCAGACTAGTGCTCAGAGTGTAGGCTATGTTGCGTCGCACTTTAAACTGGCGGGTCCAGGCGGCTGTAGCCAGTAGGTGCCTATTGGCGCTTGACAGGTGAAGTGAGTAAAGAAAGGAAAAGGATATGAGTAGCCATCTGTGGTCTTATAGGCCTATCATGGAAATTCCATGAAAATTATATTGTGAAATTTGTTCTTTGGAAACTTTTTTCAAAATGCAGTTTTTAATTTTTTGGACAATCTGAGGCTTTTTACAATGTGAAACAAAATTAAGTCTTCAAAAAACTTTTTTCCCCAAAACATGAGCCTGAAAATGGGGGGGTCGTCTTATAGTCAGGATCGTCTTATATTCGGGCCAATACGGTACTCTCAGTTTACAGGCTGATCGTGTTGTACCATACTTAATCCTAGGTTAAGTTTAGTTTCTCGAGCTGCATGAGTAGTGGTGGGTAAGTGGTTAGGGCATCAGACTTGTAGACCAAAGGTTGCCGGTTCGACTCCCGACCTGCCAGGTTGCTGGGGGGAGGAAATGCTCTGCCCCATCCTGCTCCATGGCTGAGGTACCTTGAGCATGGTACCGTCCTGTCGCACTGCTCCCTTTCATTAGCCATTGGGGCCAGCCCCCTTGCACGGTTGAGGCATAAATGCAGTTACGTTGTGTGCCCTGTTGGGCTTTCACTTTCACCGGCCACTTCATTAAGAACACCTCTCTAATGCTGGGTTGAACCCCCTTTTGCCTTCAGGACTGCCTGCAACAATACTCGGGTAGGTACAGTACAGATCCTTAATGAAAATGCATGGTACCAAATCAGTGGCTCTATACCAGGGGTGTCAAACTCAAATTCACAGCAGGCCAAAATCAAAATCTTGGACGAGGTTGGGGGCCAAATTCAACACTCATTCAAAAATGCACTGAAATTGTGCATACAGTACACACGCTTAATACTTAAAGCTAGGCAAATAGCACATTCCCTTCAAATGTGCTTATACTATCGCATACTTTTATTAGATAGTATGTGCTCTAACACTTGTCTGGACTCACTCATAATTCTTGTGATGCAGAAAATGTTGCCCTCAAATCTTATTCAAACACCCATTGGAAACGATCCCTCTGCGGACCAAATTTGACCTCCGGGCCTGAGTTTGACATCCCTGCTCTATACTATTTAACTAGCTTCAGTTGTAATCGTCAAGTCTTCTAATATGTCGTCAAATATGTGGACTCCTGTCCTCCCTTGCTCACTTGCCTACTTGTGGCCTTGTGATAAATATCTCGTAAAGCTTAATTCCAATATTCTTTTCTCATTTGTAATTGTGATGGTGAATGAAGAATATAGTCCCCCAAAAGTTAATGTGGCTAGGCTGACAGCGGGGAAACTGTGTTTTCTCCACGGGGGCGAGGTGTCAGCGAAATGCGAGGCCACAAGCACAGGAGTTTGCATATTGGAATGCACCCCAAGGAGTCAAGAGGGTGAAATTAGAAAGACTTCCTGTTATGTCTCTGAGTTGAACTATCTGGAGCACACCCAGGGGTCTTCGCAAGAGAGAGAGAGAGAGAGAGAGAGAGAGAGAGAGAGAGAGAGAGAGAGAGAAAGAGAAAGAGAAAGAGAAAGGAAGAAAGGGTGACGTAACAGAAGAGAGAGAGAGAGAGAGAGGGAAAGGGTGACAACAGAACAGAAGAGAGAGAGAGAGAGACAGAGAGAGACAGAAAGGGTGACAGAAGAGAGGGAAAGAGAGAACAGAATGGATGAGGGGAAAAGTGAGAGAACATTGGAGATGGCAGTCATGGAGGGCTGTGCTCTCCGCCTGAGCTCCAGGGAGCTTGAGGGCCCCACTGCCTGTGAGTTGCCCCACTCGAGCCTCCTGTCTGTGGGCAGGCCTGGCTCCAGCACTCCCCGGGGTGCTCCAGGACCTCCTGAAGGGGTTACTCTCATTAGAATTTGAGAGTCTCTAAAAATAAAAGCGAGTGACACATGGCACTGCTGACCAACCCTGCTGGCAGCCAGGGATTTCAGTACCCGGCAGAGATTTAACTCAAAACTCTACAAAACACAAACACACACACACACACAAAAGCATGCACACGCGCACACGGAGACACACACACGAGCACATGCACGCACACACACACAGGGAGTGTGTGTATGACTGTCCTTTGCCCAGAGATGTAAAACTGACTGGAGTTCCAAGACTACCAGCCTTACTCTGAGCAAGCAGTAAGTTGAGATAACCATAGTTGTAGTCGAGAAGTCATACTAAACTGACACTGAGATTGGTCATGCTAAAGGCGCAAATAGACCAAGCACGACATGAGCAATTCCAGCGACAGAAGGAATTAAAATTGTATTGATTAGGGCAACTAGAGGCGATTCGTACAACTTGAGCGACAGTTTGTAGTTGGACTTGAGCGAATATTATGCAAATTAGCTATGATACGCTTCGGCGACAGCCACCACAGGCATTGGGAATGTTGGAATGCTTGCATTCCGCTTTCAACGGACATACTCTGTCACTTCTATCGCTCGTGTCGCTCTTGCTGTAAAGTCCAGCGATTCTCTGTCGCTTCATTTTGTCGGGGCCGGTGTATTCCACAGGTAAGATACTGTTTAAATGTATATGGGTATTTTTGAAAAGCGCATTTCCCACATGGGTTTCCCGTATAATGATTAGGGTTTTTTTGACACATGATGTTTTCGGAAATGCCAGGAGTCTGTCGCGTCAGCTTGGGTGCATTCGTCACAGACGAGACCACGGAAGTTCCCACCAGATTCAGTAAACATGACATCTTTATCAAAGTTGGGAAATATTTGTCAACACAATCATGTTCCAGAGATCCTCCCTCATTAAAAAGGCAATAACCAAATGTCGGTTTACATATCATATTTACGAGAGAATTGACAGCCAGTGGGTGACAGTTAGCACGTCGGCTTACAAAGGGAATGCTTCATTTTCAGTGACGTGGGTTCAATTCCCGACGAATCTTAAATTCAGCACAGGAATCTGTGCATCAGTTAACACCTTCAAAAGTAGACACCCTTGACATCTTGATCAAAGATAAATAATCTCTTCAATCATCTCCCCGAAGTTTTAAAAGGAATAGCCAAACATCAGTGTAGGGCGTCAGGTTCCAGAAAACACAGAATAAGGTGTTATTGTTCTTGTGAAAAACACATCAGAGAAAAGAGAAACAGAAAACAGACAAACACAGCAGAGAAAATAGGCAAGAATTGCCTGAATAAAAGAGGGATGTACAGATAAAATAGGGATGGATAAAAAATAAGAGACAGAGAGAGAGAGAAAAAGAGGAGAAATTAATACAAGATAGTAATTGAAGGAAAACCATTTAACTGTGAAGGTGTCGGTGTGTGCATGTTAGTGTGTTGGCTGGGTCCCTAAAAAAAAGCGCAATGTCATTATGTCAAACATTGAGTTGCAACAAGAGAGAGAGTGAGTGAGAGACTGCATGCTGCATGCTGGCTGGGTCCGTAACAATGCCCAATGCCAAACACATACCTTGAACACTTCAATGCTCTCTGAGCACTGTATTAACACACACACACACACAGACACACACACGCATACACACACACACACACACACACACACACACACACACACACACACACAAACCTTCAATACCCCACTGCTCTCCCTACATCGCTGAGCAGTGTATGAACACACACACATATGCACACACGCACAACAACACACACACACACACACACACACACAAACACATACCAAACAAATACCTTGAACCCCTCACCCCACACACACACACACACACACACACACACACACACACACACACACACACACACACACACACACACACACACACACACACACACACACACACACACACACACAGAGATAAGGCAAGGGTAATGTGAATTGAAGGGAACAAGGAAATGATACACACTCACACACACCACACTCAACACACAATGACACACACTTTCTCAGAAGTAGCAATTCTTTCCCTTCTCATTCCCTTCACATTGCTGTCTTTTGTGCTATCTGTGTGTGTGTGTGTGTGTGTGTGCGCGCGCGCGCGCGTGTGTGTGTGTGTGCACTGTGCAGTAAGGTGGTGACAGCTTGCTGACAGACGGTCGTGTTAGCATCTGCCGGGCAGAAGACAAGACATCGCCGGCTTCTGCTTAACTCCTACATTCACCACCACTCCCCTCTCTCCTCTCTCTTTAGTCCTCTCTCCTCCCTGCGCCTTCTATATCCCCCCCTTTCCTACTCTCCTCCCCTCTCCCCCTTTACTCCTCTCTCCTCCCTGCACCTGCTGTCTCTCCCCCTTTACTCCTCTATATTCCTATCTCCTCATCTCTCCCTTCTCCCTCTCTTTACTCCCCTCTCTCCCCACTCTCTTTGCACGTCTCTCCTTGTTTCTGTCCATGGTCTCACAAAAAAACTTGACCCTCTCTTCGCTCCACTCCTCTTCTTTTCGTTCATATTTTCCTCTCTCCCTCTCTTCTCCTATCGCTCTCTCTTCTCCTCTCTCCCTATCTTCTCCTCTCTCCCTTTTCTACCCTCTCCTTTCTCCCCGCATCTGTTCATGTTAGTATCTGTCGGACAGAAGAGAAGACATCGGTGGCTTCTTCTTTACCCAGTTCTAACCATCAGTCCTCTTCTCTCTGCCTCATTCTGCACCCCTCTTCTCCACTCTCCCCCTGTATCCATCTCTCCCCATTTCTCACCTGTCTCCCTCTCTCCCTGCCCCTCCTCTGTCTCCTCTCCTCCTGCTCCTCTCTCTCCGCTCTATCCTCCTCTGTCTCCCTTCTTCCTCCCCTCTCCTCTTGTTCTCTCCTCTCCTCCCCCTCCTCCCCGCCCTTCCTCATCAGAATGCTGCCACCGTAAGTGAAACAAATGTGCTTGGCTTGTTCCAATTAGAGAGATTCCAGCACGCTGCTGCACTCTGGGCATGTAGCTCTTTAATGAAGGTGTTTCAGCTGTGGGCAGATACTCACTGCACACTCACACACACACATTCTTTCAAACTTATTGTTCTGGGGCACTTAGAATGATGTCCATTTATAACAGATGGAAAATATAAATAATGCTAAACCCTGAACAGACAAAGCCCATCCCTAACCCTGTCCTGTCACAACAGCAAACGTGTTGCACATTTACGATTGCTACTACTATCACAACTACTGCCACTACTATTAGTTGTTCCCCACACCTTAGCTCTCTCTCTCTTTCTGTCTGTCTGTCTCTCTCTCTCTCTCTGTCTGTCACACACTGGCCTAGTCCTTTCACTGACACTCCTCTCCTCGAACCAAGAAAACACTTTTTCCTCATTTATCAGCCTGTGTGCGTGAGTGTTACGGTATTTTATGATGTGGGGGTTGGTAAATTGTGACAATGGCTGGAGTAAGATTCATGGTGTGTGTGTGTGTGTGTGTGTGTGTGTGTGTGTGTGTGTGTGTGTGTGTGTGTGTGTGTGTGTGTGTGTGTGTGTGTGTGTGTGTGTGTGTGTGAGTGAGTGATGCATGTGAGAAGCCTTGAAGGCCTTGAGATTTAACAATCTCTCTGTGTCTGTGTGTTCGCCCCAGGTTGTGGACATTTGTTAGACACCCGTTACCCCTCGAAATATTAACAGGTAGGCCTATGTTAAAAAAAAAAAAAAAAAAAAACTGAAAGCCCTTTTAGAAGGTTTTTATTCCTACCTCCTTTAAAGGTGCACCGTGTAATATTTTTAATAGTTCATTCCCAGAATCCATGATGCTCATTCACAAATGTTACCTGTTTAACAAATACTTACCACCACCATCCACCATTGAGCCACCATTGTAAGTATTCAATATGACTGGGAAAATTGCCCTTTTCATAGACGGAGACACAACCAGGGTCATCAGCTTCAAAACTCTTTACTCTCAAAGTCTTTTTGAATCTTCAAGCCCTGGTGGCACGGTTGCCACCAAAGTTGTTTTCCCTCGCAATCATCGCTGTATAAATGGTCCCTAATGTTCGATATGTTTTACAGACATCGATCCATCTTGCTTTGTTCAGGGCTCCAGTAAGTGTGCACAGACAGAGCCGAGGTCAGCACATGCCAATTGGTGCTACTGGACAAAAAATGCCCGTTTTGAAAGTTATTCTTTTTATTTTTTCAACAGTCCATGTCTACATGATCATTTACAAATGCTTGACAATCAAAAGCATGTGACAATAATAATGCCCCAATATAATGTGTAGCCTACATAATAAGGCAGACGGTAGTTCCACATGCCCCATGTTCCCCGCTTGAGCACCTGCCCCCCAAAGTGTGCGCGTGTGTGTGTGTGTGTGTGTGTGTGTGTGTGTGTGTGTGTGTGTGTGTGGTGTGTGTGTGTGTGTGTGATCCATCCTGATGTCCTCAGGGCTCCAAGGCCCCTTGACAGGCAGCCACATCTCTGCTTGGCCTCCCATAAAATACGAAGCCATTTCAGGTGGGCAGTAAAACAATGTCTTTCTCTTCTGCTGATGAGTGTGTGAAAGACACACACGTGCATGCACGCACGCACGCGCACACACAAACACACACACTCAAGCATTGCAGGGCCCAGTGTACAACCGGCAGGTAATATAAAAATAACACACACACACACACACACACACACACACACACACACACACACACACACACACCAATTTTGTCCAGGCAGTAAAAACAATGACAGCCGCTTGTGTATCAAGGCCATGTCAGCAGGGGATGGGCTGAGAAATGAGAGTATTTCCACGCTGTCACATTTTGTTTTTTTCCCTCCAAGATGCCGGAAGTGTTGCCGAATTTTCCACTCTTGTAGTTTTTCCCCTCCAAAATGCGGGACGTGCAGGCCCGGAGTGGGCCCTGTAATCAGGCCGGGATTTTAATTCACATCTAGGCCACTTTCATAGGCCTATGGAAAATCGCTCACAATGCATTTTATTGGACTCATGTTAAAGTAGAGTATGTTGTCAAGTTAACAGAAAACTTTAACTTTACAAAGTGTAGGCTAATTCAAATTGAAACAACAGTGACAACAGTGGATGTGAGTGTGGTTTTCTGTGGAGTCAGGCTACATGTTCTGTTTGTCTGATGCTCCACATGCATGGTACTAATGTGCAATAGTCCCGTGGTATTAGGCCCACATGTAGGCTATGTCTTGTCCTTACTTAAACCAGTCTTGTTCAGGGATGCAAAATGAATTTCAGATTCAATAACAATTGATATCCCCAATACATGTTTTTTTCATTCTTATTAAATTGTATTACTTTTTAAATAGGCTACCCATATGGCCATTTTAATGAATGCTACTTTTACAGTAATATGAACAGAGGGCCGATCCAAATCATTGCTTCGTTGCCAAGACCAGTTGACAAATACTGTTGACTTGGATAAAAACAATGACGACACGCCTTTGATGCGCAAAGCTGTTCGATGTCGGGTTGCCTACAAAAGGCCGATAGCAGCAAGAAGTCACCCTGCATTTGTAGCCTTGCTTGAGCGTATTCTTGGACGCACACAGAGCCGTGAAGTTAGTAGTAACGCCCGCTGAGATATCATATCAATTTATCCCCCCTCTCACATTCTCGTCGCAACTGTCACATCACCAAACATTTTATTCACATTCCATTTGCAAACATGCATGCCAAGATTCTTGTTGATCCTCATCCTATTACTTGTGTTACTGGACTTCTTATTGAGCCTATTCACCTGCGCGCTGCTGTCATGCTACTAAATGTGGCCATTATTGATTCAAAACTTGTCGAGCTGATTGTGAGTTGCGTCAAGTAGCCTAACATCCTAATTCCCACCGACGTTTGCAAACTAATTGAAGATTTCAAAAGGTTCATTACAAACCATTCAGATTGTTTATCGCGAGGCATCCATGCAAAGCTTGGGAGGGAGTAATGGCATGAGCTGTCACTTCACCTTTGCTTTCTTTAATCCTACCTGCGCTTTGCTTCATCATATCGTCGCTCTCTCTCTCTCGCTCGCTCTCTTTCCCCTTTTAATCGCTCGTTTGCTGTTCTTCAAGAATACAAATCGGGTTAATCTCACGCCACCGCGGTTCTCCCGTGCTCGCGCCATGTCTGGGCTCTCAAGTCGCTTCCAAATGATGCTAATTGCCACAAACTTAAAATATTATTTTAAGAAAGCAAAGATGAGTTGAATTATAACCCATACAATGTCCTGTTCCTATACGTTTCTGACTCCTCATTTTTGCTGACTTCTGTTGTGGTTGAGGTAGTAAGGGATGCATTTAATTTGGCTATTATTAGGCTACACGCAGATTTACAGAAAGTGCACCTTTCTTCGCGCATTTCGCGCCTCCCCAGGGACTCTTTGGCGCCTAGATGGTTGCACCTTAATAATCTGCTGTGGTGCTGCCGGTGGCTGCGCTGTCATGGTGAATATTTATGCAGACTACAAGTGATCATTGCATTTAGAATAACCTAAGTAAGAAAAATACTGACTTTAAAAATATTTCCTCATGGTCCAACGGGCCACATCCAAATTTTGGGCCGGGAAATGTCCCGATAGTTATAATGGCCACCCCGGCATTGGGGACGTGTAGCTAGTGTTCAAAATGAAACCTGAGCAGGTGCTCACTGTCAGCTGTCAAAATTTGATTACTGTTGCTAGGTTACATGAAGTATTCCAACTCCTACCTTTGATAGTAAGCGATCCACTGTCTGTGACTCACTTGTTGAGCAACTACCCATTGTGTCAAAAAAAGTTTGTCGAAGTCAAATTGATTCTAGTTTGGAGTGCCACTGCTATTTTGGAGGCCTTGCATGTTTTTTAAGTGAGTCGCTGGAAAAAAAAAGTTGTAAAGATTAATTCACATTACACTTAGTTGATACTACTTATCCAAAGAAACATATTTTACGCACAGGTTATTGGTTATATTTCTTGCAGCAGTGTGGGTGCCTTGCTCAAGGGCACATTTAGCCATAGACTTCGGTAGGGAGTGCAAAGGTGGGATTCGAACCTGCAACCCTCAACCCTAAAGTCAATCTCCTTAACCACTAAGGCACGGCTGCCCAAGATTTTAACAGCAGAGGGATATTCCAAGAACACGATTGAGTTAGCCTACAAATGTTGTAAACCTGCTAATAGATAGCCCCATGACGTTATTTAGTTAGGAAGAAGAGAAAGCCAGACTCTTCTATTGCATAATTTAACACTCCCTCATCCTGGTTTACTACTTTACTACAGGTTCATACCGTCAACAGATACAAACATGACATTTTACATATGAGGCATACAAAGTCATGGGGCCTCGTTTATAAAACTTTGCGGAAGAAATGCGCCGAAAAATGGCGCACACACGAATCTTAGGATGTACGTACGCAAGAAAATAATCAGATTTATAAAGCATGGTGCACGCACGTTTCACGCTGATTTTATTTTTTATTTGTAGTTTATTTGGCAGGGACAATGCAGTGCACATTGTTACAAACATGACATGGCAGAGCCATGACACAACTTGCAGATGTGAATACATGAAAGGTTTATAGCTAGATAGCTAATTTGCAACCTCAGTCCCTGATCAGGCTACCTACTCTAATAAAACATATAAATCATCTAAAAGAACAATTGTACAATACAGTATACAAGACAATAATAAGCCAACTTGAAACATGCTCCCTATAATATAAAAGCCTTGTGCATTAAGAAAAAAACAAGATGATGAGGGTGACCTATATATGCTGTGTGTGCATGTGTGTGTGTTAACTATTGTGTGTTATGATTACATTTTTGGTTTTCCTTCAGCCAGTGTTTCAGTTGTCTGTTAAATGTTTTAAACTCTGTTTGGATTTTTATTACAGTTGGTAAACTGTTCCACATTTGAGTTCCAATAACTGAGAAACTAGACTGACCAAAAGAAGTTTTGCGCACCTCTGCAATGCAGTTACCATTCACTGCTCCTCTGGTGGATCTCGTGTTATAAATCCCAACTGACTTTAAAGTTGCGGCACATGTGCGCACCTGAGGAGACACCCATAATTAACCATGAATATTCAGGGCAACGCCCAAAATGAATATTGATATCTGTGGATGTCGAGTGGAAAGCAGAGGGTACATTTAACATACAGTATGTGGAGCATACCGTTTTAGATGGAGAAAGTTGAGTACTGTTGAGCTGTCAAGTTTGGGAGGTCATACAAAAAGCGAATGCCAATCCTCGAATTGCAGCATGTGAATGGTTATGTTCGCAAAAGCCACGCTATACCAGAGGTTTAAAAAAAAAAAAAAAAAAGAAAGAGAAAGAGGATGACATGAACCTGCCGGGACATGGACGTGGTGGTTTTAATTAAGTTGTGCACAATGTGCCCCCATGTGAAATTCACCAGAAAAAAATCATTAGCCTAAGGAAATATTGCATAAAAGTATATCGCTAATCAGGTGTGGCAAGTGGAAGATAATAAACCTGTTACACAGGCAATGCAGGGGATGAAGGCCTACTACATCTTCTCACAACTACGGAGAGCCTACCGTTTTGCCACCCGCGATGTGGGTAGCCTATTCTCCGTCTCATCGCGCCTCATATGCACCTGGTTTACCAGTCACTGCACGCAGCTGTATGCTTTCAGTTCAAAGCACGTCGCCCAACTGTCAATCGACACATCCATGGATAGCTTGACATCTACTAGGCCTATGGGCATTTTCTATTCTGTATTTATTTAATGTGTGTATATTATCAGTCTGTAAGGCCAACTGCTGTCTTAGAAATGCACACTTCTGCTTCTTTGCTGACGAACAGCACGACAA
This sequence comes from Engraulis encrasicolus, assembly GCF_034702125.1. Classification (NCBI taxonomy): domain Eukaryota; kingdom Metazoa; phylum Chordata; class Actinopteri; order Clupeiformes; family Engraulidae; genus Engraulis; species Engraulis encrasicolus. Next base: position 28,453,296 of record NC_085866.1, on the reverse strand, counting down.
AGAAACGGCATGCATCGAAAAAGGAGAAACGAAGCTGTCAAGCAGTATGGCTATTGATTGTGTGCCTGCCTGTTTGCCGAATGGCTGAGAAAATCAACCATCACTTTTCTATTACTGGTACAGCTGCACTCTGCGGGCAGATGATTCTGCAACTTAAATATTGATGTAATTCCTTGCAGAGTCGGTGCGCACAAACGATTACAGTTTGGAAAGGTCAGGGAAAGACTTTCCATACCGCGGACACCTTCGTACATAGGCCTACACCAAAGTGATGTCTTGTCTAAACGTCAATTAAAACAAGCATGCAGACACGGATTTCCCCCTTGAAAAATGACCGCACTTCGTTGTGATCCATGCAGAGAACGCCATGGTGAGTAGCCTAATTAAATATATGAAGGCTATTACCAAATGTAATATAGCCTAAATGTAAATGTTGTAGGTCGACTACTTCCTTACAAAACTTGCAAGTGGTTATGGATAGGCCAGGGTAGGCCTACTATTCTCCACCATTACCAACCAAACAACAACCAATAGTTGTTTGATGCGAACTGGATTAAGAAATGTTACATGTAAAGTGGCTATAGCCTACATTTTGCGTGGAGCTCTTTTGTGCGTACTGGCCCATGGTTTCTCATGGTAAGTTCGTTTTTGAAAAGCAGTACTATTTCACACAAGACGTGGTGACACACAGTGGTCAAGAATAGAGTTCTTCAGTAACGCGGAAGCATGTAGTAGATTGTAGTCTTTCATGTTAGCATTTAAGGACTTCCTGGTTCGTATCGTCAAACTTTGACATAAATACGATGTTGCGTCCATATACTAAACCCGGAAACTTTTGGCGACTACAGAAGCGGCGCCTGTATCTAACGTCATGTACGTGCGGAGGGTTGTACCCATGGCAACCAAAGGAAAGCATGTAGTTCGGAAGTTTTAATGATCAGAAAGGGGTTAGCAATATTGAATTATAATCGTCATGATTTAACATGTGAATACACCAACATGATGATACGATCCGTTCCACTAATGAGAAAGGGATGCGGGGACACGCTAATGTTCGTTGTTGGCGTGCAACTTATATTTTTGCCAAACCTGAATCTCTATGGCGTGTTGCAATGTAAAAAAATCGCCATAGAACCGGAAGTCCAAACGCCGCATACAAGTTGACGTCAACGCTGAAGAACTGCAGGCCTGCAGTGGAAGCAGATGAGAGAGTCTTTGTGTTTGCATCTCTCTGCCATTCCATCTCTCTCTCTCTCTCTCTCTCTCTACATCACTCTCACGTACGTTCCATCTCCATCTCTCTATCACACACACAGACACACACACGCACGCGCACGCACACACACACACACACACACACACAGTAATGGTCTGTTGATTTAGGGAGCAGCAGAGAATGGCCTTCGTCTCTGGAGGGTAATGTGTATGTGTGTGTGTGTGTGTGTCCAGATGAAAAGAGTCTGATTGAACTATGGAGCCAGGCCTCCCCTGAGACCACAGCACTACACATACACAGACACACACACACACACTCACTACCCTCAATCTCACCACATTTCTGGAATACAGACACACACACGCGCACGCAGACACGTACTGGCAGTAGACATGACAGTGTGTGTTTGTGTGTGTGTGTGTGTGTGTGTGTGTGTGTGTGTGTGTGTGTGCGCGCGCGCATACATGCATGCCTGTGGCGGATCTGCTCGTGTGTGTGTTTGTGTGTTGGACTCAGTGGCTGTGGATGGGGCTGGATGTTTAAGGGGTCTTACACACCAAGGCGGTAAAGCGTCGCGGAACGGCCGCGTTTTTTACTGGCGTCGGTGAAAATACATTGAAACCTATCTGTCCTTACACACCAACCAGCGGTAGTCGGGCGTCAGCGGCGCGGGAGCCGGCTCCGCGCCGCGCTGCATTTGGAAAATAGAACTCCAGCGTATTTTTCACGCCGGCAACCGGCGGTGTCTCATTCAAATGAATGGCAAAGTAGCATGCTTTAGCTTTAGCTGTGGGGAGGATTTTGAACAGGACTGGCCGCGCACGCCGACGCTGTCAGTGTGCAAGGCAGAGAAAAGCACGCCGGCCAAAACTAAGCAGAAAGACCGCGTCCGTCCTGCGACCGTTCCGTTCCGCCTTGAGCTGGGCATACACTGTGCGATATTTTCACTCGTGGGTCTTAAGCTTCTGCTCACACTGCACGATGGAATTTCACTGTTTAAAAGTTCACAGCTCACGACTCACGTCCTCACACTACACGAGCCGACAGTCGGATGCGAGCGAAATGTTTCCACCGTACGACGCGACAGGCATGTTTCCCCGGTCTGCAGAGGAGGGAACATGCGCACCTGAGGTGGAGATGAGGTCGCGCTCAACAGCGAATCGCACGGCCCTATTGATTTGTGCATGTGAAGTGTCAAATCGGGTCGTAGCACTGCTTTAACTGTGCGATTTACGCACGAGCCACGACCAGAATTTCAAACCGTTTTGATTTTCTTGCGACCCTGCGATTGCACAATCGTGAGGCAAAATCGCTTGTCGTTACCCCATGTACACTGCACGATGCGAGACTCACGATTGACCTGCGATTGAGCAAGAAATCGGCCCGACTCTCAAAAAGTCGTGCGAGGGCCAAATCGGGGCAAAAGTCGCACAGTGTAAGCCCAGCTTTAGTATGTTTTGACCCTAAGTGTGATTTTCGGTATGTCCATATCCTCAGGAGTGTGTGTGTGCGTGCGTCCGTGTGTGTGTGTGTATGTGTATGTGTGTGTGTGTGTGTGTGTGTGTATGTGTGTGTGTGTGTGTCTCCTTAGAGAGTGACAGTGATGGTATCACCATTGTTCTCGGTGAGGAAGAGACTTAGTCTCCTGTCCTCATGGTTTCTGGCCATCAGTTCAACTCTCTGAGGGTGCTGCTGCTGATAGACAAGACTGTGTGTGTGTGCGTGTGCGTGTGCGTGTGTGTGTGTGTGTGTGTGTGTGTGTGTGTGTCTATGGTGTCTCCTGTTACCAAGAAAAGGAAGGGAGAAAATTGGAAAATTAGTCCCTGGCAGTTTCAATTCAACCAGGACACACACACACACACACACACACACACACACACACACACACACACACACACACACACACACAGAAATAGAGATAGTGGCAGAGAAACGCAAAGACAGGAGGCAGGCAGACAGACAAAGGTCTTGGCATACGGGGGCAAATTCAATCTATTTTGGTCGGGAACACACACCCCTCTGTCCACTCGACCATGGACACTGAACACACACACACACACACACACACACACACACACAAACACTCACTGAGCACACATAAGGGTAGACATACAGGCTCTCTCTCTCTCTCTCTCTCTCCCTCTCTCTCTTTCTCTCTCACACACACACACACTATCTCTCACACACACTCTCTCACTCACACTCACACACTCGCATGTTGTCACATCCCCATACATACACAATTCTAGGCAGCTGCAGCCACAGAGTTCTGTTGTCAGACGAGAGAATGACCATCCATGACTGGCGTTAGATTCGCAGCAGAGAATGAACAGCCATCCCGTGGTCAACATTTGTTTTGCAGGAAAAATTGGCCATCCATCATGTGACCACACTACGTTGGGTTTGCACGCTGATCTCTCTTTTCAGTTTCCTGCAGCGACTATACGACTCAATGCCAGTTGGACAGTTCATGGGAGCAACCGATTATTTTTTTAGGGCTTTTGTCTTTATTGTTCATATGATAGGAAGAGAGTGGGAGAGATATGGTGTAAGCCTTGGAAATAACCCAGTCCAGACTCGAAACTGTAACCTGACTTTCGCCAGCTGGTATGTTTCGCCTTCGTCGTCACGATACCATCTGGGAACCCCCCCTCCCCACAACCGGAACGTTTTCAAATGTTGATTGTATCAAAAATCCTTGCATTCTTGCATTGGATTAACAACCTGTCCTCATCTTTACTGATGTGCCACCTCAGTCACTCGCATTGACGTCGATCCGTGATGCAGCCAAGAACGACAGGTGCACCATCTGGCTTTGGGCATCTTATTGTTTATACGAGTTAAAATGTAATGGTCTTCAAGCTCCGTCTATCTGTATCTGTACATCTACGTATAATTTGTTGAAAACAAGATTTCTTCATCACGTGTGTGCAGCATACAGTAATTGACTTGAATGCGGAGTAAAGCCGGGCATACACTCTGCAATGTTTTCAGTCGTGGGTAATAAGCTCCTGCTTACACTATACGAGGGAATTTCACGATTTAAAAGTTCACATCTCCTGACTCACGTCCTCACACTTTACGAGCCGACAGTCGGATGCTCTCACTGTACGACACGACAGGCATGTTTCCCACATCTGCAGAGAAGAGAACATGTGCACCTGAGGTGGAGATGAGGACGTGCTCAAGAGCGAATCACACGGCCGTATTAATGCATGTGTAGTGTCAAATCGGGCCGTAGCACTGCTTTAGCTGTGCGATTTAGTCACGAGGCACGACCAGATTTCAAACAGTTTTGATTTTCTTGCGACCCTGCGATTGCACGATCGTGAGGTGAAATCGCTTGTCGTTACCCCATGTACACGATGCGAGACTCACGATTGGCCTGTGATTGAGCAAGAAATCGAGTGGCAAAATCAGGCAAAAAGTCGCACAGTGTAAGCCCGGCTTTCGACCATGCTTACACATTGCTGGTTAATTTGATAAAGAGATATCTTCGCTTTTTTCCCCCAAAATAACTCTAACTGCTATTTACATGTACAAAACTTAACTTAACTTTTTTTTTTTAGAATGTGTGTACATCAATGGCACAAAGGGAAAGGTCTGTTTTAGCTAAAACATACCATTACACCGGGTCATCCCTATGTTCCCCAGCTTGACATGAAATAAGCATGGCAACCGTTCGTGCAAGAAATATGCATGCACAAGCGTCCTGTGCCTTATCCCCATGTCAGATACAATGCGGGGAACATAGGATCCTTTTTTAGAAAAAGGGTCATATGTTCCCTGCATAGGACCCGGTGAACATAGAACCCGGGAAACATGCTCCCCATTACAGTCTATAGCCTATGTAAATGGGGCCTTGGCATACCTGGTGATGGATTGCTTGGAGGTTTAGTTTGTGAGGTGGACATGATGCTCTCTTTTCCCTATGTTGTAATCAGGAACTGTTTGTTCTAATGTGCTAAAATGAGGACTGAAAACTACACAGCACATTAACAAAATGCCCATCAGGGCAGAATATTATGCCACATCGCTACAATAGTTCTGTTGATGAAAATCCATTTTGATGCTTCTCATACGGCTTGAAATTAATTAGATTCAACAGTTAATTTGCTGCAATATCTGATGGAAAGGAGACTTCCCTATTTTCACTTTCTTTCTTCTTCGTTTCATTCGTCCCCCTCTCGTTCTTCCTCCACATTTCTCCATGCTATCTATTTATCCCCCCCCCCTCTCTCTCTCTTCCTCCTTTCACCCTCTCTCTCCATCTCTTGCTATCCCTCCTCTTCTATTTCTCTTCCCTCTCCACCCCCAGTCCCCCCTCTCTTATCCTCCGGTATCTCTCTCTCTCTCTCTCTGTCTCTAGTTCTCTGTCCCTCTTCTCTATCACCCCCCTCACACAAACCTCTCTCCCTCTCTCTCTCTCTCTGTGTCTCTAGTTCTCTGTCCCTCTTCTCTATCACCCCCCCCCCACACCTCTCTCTCTCTCTCTCTCTCTCTCTCTCTCTCTCTCTCTCTCTCTGTCTCCATGGCAAGCCCCCAGCTCAGATGAGTAATTGATTTACAATCTGGACCCGCAGCTCATTCTGACACCTCCATCTGAGAGCCACCTGGGAGAGAGAGAGAGAGAGAGAGAGAGAGAGAGAGAGAGAGAGAGAGCTCCATCTGAGAACCACCTGCGAGAAGAGAGGGAGAGGAAGATAGAGAGAGAGGGACAGAGAGGGTGGGAGAAGAGGAGGACAAAGACAAAAAAGAGAAAGGTGGAGAATCTCATTGCCACCAGGGAGAAAGTAACGATAGACAGAAAATGTAAAAGAGTGGTGTAGAGAGGAGAGAGGGATGACGAGAGAGGAGAGGAGAGGGAGAGTGGTAAAGAAAGCGACTGATTGGGAGAAGAGAAGAAGATAGAGTCTCTGAGTTAGCAGAAATAAGATGGGACTGTGTCCTAATGTGTGTGTGTGTGTGTTTGTGTGTGTGTCTGTGTGCGTGTGTCTGTGTGTGTGTGAGAGAGAGAGAGAGAGAGAGAGAGAGAGGTAATGGAAAGGAAGATACAGAATGGTAAAATGGTAGTGTTAACAGAAATGTAATTGGGGAACATTGACAAGGAGTGGATAAGGTGAGAGGGGAGCGTGGGGGGATATAGTGAGTGGAGAGAGGAGAGGATGGGGGGATATGGTGAGTGAAGAGAGGAGAGGATGGGGTGATATAGTGAGTGGATAGAGGAGAGGATGGGGGATATGTTGAGTAGAGAGAGGAGAGGATGGGAGGATATGGTTGGAGAGTTGAGTGGAGAGAGACAAGGGGAGGGAGGAACAGAGAGAGGAGACCTGATGGACTTTTTAATGAAGAAGTTGAGAGGAGAAGAGTTGGAGAAGTTAGAGAGCGAATTAGATGGGAGAGAGAGAGAGAGAGAGAGAGAGAGAGAGAGAGAGAGAGAGAGAGAGAGAGAATGATAGAGAGAGGGAAAGTGAGAGACAAAGGGATAACAAGAGAGAGATAGCAGTCATGGGCAAGCAGGTGGCCAGGGTTGGCGGTTCGATTTCTGACAGCTCCAGGGGTGAAAGTGAGTAACTAGTAATCTCCATCATGACAGAGAACAGAACAGAATATAATAGACTACAGAGTAGAGTAGAATATAATATAATAGATATTTGCTGTGTACAATTTACACAATACACATTCCCCATGAGATTGAAAGCTCTCACTTCTTTATGTGCATACTGTTCAACACGTTGTCCATTTACTACAATTAAAACGTACAATTGGGGATATTGTTGTTACAGTTTAGAAGAGTAGAATAAAACCTGCAAAACCTTCACAACCGCGACCATGGCTGACAGAGACCATCCGGGCTCTACGTACCACCCTCAGAGCGGCGGAAAGGAAATGGCGCAAAACCCGCAACCCATCTGACCTCGAAAAACTTAAATCTCTACTAGCCTCCTTCTCCGCCTCTGTAACAGCTGCCAAGACGACCTACTACAACGACAAGATCAGCAACACTACAGACCCACGTAAGTTGTTTTCTACATTCAAGTCACTGCTCAACCCCCCCCCCTCCTGCACCCTCAGACCTGAAACCAGACAACTTTGCCACCTTCTTCACGGAAAAGACGGCAAATATTAGCAAGCAATTCTGTGAGCCGACCTCCCGCCCAGAAGACACCCCCGTGGGAAACACGCAGACTCCTGCAACACTTAAAGAATTCACTCTGCTCTCTGAAGAAGACGTTTCCAAACTCATCACAAGAAGCCGTCCCACTACCTGCCTACTGGACCCAGTGCCCACGAACCTTCTTCAAGACATTGCCCAAACAGTGGTCCCAGCAATCACATCCATCATGAACTCCTCACTCTCCTCCGGCACTGTCCCCTCCGCCTTCAAACAAGCAAGGGTGACACCACTACTGAAGAAGCCTACACTGAACCCTGCTCATGTCGAAAACTACAGACCTGTCTCACTGCTTCCCTTCCTATCCAAGACGCTAGAAAGGGCAGTTGCAAAGCAGGTCACCAACTTCCTAAACCAGAACGGATTACTGGACCCAAAACAATCTGGTTTCAGAAGCGGACATTCAACTGAAACTGCGTTACTCTCAGTGACTGAAGCTCTAAGGACTGCAAGAACGGAAGGACTATCCTCGGTCCTCATCCTACTAGACCTGTCTGCAGTCTTTGACACAGTCAACCATAAGATCCTCCTGAGGATACTCACAGCCATGGGAATCACAGGCGTTGTCCACTCATGGTTCAACTCCTACCTCTCTGGACGCACCTTCAGTGTGTCATGGCAAGGGAAACTGTCTACGACTCACACCCTCGTCACAGGCGTACCCCAAGGATCAGTGCTGGGACCCCTTCTGTTTGCAATATACACCTCCTCCCTGGGACGTGTCATTCAAACACATGGGTTCTCCTACCACTGCTATGCTGATGACACCCAGATGTACCTGTCGTTCCGTCCAGATGACACCACGGTTTCGGAACGCATCTCTGCCTGCCTCACCGATTTGTCAACATGGATGAAGGACCACCACCTACAGCTGAACCTGGCCAAGACAGAGCTCCTGGTGATCCCAGCTAAAGAGTCGCTCAGTCACAACATCAACCTCAAGATAGGCTCCACCATCGTGACCCCAAACAAAGTCGCCAAAAACCTTGGCGTCATGATTGATGATGAGCTGTCATGCTCCAACTACATCAACTCAGTCACCCGGACCTGTCGATTCCAGATGTCCAACGTACGGAATATCAGACCTGTGCTGACACAATATTCTACACAACGACTGGTGCAGGCCACTGTCCTGTCCCGCGTTGACTACTGCAACTCACTCATGACAGGCCTACCTGCTTGTGCGCTAAAACCTCTGCAGATGATCCAGAATGCGGCGGCACGGTTGATATTCAATCAACCCAAAAGGACCCATGTTACTCCTCTATTTATTGAGTTGCACTGGTTACCGATCGCCGCCAGGATCAAGCACAAGGCATTGACCCTTGCCTACAAAACCATCACAGGAACGGCCCCAGCTTATCTGAAGGACCTACTAACGCCCTATGTTACTGGAAGAGAACTGTGCTCATCCAGCACAAGCCGTCTGGCTCTGCCATCCAGTCGCTCTAGGTACTCCCAGTCAAGATTGTTCTCCGTTGTGGTACCCAAGTGGTGGAATGGTCTCCCAGAGGCAGCAAGACTAAGCACATCTCTTGCAGCCTTCAAGAAACAACTGAAGACCTTCCTCTTTCGAGAGAATCTATTAGACTAATGCTTGAACTGGCCTTGACCCAGGGTAGACTCCTGACATGATGTTTAGTTTACAGATGGTGTAACTTCAATCTGCTCATTACCGTGCCGTGCCGCGGCAGCGCACCGTGATCATTACACCCTGTGGCCATTCGGAATGCGGGGGGCAGTATAGCACTGCTTTTGCAGAGCAGCGTCTGCCTGTGCTTGTGCGTCTGTCTGTGCTTCCGTGCTTGTCCATCCCCCAGTTTTAGTAGTAGTAGAAATACAGTCAGCAAATTGCATGTTTTATTTAGCATTGGGCATTTGATAATAACACAAGTGTGAGCCCTAAACAAGACCACCATGTGAATTTAAACTCGACTTTTTTCTGTCTTGCATTCCCCGTCTCCCAATCCGTCCCTAACTTATTCGGCATTATTCAAGTCAGGAACGGGTATCCTCAGGATACAGAGTTTGCATACCTACAATTTGAACCGGTAAAGACAATTAAAACCGACTCAATCAGACAGGAACACCATTGTAATTAAGTGTGTCCCGTAACGCCAGCATGAGAGAGATAGAATTTTAAATTTGGCGACGACATTCTGTCTTCAAAACTGGCATCGGCCGCTTCCAATTTAGGACCATAGGCCTATCCAAGTTGCTACACAGTTACTTCATCTCTAATGCCAGGGTTAAGAACAACAAAAATAGCAAAAAAGAGTAGGCTAATAAACCGTAATGGAGAGACTGAGGAGACATGAAATCAAGCGGCGGAGTTCGGACCATTTTGAGTGGACCGATGTCGCTTGCTTTGTGTAGCCCTATCAAGCAAGCCTGTATGTCTCATTTGTGCGATGAGCACAAAAACACAAACTGAACCACTCGTATAGCCTAGTGTGAGTCAAACAGACATGAACAACATTGTAGCCTAATGAAGTAGTGCCCCGTCATGTCAGCATGAGAAAGGTGATTTTACATTTGGCGACGACATTCTTTAAAACTGGTGCATGCCGCTTCCCCTATTGCAGGCTATTACCTGATCTACACTGTCGTTAGCCTATCACAAAAAACAAGGTAGCACAACTTAATACTATTACTATTCTATATATCTGGTAAATAGTAGGTTGAAGACGGGGGTATTATTGGTGCACTGTTTTTTTTTGCGAAGCAGAGTAATCTGCTTCAGTGTAGCTCATTGTACGTTGATCCCTCCCTCAGTTTTAGTAGGCTACAAGTGGTTAGAGTCAGCCAATTGCGCGTTGCACGCAACATTGGGCATTTGATAATAACACAAGCGTGATCCCTAAACAAGACCGCCAGTCGACGGTGTTTTCTTTGTATTATTCTGTCCTGCATTCACCGTCTCAATTCCGCTCCTAACTTATAAGTGATGACTGTTAATTATTTCTGCACTAGCCTATTCAAGTCAGGAACGGATATCCTCAGGATAGCCTACGGACTAATAGGTTGAAGACGTTTTTTTTTTATTATTGGTGCTTGTGAACATTTCATCCTTTCAATGCGCCTTCGGAGGCTGGATAACCTGTCGCGCCACGACATGTCACAAAGGGCTGTGCAGTGAGTCCCGTGCACTGCACTGCACTGCTGTAACTCACCCCCTCCCCCACAGACAAACATTCATGTTCTGAAAAGTTCAACACGTTCTGAAAATTTTAGCCGCTTTGCATTAAGTTTTCGAGCAGACACTTGTCCACGGTGACGCAACATCGAAAGAGAAAAGCAGAGACTGTTCACAAATAACTGAATTAAGATTTCATTAAAAAAACACAGCATTTGTATGAAAATGTGCTGGGTGACCACACTGCCTAGACCTATCCAGATGCACGTATAGCAACAATGAGAAAGAGAGGGAGAGACGGGGAGAGAGAGCGATTAGCGCGTATCTGTGTGTGTGTGTGTGTCGGGGAACATTTGAAGCAAAGAAGATGGATCTAACAAGAAGCGTCATTTTGTTTCTTTTCCGGTATCCACTTTATGTCGGGTGAACGCCCCTTTAGGAGACCTTCGGTTAGGAGACCTTTGGAGTCCTGAGGTTGAGAATCAATTAAGTCCCCTTAGCGCTGTAGATGGCGGTAGCGCACGTCTTGCGCAAACACCTCAAAAAGAGAAGAAGAAGTAGGGGACAACGCCCCCTTAGGAGGGGTACACCCCGCCATTCCGACGCACCGCCATTCCGACATTGACGCCTTATTGTCGTAGTGGCGATGCGTTTGATCTTTATCAAAGGCACTGCCATGTCGACACATTTTTAAGCAGATTCGGATGAATAGCCTTCAGGGTAGGCTACTTTTCAGCATTAGCCCACACTATTCCACTGCATATTGCAGTGGAACATTCAATCGACTTCATAAAAAAGTTTTGTCAGCTGTTGTCAAAGTGCGTTCATTGTTATTAATAATAATCAGCACATAGGCCTATGCATATAACATGCACCGTCCGAACACCACATCTAGGGATAGCCTAGTAGGCTATAACTAAATGCAAGTGGTAATGAGACGTGCTACATGTTAATGTTTTTTTTTGTTTGTTTGTTTTTTTTACTGTAAGTTGAATATTCGTCTTAAAAAAAAGAATGGATTATTACCGAGGTCGGGACCATTGCGGCCAGTCTGGACACTCGAGTCCTTAGCCTAAATAAATAGCACACGCAGTGTAGGCCTAGTTGTCTTCAAATAATTCTGGTTTTATGTTAAGGCTATTCAATCCCCAAATTACTTTTTGGTGGATTACTGAAGTAGGCATAGACTACACCTTGAATGAGGCGTGCGTGCGTCTCCCTCCTCGCACTGCTGCTGGTCATGCTCTAACGCAGGAAGGTATGGGGCTGGTTGCAGACAAGGTAAAACAATACGTGTGCCTGCTATCATCATTGCATTTCTAATCTAAAATGCCAAATCATGTGAGCAAGAACAAGGCACAGGGCAGGGATGATTACGCTGGAATGACAGATTCCAGGCGCACTCTCCCACCTCTTCCTGCGCGGCCGCCTGGAACAGACCTCTCCTCTCGATGGGAGGGACAGAGGAGACGCGTGACAAATATAAACACACAAACAAACAAAACAAACTAAGCACTTGTTGTCACTAAGTAGGCTAGTCTAAGCGGCGGGACATCTCCAAGCAAAAATTCATAAACATTTCCATCAAAGTCGGCAAGTTGGAGAGTGCATTTCCCATGCGCCATGCGCGTATAGTCATTGCAATGCATGTAACGCTTTAAAAAGAAAGAATCACCTCTGATATTAGTGTTTGTGCGCTTATTTGGTTGCCTTCTCGTTGCCTTGGTCGAGCCTTCTCGAAAATTACGAGGCCCGGACCTCATAGCCAGTCAGTAGGCGCACGTCATCTGCTGAAGTGTCTTTCATGATTGCTTTTATTAATAGTCTTAATAAAAACCCTGGACACACAGTGCAGTCGCGGACATGCCCTGTTTTATTATTATTATTATTATTATTATTATTATTATTATTATTATTATTATTATTATTATTACAGCCGTTAGGATCAGAATTCGGCACGAACCATTCAATATCGTGAGCTGTTGGATGGATTTTGTGATTCCTGTCCTCAAGCAATGTGCCTGTTCCTGCTTTAAACTGCGCACTGGTTATAAAGTTATCAAGGACTGGTCGCAGATCACAGGATATGTTAGTGTAGGCTATTTACTGAACCCGCTGGAGAACTTGCATCACTACGTTTTTTTTCCCAAATGCCTACAGCTAGACCGTGATGAAGATCAGGTAATTATCTAGTTTTCTAATATGGGGCAACGGGAAATAAGCATCCGAGATGTAGGCTAAGGGACCAGATAGTCTGACAAAGCAGGGAAAAGGGACAAGATAAGGCCATTTGGACCGTGACAAAATGATACACTGATCGTAACTGTGCTGTCACTCTCTCCGCTGCTTTCCGTTCGTGTCGCAACATTGTTGCAAATGTCATTGGCGTTAGAATGTTGTTCACGTGCCTAAGCACTTGCAACAATGTTTAAATTATATGAAGAGTGGTGTTTTTAAACAGAGCTCTCTATTAAATGTGGGCTTAGAGTCTGAAAAAAACACTGGGTGCGAAGGAAGGGTGGCTGCGAAAGAGCAGGGACATCAGAGGCTCGGAATGACAATTAAAAAAAAAAAAAAAGTCGGAATGGCGGTGTGTCGGAATGGCGGTGTGTCGAAGTGGCGTTGTGTCGGAATGGCGATTGCCCCCCCCTTAGGAGACCCAACTTGAGCACACGCTTTTGCATTGAGTGGGCGTGTTTTGCGATATCTTGGTTTAATTCGGTANTTTTGTTTGAAGTGAAAAAAAAAACCTTCCCCCACTTCAGCATCAGATGTTGGTGGTCTACAAGTCAATCCTTGTTTACCCGACTATCTTGTAGCCTAGTATTCATGAAGTTCATAAAGCCATAATATCGGTAGCCTATAGGCTAAAGCTGGGCTTACACTGTGCGACTTTTGCCCCGATTTTGCCCCGATTTGGCACTCGCACGACTTTTTGAGAGTCGGGCCGATTTCTTGCTCAATCGCAGGTCAATCGTGAGTCTCGCATCGTGCAGTGTACATGGGGTAACGACAAGCGATTTCGCCTCACGATCGTGCAATCGCAGGGTCGCAAGAAAATCAAAACGGTTTGAAATTCTGGCCGTGGCTCGTGCGTAAATCGCACAGTTAAAGCAGTGCTACGACCCGATTTGACACTTCACATGCACAAATTAATAGGGCCGTGCGATTCGCTGTTGAGCGCGACCTCATCTCCACCTCAGGTGCGCATGTTCCCTCCTCTGCAGACCGGGGAAACATGCCTGTCGAGTCGTACGGGGGGAGCATTTCGCTCGCATCCGACTATCGGCTCGTGTAGTGTGAGGACGTGAGTCGTGAGTTGTGAACTTTTAAACAGTGAAATTCCATCGTGCAGTGTGAGCAGAAGCTTAAGACCCACGAGTGAAAATATCGCACAGTGTATGCCCGGCTTAAGATATCAAAAATCCCTCCGCAAATTTCTGCATTGCCTGAGTTCATAGGCTAAAACAACTTTATTTAGGCCTGACTTATTTAGCTTACTTTATTAGCCTTATTTAGGCCTATTATCGTATTTAGGCTGTAACGTAGGCCTATTTTACAAAATATCGAAAGAAGGAAAATAAACAACAGACAAGTTGAGGCTTACTGATCGTAGCCTATTAGGCCTACAGCAAATCGAACATGTGCTTTATGAACACACTAGCCTGAGGGCAAACATCTTGGCACGATTGAGATAACCAGGCCATGCCAGGAATTCAACTACCTGGGCACACACTAAAATACTGACAGACTGCAATTGCTTGGATCTTCAGTGGGTTTTGTGGGTCCGGGGGGATGGGTGGTGATGGCACGCTTGATGCATGCACGCGGACACACAGGGTCGGGACATTCACCCAATACCATGAGGAAATGACTGAGTGCAGCTAAATATGCCTGTTGCATAGCGTAGCCTAATTATTCACACATCACGTCAAGTCACAAATTAGTAGTCTCTTGCAGTTGACCTATGCCAAATTAACGTCCTCCCTGTAAGGCTGCACTAATTCAAACAGGTAGAGAAGTCGGCTTAGCCTATAGCCAAAGTCTATAAAATGTAGCCTATTTTTTTGTAATTTCCAATTATCTAGGCTATGTTTACGATAACGATTTGTTGCGCTACGACGCTGCTCAAGACAAGTTGGAGTCATCTCAAGTGCTCCCATTAAAAAACGACAGTGTCTACTGACACTTAAATCCTTTTTGCCTGTAAACCTGACAACTTTGACTCCATACTTTCGGATATGTTAAAGTAACGATTCATCTGCTGTATGATCACAACAGTACTACATAAAACAGCCCAAACAACCTTTGATCACAAAAAAACTATGACGGGTAGTAAGAGAGAGCAAGGCGAGCAGAGAGAGCAAGGCGATGTCTCCAAATATTAGACAAATGCAGCTTATTTTAGTTAAGTAGACATCAGGGAAGTATTTTGCTTAATAGCAACGCCGACCTGATTGGTTCATATTGCTCTGAATAGCCACAGAAGGCTAGACTATATTTTAATGGGTTTACGCGCGCAATCATCTAACTGTGGTCACGCCAGGTGCTATAACGAGAGGAAAACTATAGCACGTTGGCAAATATTAAAGTCAGTTTAAGCCATGCATATGATGAACCAGTTTTCTTGTTTGAAAAAACATAAACAAGTGTAGGTTAGGTTATCGCCCCAGCTGTTGGCGATGTGAGATAAATAGCCAACGCTTAGGTCCTACACGCTCAAACGAAGCGCTGTTAGGTTACTGCGGTGAGGTGTATTGCACTCTCAGTAATTTTTACCAAACGAAAAAAGTATCCACATCCAGAAAACAAGTCTGAAGTTGCAATATTAGACGTTTCAAATCTTGCGATGCGAGAAACGGTATGGCTTCTGGCTACACTCAATTTACATTTTGCCAGAGCTTGCACATTAATGGCAATTCATCCGATCATCATTTTTAAAAAAAAGAAAATTCATTAGGCCTACGTTACGCTATTCTTTTTATGACTCTTCCTACTTCCTGGAGGTGTTCTCACACAATTTATAGGCATGTTGTTATCCGCTGAATCGGTGCGTGCTGGTGAATATGAGCATATACAGTATTAATATGCCGTCAGCATCGTCTAAAATATTCCATATGGTAATAAACATTTTGGACGTCCAAGCTCACACGGGAGCGCTGCAATAGGTAAGCTGTAGGTCAGTGTTTCCCAACCTTTTGTGTCTTACATACTGTGGTGTCCCCTAAACCTCTTTGTTGTGCTATGAGTACCCCCTAATTCATGTTCTATTTCGCTTTCTCTGTCCTGGTGTTTTGGCATAGGCATAGTTTTTGGGCATAATTTAATGGCATAGGCCTACACTACACTCGGTGCATTGATTAGTCATAGCAAACAGCAAAAAATGCAGGTGGGGATGTGATATCTGACACGTGACATCTGTTCTGTTGGTTATGGCTACCAGAGTTCTGCAGGTGTGTCGAACCCGACAGTTGCTCAAACGCTTAAACGCGGCGCTGTAGGTTACTGCGGTGAGGTTTAGGCCCCCTATTGCACTCTTCGTCATTTTTACCAAACGAAAAAAGTATCCACATCCAGAAAACAAGTTTGAAGTTGCAATATTAGACGTTTCAAATCTTGCAATGCGAGAATCGGTATAGGGGCTTGTGGCTACACTCAATTTAGGTCTAAGCTTACACATTTTGTCAGAGCTTGCACATTAATGGCAATTCATCCGATCATCATTTAAAAAAAAAAGAAAATTCTTTAGGCTATCTATTCTTTTTATGACTCTTCCTACTTCCTGGAGGTGTTCTCACACAATTTAATTAGGCATGTTGTTATCCGCTGTTGTTATCGGTGCGTGCGGGTGAATATGAGCATAATTAATATGCCGTCAACATCGTCTAAAATATTCCATATGGTAATAAAAGTTGCCTACCCATTTGCGCTTGAATGTGTATTGTGTGTATGCAAGAGCAAGTGTGTGTGTGTGTGTGTGTGAGAGAGAGAGAGAGAGAGAGAGAGAGAGAGAGAGAGAGATCATATATATACAGGTTTTTTTTTAATCCTTCTGGATTATGGGTTCTTGATCTCTCATTACAAACCTGAACATGCGCTACCACGTGGTAAAGCGTATAGCGAGCGCTACCAAGTATAGCAAGCGCTCCCAAGTATAGCGAGCGCCCCCAAGTGCCACCTGGCGGTTGTTTGGGTACACTGCAGCTAGGCCCGGTACGTACCGAGGTGGATGACGTGGCATTACCTCGGTAAAGGGTGTGCATTGTAGGGGGACCGACTGTAGTTTAGTTTGTGTGTGTGTACTCGTTATTTACTCTTTAATTAAAAAAATAAATAAATAAATAACCCCTCTGTAACTGCACTTTTTTCTTTGTTCTGTATATCTCCTGTGCACATTGTATTTGCTTGTGATGTTGGCTTGAATATGTCCTCTTTTGAAAGTCGCTTTGGTTATAAAGCGTCTGCCAAATGTAATGTAATGTAATGTAATGTAATGTAATATACTGTAGGTTTTATACAAATAAGTAGCCTTACATCCATATGATGGACATGTTCTTAGCCCCAGGTGGAATGTATCTTTTTTAAACCAGTTCATGTCTTTTTCATATAGCCCAGCATTCGGACTCTGCATTTGGTAGGAATCCATCCGTGTTTGGGTTGAGTAGAGGTGTGTGTGCGTGTGCGTGTGTGTGTGCGCACACGTGCGTGCGTGCGTGTGTCTTGTTGAGTTATGTCCTATGTCCATCTTAGAAATGCAGAAAAAAACATACATGCCTATTCTTACTTTATATCTCTTCCACAGATGCTAGCACACACTTTTTGAGATGGAAAGCAACCAAGGCTCTGTGCGTCTACCCGAAGGGAGAAGTTCTGTTCTCATCTGTAGATCTTCAGTCAAACTGGTCAGGTCATGCTGGGCCTTCAGAACACATCCATCTATCCTGTTCCTCGTCCTCTTCCTTCACACAACAAAGGCATTGCATGCCACTCGTGTCCCATTTCTGTCTGCACCTGTAGTGACGTGACCAGACTGGCAGCCTGATCCTGATGATCTTAAAGTGACAGCAGTCTCTCTTTCTCTATCTCTCTCTCTCACACACACACACACACACACGCACGCACACACGCACACACACAATAATGGTACATACAGTGTCTTACATAAAAAATACAAAGGCTTTATTACACACAGTTCAAGATACATACACACACTGCAGATACATACAACCTCAAGCTGCATACCTGACATGGATCCTCTGCCCTCCTCTCCTTCTCTCTCTCACACGCACAGACACAGACACAGACACACACACACACCCTCTCCAGGGCTTCCTCAGCTTGTTTTAGTGCCTGTGCCACTATGATCTGTGCCCGTCTGCCAAGGCGTCTTAAGGTGATGGCGGTGCTCAGCCTCCTCTGCCAGATCTGCTCTGGTCAATGTTGACCACTATGATCTGAGCCTGACACCTAGCACAGACACTGCACGCATACAACGCACGCACGCATAACACCTACCATAATCTCTGCTATCACTTAGGAAAACAGCTCTTTCTTCAGCTGCCTTTAATGTCAGAGTCAATCAGATGAAATAACAAACCCTCTAGAGCCAATGAGCCTTCCCGAAGCCAGGAATGCATCAACAGCCTCTCAAAAGGTGATATTTCATTAATTGGTGTTTTATTGTGAATATTATTATTATTTTAATTACGTTTATGAACCATAATGTAGCCTATCTGTAAAGCCCCTCTTACAAATGCACTTTTCATTCTGCCCGCAATCAAAGCGCTGCAATATAATTCTAATTAGTGAGCACAAAGGGAGCTTTTCTTTAGAGAGGACCGGCTAATTCAGCTGCCATCAAACTCCACAGCGCTTCAAGCAGCTCTTCACATTGCCTCTTCATCTGAAATGTCACAGGCTACGCTTCTCAGATCCAATAATCACTTAAAAACAGCTCAAGAGCCGGCTGATAGGCCAAGTTGTTTTTATTTAAGAAATTTCTGCCCCACTGTGTCGGATCTGTCTTCATAAAATAGCACTTAAGTGGAATGCCATTAGAGTTCGATTACAGAGGCATATTTCCTAACAAAGTACAAAATCCAGGCCACAAACTTTGTAACCTAAGATACCCCCGTTTATACAGTTCTTTGAAACTGAAGGATACTCCGATGTTTTACTGTTTATCGAACAGCGTCGGACATCTGCAGATTTCAGAAGAGAACAGAGGTATGTGTACTGGTTCCAAAGGCACAAAAGTTAACATAACTGTGCTAACAAATGTTATATAGTCCCGCCTAGCAGTATTGGCATCATATGTAGACCGTATAATAATTGGATAAAGCATCTGCGGGTTCAGCCGACTTAAATAGAACCTATGGTCAACAATGCCAGCCCTGCCAAATCTCTTTTATATTTGGCTTTGTGTACAAAGCATAGGCAGTCATGAGTAAGTGGTTAGGGCGACTTCCTTATCCCAAGGTCGACTCCCAACCCGCCAGGTTTATGGGGAAAGTAATTAACCAGTGTTCTTCCCCATCCTCCTCCATGATTGAGGTACTCTGAGCATGGTACTGTCCTGCCGAACTGCTTCCTTCCTTGCAGAACCGTTTGTATAAACCTATTTATAACGCTATGTCTCAACTGGTTAAATGAGTCCTTAACAACTGAAAAAAGACCCTAACTGCATTTGTATTTTTCCCCTGAGCATTTCTGGCACACATGTAAAACAACTCGGTAGGAAACAGTAGTAGCCTATCATGTACAGGTAGGGCCACTGATAGCTTTTGCCGGGCCCAGGACAAATTGATCTGAATGGGCCCACTATCCAACACATACAATGCGATTAGAACCAGAATCTGGGCCCCATGTCTTCATTGGGACCGGGACAACTGACCCCTTTCCCCTCCTCCCTGTCGGCTGCCCTGTGTACAGGTAGTCATTCAAACAGAACTGGGGAGGCCAGAGGTTACGGGGTGTTTAGTGTATTGCAAACGAATTTCAATAGCTAAAGGGCATTGATGAGAAGGTTGAGGTCATTTAGTCATTGGCTGAGGTCATTTAGTCATTGGTTGAGGTCATTTAGGTATTAGCTACCTTTACGGTTTAATTTACCAGAAGGCCTTGAGAGAGGGTGACCTCATTTCTGTGTGTGCACACGTGTGTGTATGTGAGTGTATTACACAATGTTCATTTATAGAGAACCTTTTTGCATCAATAATGAGACAGCAGAACAAACAGAGTGGGAAACATATAATGAACATGACATCATATATGACTAAAATAAAAAGTTAAGGTGTGCATGTGTGTGTGTGTGTGTGTGTGTGTGTGTGTGTGTGTGTGTGTGTGTGTGTGTGTGCGCGCGTGTGCATGCGTGTGTGTGTGCGTGTGTGTGTTGCTAGGCAGTACCTGGTGTCTGCAGGTCTGCACTAAATAACTCAAGCTGGTCACTAACCAGAAAAGACACAATCTGCTGGGAAGTAAGTGTGTGTGTGTGTGTGTGTGTGTGTGTGTGTGTGTGTGTGTGTGTGTGTGTGTGATTAGCTGGTGAAACAATGAGGTATAACTCACTTGCTAAAAAACTCATTCATTTGGGTCTGCTGGGAAGCTGTGTGTGTGTGTGGGTGTGTATGTGTGCATATGTGCGTGTGTGTGCAGTGTAGTCCACAGGTCTCTAAATAAAGGCCCGCTGTGGCTCTTTGTCTGATGAACTGCCTTTTAACTGCAGTTAAAAAGCTGCATTGTGATCCAGAGCCAAAGGTTAATGCTTCCTCTGATTCATTCACTCTATTCATGGCACTGTGCTAGCAGAGAGAGAGAGAGAGAGAGAGAGAGAGAGAGAGGAAATGGGTGACTCGTGTGCAGGGATGTGCACAGAAAGGTTGCCAGATGTAGCTGATAATAGCCACCTCAGTAAATGCTCAACAATGCCAGGAAGAAACTATGCTGCCGCGCGAGGGCAAAGTGCAGGAACTACGCCAACATTGATATTCATACTGGCCATCCAAACACGTTAGAGGTACATAAGAAAATTATTCAGAAAATAAAAACACTATCCTGATTATCATGACTTTCAAATCTCTTCGAGACTTGGTCTGACCAATTCATAACAACTGGCATAACAACTAACGTTCACGGCATGGTTGACCCATCTCCCTTGGTTTGCTACTGGTTCCAGACAAAGTGGGTGGGAACTCAGATTGTAACTGAACAAGCTCTTTTCCTGAGCAAGAGTAGCAGAGCTGAAGGTGTTGTGTCACGGTACATAGGCGCCGAATTTAGTTTTTGCCCGTGGGTGCTCGCGGTTCTCAACCGGGGGTCGCGACCCACATAATGTCCTGTTTGTTTGCCATGCCTTGCTTTTTTCCCAATAATAACCGTTTCACAAGTTGGTTACTTTATTTGTATGGGTAGGCTAAATAATAACTGTAGGCCTATCCTATTTATTTTCCTTGTGGGTGTCAAATCAATATGTTTAAAATAAAATCGCCTAGGGCCTATATTTGAATTGAAAATTGAACATTACAATCATGTAGGCCTATAAATTGAACGCAACGCCCAGGCCACGTTTGCTGGTGCCTCTTTCTATACTAGTCGGCATTATGAAAGGTGCCAGCTGCCTACACGGACCCTAAGATCACACAATCATCCTTTTCCTCAATAAAATGAAACCATGCATGATGTAAGTGTTGTACTAAGTACATTTTTACCAAGCATAGCAGTATTGTGCAGTAGCCAGACTGCTTCCGAACAGGAACAACAACAGCAAGGCGTCCACATAGAATTCAGACTGGCGTTCAGCCACGCACTTTAGATTCAGCGTATATTACACACAAATAACTTAGCCTAGGTATTACGTATCAAAGAAAGATGTTGTTAGGTTCGAGTCCAACAATGCCGCATGTGGCCATGCACTTCATGTTAGCTAAGCTTATGTTCAAAACTAGGCTACTCAGTCATCATGACTAAAGCCAACAGTGCTAGAAGCCAGAAAAGCTAAATAAACTGGCAAAATCATCCAACAGCGCACAACAAAAGTATGGATATGTCGAGAGTAGACTCGATCATCCCAGCACTTAGACCCAGAGCAGAGAAAAATGACCGTAATAGATAAAACGGCACACGGCGGTGCTACACATGGGATATCGCAGGATGGTATGACAGCGACTTACCATTTCGAAGACTAAACTTTCCGACTGCAAACCAATTGTCTGTAAGAAGTCCTAGCTTGTAGGCCTACTGAAAAGCAGGTTTAGATCCTTCCATAACTTTCATAGCTTGTGAAATAACGCAATATAACCAAACAGCTTCACACAGCCTGTGATAAGTTAGAACTCTACTTCTGAACCGTTTGCATAGACGCTGAACTGTTCTGAAAATTCATGTCGGGCATTTTCAGTCTAGATTAATACTAGTCCCCGAGGCATTCAACTGGATTTTACTAATGTAATATGAACTTTTCTGTATCTAACAACATGTTTTATCAATGTCTGCTATCTCGAAGAGGTCTGCTATCATCATAAAGACTGATACCATTGAGGGGAGTCATCAAGGCCATTGGGCAAAAGCCCTGTATGCCATATGGTCAATCCAACACCGTTTCTATGGTTACTGTCTGATTGTGTAGAAGAGCAACGCACCACAGAGGAAAAAAGGATCGGCGCGTGCTTACGTTACAAGATGACAAATTATAATACCTTATGTTACAAAATGACAGTTATAGGCCTAATGCAAACGCCATTTCATCTTTAAACTTCTCTCGCGAATAATACTGCTTTAGTGCTCGGGTTTGTCCGTGGGTGCTCGATGGGTGCCACAGATTCCCGTGGGTGCCCACCTATTCCCGTGGGTGCCCGGGCCCTGGAGCACCCACGGTTTCGGCGCCTATGTCACGGTATATGATCACCACTGCTGTGCTGTTTAGACAGATTTATAATTATATAGTTTTAGTAACACTTAAGTTTTTTCTTTTATTTCAGACATGTTAAAGTTTTTTTTTTTTAATCTTTTACCTGACATGTTTCGATGGCGTGGCTTCTGTCTTCATCAGAGGGTCACATGGATGTTGATGTGTGATGTGCTTTACGATCAGCTGATGCTGTTGTGGAGGTGTGACCTCCCTGTCAATAATGTCAGATTGCTCACACCTCCTGCTGTTATTGTCTTCTTAGGATAGCGGTCCAGGTGTAGGAGAGCGTGTATGCCCCCTCATCCCAGTTCATGGTTTTTGGGCTGCCATGAACAGGAATGAGGGAAAACATCACGCTTGCGACTGTGAGCCGTTTATGAGTGGATTCAAGCGACATTAAATACATTACTACCACATTGGAACTTGTGTATGACTGAATGACGATTTCAAGAAACAGGTTTTTCCTTTGTCCCAAAGAAATTGTTATGGAAATCGGGTCGGCAATCCTGGACCCCATTTCTCGAAAGAGCTAGCAACTCAGTTAGCAACGTAG
>NC_085866.1:28390311-28427811 GCF_034702125.1 Engraulis encrasicolus | reverse complement strand
TTGACACAGCACAGACAGCAAGGTGTTTCACTTACAGTTTCATTTACATTTAAAGTGTTTTCAAAAACGTCTGTGAAGCATTAATCCACGTGCTGTAAGCACTGGGCAAACGTCGATTGTTCAATAACGCGCCTTTTTTCCGACACGGAACTGTTATGGATGTGGACAAACGCAAGAAGAAACGAATGAACAATGTAATGCCTATCGGATAACACAAGTCACACAAGTGCGCTGAGTGGGATAGCTAAATTGTAGCACAATAGCCTTTCTTGCTATTACTATGTGGATTACAACTTGGGATTTAGGACCATGATTGTGGAAACGCGTGGAATACTGTCAGAGGTTGGGATACATTCTGGGATACATTCTGTGGTCAAGACAACGCAAGGTAAGGGGCACTGGGATATTGGTCCTCCCAAATAATTGACAGAATTGTCAACCACGGAGTAACGTAGGTGGTTGTTCAGTGATCCTTGGTCGCTATAGAGTAGCCTATTCGTGTTTGCTGCGGTATTACTAACAACACAAACATTTGGATTGTATTTTCAAGTGCGTGATGGATGCAATACGAAAAAAATCTCGTCGGGGAGACCCCCATTGACTTCGTTACAGAATTCTTCCTTACCAATATCACATCCCCCCAAACCCCCACTGTGCCTGCTCATTCGTTTCTCAGCCTTGAGTTTCTGAACTGTAGGCCTATTGTTTTATGAGTCAATATTTCCTTTTGCACAAATGGAGCACACTCGGTTAGATTTTAAAAGTGATTGGAAATATTAGACCATTCTTTATTTGTGATTGGCAATGATCATGATTTTCGTGGTAGGGTGAAAAAACCTGATTGGGCCATAGGCCTATAGGCCTACTTTCGTGTGAGAGGTTAATCAACTGAACATTCAATTAGCCTAGGGCCTACTTCATGAGAAATGATGAGCCTACTGAATGGAATGGGCTATATTTGCCCAGGTCTTTCTTCATAAAGTTCCATAAAATGAACTGTAGGGTAGTTATCATAATAACTGGATTGCATTTCCTCACAGAAAATGCTGGTGCATGCTCGTTATGCATTCGTTTCCCTTTATGCATGTGCCCTGCATAGCCTAAAAACAACACTGTCTAGGTATGAGGACTATGAGGCTATGTGACAATGACTGAAGTGCCATCCAAAAATGGTCTGGCCCATCAGAAATTCTTGTGCCGTGGCTGTGTCCCCCCCCCCCCGAAAAAAAGCCCTAGGGCCCAGACAACCCCTTTGCCTAGGGCCCCCATAATCTTAGAAACGGGCCTGAGCAGGTGACTAACCTGGCATACACACTGGCACTAACCATCAAGGGGTTAAATGGGCAGAAGTGAAATGCAGTGTGGAGACCGTTGTCATACACCATCGTTGACCATACATCAAGACCACTCTTTTCCTGTGATGTCAGGTGAACCCTCCATTTAGGAGACCTTCAGTTGGAAACCTATGACTTTAGGCTGTGAATAAATGGAGTTCCTTTAGTGCTATAGATGGCGACAGTGCACATATTGTGCAAGCCGCCACCAAACACCACAGAAAAAGAAGGAGAAGGAGGGGACAATGCCCCCTTAGGACAGTGTTTCCCAACCACTGTGCCGCGGAAGGCGTGCTGTGGAAAATTCTTGTTTTCGAAAGAAAAAGAAAATGAAAAAAAAAAAACGAATTCATTATTATCAGCAAATGCCTATATGTCATTATGTAGTGTCTGCTGTTGACTGGCGTCCTAATAATGTAATAATTCCTTATCACTAGGTGGCAGCAGGTAGCGAATTGCATTGTAGTAGCTGTCAAAAGAAGGCAATGTAATGTAATAATATTACAAAAGAAGGCAAATGCCGTGAGCTCGAGTCAATACAAAGAGTTATTTCATTTGGATTTAGGACTACCGGTACTTGTACGTGGGATGCAACGGCACCGATTCCGTTGTGCTTGGTATGTAAACGAAACACCCTTCACAAAACCAGAGTGCAGACTATTTTGTTGGCCTGCGTAAGCAAACGAGAACCAAGCAACATTTACAGTTTGAGGGAAAAAGGTAAACGAGAGAGCCCTTAAAGGGATACTGTCCCATTTTGGGAATTAAGCCCATTTTCCTCATCTCCCCGAGTTATATAAATGATTTTTACCTCTCTCCTGTTGATCAAGTCGCTCCCTGAGTCTGGCGGCGCAGCTGGTAGCGTGCTTCTTCGCAACTGCTGAATCTGGCCGAGACCAGTTAGCTTAATGCCCGATAGCTCATAGTTAGATATTGCGTTGGATTCCCGGTATCTTCACTACTTAAATGCCATCCCTTCTGCATGTGAACGGTACAATTATATTAACAGCAACTCCCCGGTCTGCAGAGGAGGGAACATGCGCACCTGAGGTGGAGATGAGGTCGCGCTCAACAGCGAATCGCACGGCCCATTGATTTGTGCATGTGAAGTGTCAAATCGGGTTGTAGCACTGCTTTAACTGTGCGATTTACGCACGAGCCACGACCAGAATTTCAAACCGTTTTGATTTTCTTGCGACCCTGCGATTGCACAATCGTGAGGCAAAATCGCTTGTCGTTACCCCATGTACACTGCACGATGCGAGACTCACGATTGACCTGCGATTGAGCAAGAAATCGGCCCGACTCTCAAAAAGTCGTGCGAGTGCCAAATCGGGGCAAAATCGGGGCAAAAGTCGCACAGTGTAAGCCCAGCTTAAGGCGGCTGGTTTAAGCAAAGACTATATTCTCGAGCTGGCGTAATAATCAACGAAGGCAGAAAAGGTGTAGTCTGGTAACGGCTGCGCAACAATATGCAACAACAACACTGTAGTTCCCTTATACTTCCGGAAGTTCCGGTAGTAGAACAAGAGAAGAAGAAGAGAGCCACGGGTCCCTCCAAAATTAGACCAGTCCTGTTGTTGCTGGTGTTCGTTGGCAATCACTGAAGCTGTAATTTATTTTTTAACAGTTAACTGCTAATCGTTTAACCATGCCGATATGCGTGGTGAGAGGGTGCGAGAACAGGAGCAGGACGTACGGCGGCACCATGTTGCACAGAATTCCGACAGGCAAAAACAGACGCCGAACAGAACAGTGGTTGGTTGCTCTTGGCCTTGATTTGACAACAACTGTGGATTCAATAAGAAAATGGCGTGTTTGTTCGGAACATTTCGTGGATGCTGACTATGTGGAGACCCTCGACAGGGTTACACGGCTGAAAGTACGGCACCTGAAAGATACAGCCGTACCATCTGTCTTTCCCCCAGTATCACAAAATCAATCTGCACCGGACGCTGTAAGTATGTTTTACATTTATTTTAAACCCACCTGAGAAAGGTTGGTGCGTGCGTGGAGTAATAGTAAAAGTAGCCGAACACACCAAATGTATTAGAAATGGATGCTGTGCTACACTTGTCTATTCTATAATGATAATCCTCTGCATATCTGCACATGTTCTATTTCTGTTAAAAATCGGTCTGTCTTGAAATATTAGGAGTAACATAGTAGTAGCACTGCTTGAGGTTGCAATGGGTTAGCAGCAGGAACTAGTTGTGATTTTACGTGATGGTGTAGTGAACTATTCCACGTCCTACGATGCTGTGCATTTCAGGCACGCGAGCCATACTGTAGCCTATCATTCCAGATCTCCTGTTATAAATGACAGGCTATGGTTTATCGATTGATGTGACGCCACGCAGCGAAATTCTGTCCTTGGAAGTATTTTTAAAAAAAAATTGTAACACGTCTCTACTGTTAATCAAGAGAATCAGTAGGCCTACTGTTCCTGGCTAGGGGGAAGGGTTGGCAGGCGAGGCCAGTGTTGTGGTGTTGTTATTTACCACATCAGTACCAGAGGGACAGTACCAAATCACAGCCAGTGTATTGTCTCAAAGTAAAGGTGACTGCTTCCAAATTCTTCCTCGCTGCATTACCCTTACCATTAATGCAATAGATTTGTGTGTGTGTGTGTGTGTGTGTGTGTGTGTGTGTGTGTGTGTGTGTGTGTGTGTGTGTGTGTGTGTGTGTGTGTGTGTGTGTGTGTGAATGATTCATTAGGAAGAGGTTGGAGCCACTGGACCGGGTCTACGTGAAGATGATTCATTCACGCTTTCAGAAGGATTCCCCCAGTCAACCCCACAGAAATGCAAGCCTGCGGAGTTCAAAGTCCCATTCACCAGTCCCACAAAGTCCACTCGCCCATCTGGTGCCCTGGCACCAACATGGACAAATCTGGTAAAGCCGGGCATACACTGTGCGATATTTTCACTCGTGGGTCTTAAGCTTCTGCTCACACTGCACGATGGAATTTCACTGTTTAAAAGTTCACAACTCACGACTCACGTCCTCACACTACACGAGCCGACAGTCGAATGCGAGCGAAATGCTTCCACCGTACGACGCGACAGGCATGTTTCCCCGGTCTGCAGAGGAGGTAACATGCGCACCTGAGGTGGAGATGAGGTCGCGCTCAACAGCGAATCGCACGGCCCTATTCATTTGTGCATGTGAAGTGTCAAATCGGGTCGTAGCACTGCTTTAACTGTGCGATTTACGCACGAGCCACGACCAGAATTTCAAACCGTTTTGATTTTCTTGCAACCCTGCGATTGCACGATCGTGAGGCGAAATCGCTTGTCGTTACCCCATGTACACTGCACGATGCGAGACTCACGATTGACCTGCGATTGAGCAAGAAATCGGCCCGACTCTCAAAAAGTCGTGCGAGTGCCAAATCGGGGGGGAATTCGGGGCAAAAGTCGCACAGTGTAAGCCCAGCTTTAGATAGTTAATTTCTAGGCATGTTTTCCTTGAAATTAATGTAATGAAATGGCAGGTGATATAGTGCCACTTAAAAGCAAAAAAGAGTTTCTGAACAGGTACACATTTTGTCATCCCCACACCAAATAATCTATTGGAATCAAGCTGCTATTTGACATCTGTCTAGTAATGCTATGTATGGATATACCCATTGTGCATTTTGAATAGGCTCATTTATACATGGGTTCTAAATGTTGTTTGTAACCTGACTGCGTTGTGATTGTCTAAGACAAATTTCTTGCAAGACAAATAAAAATAATCTTGTATCTTGAATGCGAATGTCTAACATTTTAAAATCTTGATTGATTGTAGATTCCATCCGTTATACCACATGTTCTGCCTCCAGACCGAACAAGGACAAGTTTAATCTTTGATGTGAGTCAGACACACACACACAATTTTTACGATGAATTCAAAGATGTTGGGGGCGGGGGGATGGTGCAGAAAGGCTTAATATATGAATCATCAATGCAAGTAAGCTGCGGGTGTGTAAGCCTATTTACCGCTGCATCTCATTTGGAGGCTCAAAAGCTGCACCATACACACACTGTAACTAACTGAAACATAAACAAACGAAACATGGTTGATTATGGACACTAACTTGGTGGGTAATTCATTTGTTTGTTTTCATAATAGGAAACCGAGGACATTGAAAGGTCCGCAATGGACATCGGCACCATGTCAATGTGTGATGTCAGCATGTCGTCTGAGCCTGCACCAGATCCCACGGACACCAGTTTCGCACCAGAGACAAGTCCCTCCACCTCCACCACTGGAAGTACGACCAGCAGCTCAGGGCGTCCCACAGGATGGAGGGAGAAAAAGTGGGTTGTCAATGAATCAAATTTGATGCAGCTCTTCCAGACCTGCCATACCTGTGGTACACAGATGTCAGACGCCAACCTGCTTGTCCGTACAATCGGGAGTCGAATAACTGTGAGCTGGACCTGCAACCAAGGACATAGTGGCAAATGGGAGTCATGTCCAACATCACGCCAAATGCCAGACAACAACCTTCTTTCTGCAGCAGCAACTCTGTTCACTGGGGCCAGCTACACAGACATCGCTGACTGGGCTGAAATGATGAACCTGCAGCTACCACACAGTGAAACATACTACGCCATGCAAAGAGATTACCTCATCCCTGTCATTGCAGAAGCTTACAAAAAACAGGAAGAAGTCATCACAGCCCGCCTCATATGCCAGACAGAGGACGGTGAAGGTGTGCAGCTCTGTGGAGACGGGAGGAGTGATAGTCCCGGCCACTCCAGTAAATACACAACCTATTCCTTCATGGATGACTCTAGTAGTCTCATTGCAACATTTGATCTCATTCAGGTAAGTCAAATGGACACAAAGCTGTAGTCTGTTTAATTCTATTCTGTTTGAAATGTCAAACTAAATGCTATTTCCACCTACAGGTGTCCCAAGCCAGTAGTTCCGTTGCCATGGAGCCGCTAGGATTCAAAAAAGGGCTGGAGAGGCTTCTGGATGAAGGACTGGACATAAGGGTAGTGACAACAGACAGACATCCATCCATTAGAAAAATCATGCGGGAACAGTATCCGGAGATCATGCACCAGTTCGACCCATGGCATGTGGCAAAAGGTTGGTATTATTGGAATACGTTGCATATGTTAAATTAGGAAGTACAGCCTTTTTTGGGTCCATTATTTTCAGTAAGTTATTCTTACATATACCTGCACTTGCAATTCAGGGATTAAGAAAAAGATGGTTGCTGCGTGCAACAGGAGGGGTGGTAAAGAGCTTGGCCCTTGGGTGAAGAGTGTTTCCAATCATATGTGGTGGAGCTGCTGCTCCTCAAAAGGAGATGCAACGGTAAATGAGCTTACACACCTACAGCTTACACACATTGCTATTTCATATGAAGCCTTTCTAACCCACCCCCCATCTTCGAGTTCATCGTAAGAGTCATCAATAATACAACATCCTATCTGCTCTGTCATGCTGTTTTCAGGAATTGCACAGAAGATGGACATCTCTCCTCCATCACATCACTGGGGTCCATCGCTGGGAGGACAACGACAGTGTTTACCAGTGCTACCACAAGGATTTGGCGCCAGAGCACCAAGAGGCAAAAAAATGGCTGTCTGAAGATTCCGCAGCCTACAGATCCTTGCGTGAAATGGTGTTGGACAAACGGCTCATGAAGGACCTTGAACAAATGACCCTGTTCAAGCACACGGGTATGTTTTTTTGTCAATGTGTCATTTTCCCTTTAATCCTCCAAAGACACCACTAACAGTTATGAATACAACACTTCCATATCTTAATAACAAATTAGTGATGTCTGGTGTCCATGAAATGGTTTTTGAGTAGTACAACAACTAGCCTTCTTTACAGCTTGTGTGCAGTTTTCCACAAAAGTTTTATTCTTAAATCTCTGTCGATATGTTTCTGTTTTGTTTTACTAGGGCAACTGGAGGTGTTTCACAGTGCCATGCTAAAATACTGTCCAAAACGCCTACACTTCCAGTATCCAACAATGCTGGCACGCACCATGTTGGCCGTTATGGACCACAATGAAAACCACTCCAGACCTCGGGAACAGGATAAAACGGCTGCAGGTGAGAAAAAAATGCAATGCTCACCTGTAATTAACCCATTTTAGCCTGATGCAGCGTATGCGTTGTTACCTTCCCATATGAAAAAGAATTATATGATTCATATACTGCAAACATGCATGTTCCTTACATGAAATCGTATAGAAAAAATGTGCCAGATTTGCAAGAGTCACTTATGCGTTTTCTAATATATGTCTATCATGATAGTCGATTATGGCCCCTTTTCGAAAAGAAATAACTTATATGCATGCCGTATAACATGACTGCATGCAGTATAAATTCTTATAAGAGTTTGACATGCCAACAATGCATAATACTATATTATATTGACTAAAACATAGGAGAAAACTACTATATTCCTATAGAAATAATGCACGTTTTATGTTAAAATCATATTGAAGTCTTATTCAATTTACGTATTGTAGCGAAGGGGAGTAGATGTTAGTCAGAACACACCCACAACCCTAGTGATGGTCACTCCATCACATTGCCTTCCCCTTCGGGAAGCGCACCCGTGCGCTTCACACACTCATGGTGTCCCTCACGCAACTGCCCATCATGCTTCTCCCATCCAATGTGCCCCATCATCAATGCTTCACCTATCACTGAGGTCCCTCACACGGGGGTCACCAATCCTGGGGGTCCCTCACATGGAATTACGGCTCACACACCATGGGTACGCTTCCGATGGCCTCACGGTACCATCCCACTTCTGACACCATTTATAGCGAAGGGGAGTAGAGTTGCCCAGCTGGGACTTGAACCCAGACCTTCTGGGGTAGTAAACCGGGGCTCTGACCGCTACACCAAAGAGCCAGGCTCGTTGTCATGTTAGTCAGAACACACCCACAACCCTAGTGATGGTCACTCCATCACACGTATGTTCCGTACATGTTCCGTAGTTGGATTTTACAGACTTCCTATATTAAGTTTATATGAAGTTTACAACTTGAAATGTAATATTCGTATATACATTTTATAAAGTTTATACATTTAATTATATGCAAACCTGATTTAATTTGTACATTTCTTAAACAGTTTCTGACACCAATATTTATATGAATTCTGCACATTTGTCATATGAAGCATGAGACTTTAAATGTAATATTTGTATATAACACAGGCCTAGACAGTCTAAATAAGCTTCCCGGAAAAAAAAAAACAACCTGACGAAGAACTTCACTCATGATTTTTTATTTGTCTTTCTTGACTGTCACTTTGATTATATATAGGCCTATATTGCCTAAAGACAAATGTGTGTGTGTGTGTGTGTGTGTGTGTGTGGGGGGGGGGGGTCTGTCCCACATTGTCCCTCCGAAGCATACCCCTTGTCCCTAACAAATATTGCATGGTGCACCTTTAAATATGGCATACACATAGGGCCTACTGTAACATATACAACAACAACATGGCACAAATACAGCACACATCTGATTGGCATTCATCCAACAACAGCACTATTTTCCAATCTTTTTACTTGTACGAAATATATAAGCCCATAGTAACATAAATCGTGTATGGCATATATGACTGAAAATGAATAAAAAAATAGTTAGATTTGTATATGTGGGTTTGTGCCTTGTATGACCCTTATAATATTCGTATGGAACAGATATAATCCATATGCGTTTTTAATAAGACTTTTTCATATNGGTTTTGACGCTGCTTTCAGGCTCTGGAGATTCAACTTTTTTTTCTATTAAAATTGTGGGTTTGTTAGAGCTGAATGAACGCCCTAGCTTTTAGATGCAGCTCATCTTGTGTTTTTGTCTGCTTCTAAAGCTGAGATATTTAGGCTTTAAAAGGACCAGTTCAGTCAATTTCAATATGCTGCTGTATTGCTCACGCTACCCTTGACTTGTCAGTACCCGGTGATGCCACATTTTGGCTAAGCCCTTTCCGAGATATGAGCTATTCTAATGGGGGCAGCGTTTGTTTACTTTTTCTTTCTTTTTTTTAATGAACATAGGCCTACTCCGAACCTTTTTGCAAAAGGTACCACTGTTTGCTAGCTGTATGCTGATGTTGACACCTTTCGAATGATTTTGGGAATAAATAAAAAATGTCTTTTTGAAATCTAAACAAAGCGCTGCCCCCATTACAATGACCAAGGTCTCGGAAAAGGCTGAAGAAGAAGAAAAAAAAAACTCAGGTACTGACAAGTCCAGGGTACCGGTACTGTGAGCATTACAACTGCATGTTGAAATTGACTGAACTGGTCTTTTAATAGGCAGAGGGCCCCTTTTCCCCAAAAGGGCTTAGGCATTCAGCAGGTTTTTTTTTATTTGCAAGTGGCTTATGCCAGGGGTTCCCAAACTTTACCATGTCAAGGCCCCCCATTTACAGGTAGATTCCAGCCAAGGCCCCCCTGATATGCGCCGTGCCACTCTTTTTTTTCTGTGCTGCCTGTTTCACAACTCGATGAATTGGTGCATTCCTAAACCCATTCAAGTACTACAGAAAGCATAATACATATGTAAACATTGTAAAGGAAAGAATTATTCCACTGGGATTGTTTAGCTTATTTTTTGGTTTATTTTAGATATCCAAGTTATTAAATGTATAAAATTTTGTTGAGTTGATTTCACAATATTTTTCCTGCCAACTTGCCACGGCCTCCCTGGCATCCCTGCGTGGCCCCCGGCCCCCACTTTGAAAACCACTGGCTTAGTCTAAAATGTGTAAAAGGGAAGGCCAGACAGCTGAAACTTCACCGCAATAAAACAGAGCAGTGTGAGGCGTCTTATGTGCTTTGACGTTTCAATGCAGTGGCCAGCACCTCAAAAAGGGTACAGTGGTGCCTCCTTTTTTTTCCTTCTAAAATTCACCTATTAAACATGCTACTGCATTTGAACAGGGCTGTGTGGACTTTGTCATAGTCAGTTTATTTTGGCCACAAATTGTGCTTTGCATAACATAATGAAAAATCTAATATTACACATATACTTCACTGCCTTTCATGTTGAATTCCAGGTGTCCCAAGAGTCAATGTGGTCATGCAGAAGTACTCAGGCCAATGGGTCCCCAGGCCCTTGTACAAGAAAACAACCCAGGAGTTCAGACAAGAGCTGGTGGACAGAGTCTTCGAGCGACGCATGGATCCCACAGTTCAATACAAAGACCCGGCATCCCGTCTTCGAACACCCCGTTTGCCAGCCAATATCGCCTTGGTTGCAAAACCCAGCAAAGAAGATGTAATGAAAACCTACACGTCAAGATTCAGAGGTCCAACAGAGGGTCTTTGATGCTGCTGAGATAGTAGGGGAGTAGGGCTGTAATGATGCACTCAACTCAAGATTCGTATCACAATCTTTGACCTATGGCTCAATACACTGCACAATTTTTTTCCCCCATGCTCTTGTTTACACAAAATAACTATAATTTTAAGGTAGAGAAGGTTAAAAGTTGCTACTAAGTGTTTTGTTACAAAACTGTTAAATGGGGAGGATTTGAAACTTGAAGGCACTATCATTGAAGGTTGTTTTCTGCACTGAAGGGTACATTGAACGAGTACTTTGTAAGTGTATCACAACACTGCCTTGTTCTTGGCTTGCGATTCAGTATCGTGACTATCACGGTTTCTCTTTTGATACAATACTGTTACAGCCCTACAGGGGGCTGAAGTCTATGGCTGAAACGTTGCCTTCAGTTGATAATAAAGAATGTTTCTTGCAATGCTGGTTTCTTTCTTTATTCATTGACTTGCTATGTGTTTTGATAGGAACTCTATCATGTTGTGTCTAACAGTCGGAGGTGTCAAAAGTGAAACAAACACAGCTTCCTTCCAACACACTCGCCTGGGTAAACAGACGGCTTCTCGTCTCATTATCAGCCTCCTCACTGTCTGGACCAATTTTGTGCTGGG
The DNA here is from genome assembly GCF_034702125.1 of Engraulis encrasicolus. Classification (NCBI taxonomy): domain Eukaryota; kingdom Metazoa; phylum Chordata; class Actinopteri; order Clupeiformes; family Engraulidae; genus Engraulis; species Engraulis encrasicolus. The sequence continues at coordinate 28,416,547 of NC_085866.1, read as the reverse complement.
TTCTAGACTGTTACTGGAAAACGCTAAAAACCTGACTCATTAGAATGGAGTAAACGGTGTAATAGCTATATATTCAAGTATTGTACTTGCACCATGAATTTACTTTCACTTTCGACACCTCTACTAAATAGTGCATTATATTTGTAAACATGACACCACTGACAAGTAGACTGGTGTGTAAGCCCTACTAATTGAAAATTAACTTATTTGACACCAACATGATGGCTGGGTGAAGATCAACGAATGATATTCAGAATTTGTAAATTATCACAGCAAAACTGCTGGATGTGATTTGTGTAATAATACTGTTACCTTAATTGGAATGATCTATTGGTAAACAAAAGGACAAGACTAAGTAGGCCTAGAATAATTTACAATTTTATTTTCAAAACAGTGGAGGAACGCCACTGTAAACATTAACTACAGCAGACAAGGATAGAGACAATGTGCCTACTGCCTACAGCAAAGTCTCTGCTTCTTCTGCCTCTTGAAATCCGACGTATACTCCCGTCTCCGATGGATATCTTTGCCGAATGGCACCAACAACACAGGATGGTAATGGCTTCCGGTTGCTTCGTCCCAAGGTTTCTCCCTTCAGTGCCCACTCCATTACAATTCGATATGAGACCAATCTGCATTGGCTGGGGGAGAAAGAACAGAATGAATAGCATACCTATTTTATCAGAAAGACTATAGTCCAAGAATCTGACATTTATTCACACGTGAATATGTTATGTAGCCTACAAACTCCATTTGTAAATAGAGCCTACAAGCAGTGGTCGATATGGATTCTACTTATTGGGTGAATGTTAGAACATTTAGAAAATGTAGTTGCTAACAGTGCAATTTTAACATAGTGTGTGAAGAAGAGGCACTTTTTAGACGGGAATGATTTTAGACCATTATTGTAAGGGGGATGGGCTTCCCCCTACAACTCCCGAGCTGTTTACAAGGCTAGCTAGAGCCTATGTTAACCATGATTGCCCAGTCCTCCCGTTTTAATTACAAAGGACAAGGTAGCAGTTTCACATTTTTAGATTAGGCATACTATTGCAATAAATGCACAACTCACTCAACAGATAGTTGTCCATCAGGCCCATCAGGAGTTGGACGTCTGGCCCAGTTCACCTCGCACCGGAAAAAAAAGTCCACAACGGCAGGGTGAAGCATTGCAATTAAATTAGGATTGGCACACACGCAGGTGGAATCGTCTGGTTGGTCATCCCTGGCCATAGATGGTAAAACCATGTCCCACTCCAGACAACAAAATGACTTCATCTCCGTGGGCATGGGCTGGCACCCTCCACACAGACACCACCAATTTGAGTCGCATCTGGACTGCACTGACTGTCCAGCAGCCTGATTACGTTGCTTCTCTCTCTCTTTTCGTTGCTGCTCGACTTCCTCCGGTGTATACTCAGGTTCATAAAGATAAGGCTCCGGATCAATGTCGGGAAACAAGTAAACATCTTCGTCCTCCATTGTAACACAATCACTGAACACCACGAGCAACAACACTGGTCTGTTTCGGAAGCTCTCTTCTCTTCTTCTACTACCGGAACTTCCGGAAGTATAAGGGAACTACAGTGTTGCTGTTGCATATTGTTGCGCAGCCGTTACCGGACTACACCTTTTCTGCCTTCGTTGATTATTACGCCGGCTCGAGAATATAGTCTTTGCTTAAACCAGCCGCCTTAATCGCATCGTTTCAGTTGCTGTTAATATAATTGTACCGTTCACATGCAGAAGGGATGACATTTAAGTAGTGAAGATACCGGGAATCCAACGCAATATCTAACTATGAGCTATCGGGCATTAAGCTAACTGGTCTCGGCCAGATTCAGCAGTTGCGAAGAAGCACGCTACCAGCTGCGCCGCCAGACTCAGGGAGCGACTTGATCAACAGGAGAGAGGTAAAAATCATTTATATAACTCGGGGAGATGAGGAAAATGGGCTTAATTCCCAAAATGGGACAGTATCCCTTTAAAGCTAGCTACCACGTAGCTGAACTTGTAGCTAAATCAATATAGTCACACAGTGGCAGAGACGCTAATATTACCTGCCTGCAAAGCCATTGTTAATGAGATGCTTGGACCTGAAGCGGTTAAGTAGCCAAAGTCCCTCTCTCAAATAACACAATTTCCAGACATTGATGACATGTCTGCTGACATCGAAAGTGTGGTTTTGGAAAAGATCCGTATCCGTGAGAAATTTGCATTGCAACTTGACGAGGCTGATGGTGGACACACGCAACTCCTGGCCAATGTGCGTTTTTTGGATGGAGACGCAATCAGAGAAAACGTTCTGTTTTGCAAGGCATTGAACAGAGATTGATATTAAACATGCATATTCATATTGTAACAGTGAAATCTTTCCTAAAAGAGTTGTTGCTACTGTCAGAATAAGCATTATTTTCTGTATTCCTGCAAATCGAATGCTTTTGGACAGAAAAACAATTTGTAAATAGTAGGCCTAGGCCTACTTTGAAGTTTATAGCTTCCTTAAGAAGTGGGCATGTTAAGTGCACTTTTTATTTGAAAGAGGAAATTTAAAAGATGATAAAAAAGACATTTTTGTGTTTATTTGATTGCTATTCAAGACACTTTCATAAGAATGACTATATTGTTAGGCAGATACTATAATTTGTTTTCATTATTTCATAATTTTTGGTTGGTGGTGTGCCATGAGATTTTTTGAAGGGAAAAGTGTGCCCTGGCTCAAAAAGGTTGGGAAACACTGCCTTAGGAGACCAAACATAAACACACTCCTTTGCATTGGCGTGGGCGGAGTTTGAATTATCTTTCTCTATAATGATTATAAACACCAGGGGGTCAGGATTTGGCTGGTTAGCTTCGCCGATTAGCAAGGCACTTTCTCGTCGCCATTTTCACAAATTCGCATTTCCGACCTCACTTATGATTGGTGGGTGCGCTAGTTTAGAGTTGGGCACACAGTAGGTCTGTGGTTCGGCACCTTATAATACCTCCATACATCCAATGTCCATCTTGCATATAGCTTTCTGGTCAACCTTACTTCAGTCAGTGACGTGGCACGTAATTGGCTGAGTAAACTGGATGTAGGAAATGAGCTCCATGAAACTCCTTTTTGGAAGCTGAAAATTCGCTAATTTTGGCTGAATTTACTAGCCTAGCATTCCCCATTGAAAGGACTGGGGGGGGACTTATTCACTCTCTCCAGTTCTTATACTACCTCCATGATAAACACGGTGTTGTGGGGAGGGGCAAGACACTGGGAGCCAACCACGTGAGCAAATTTTTTGACAAACAGCGGCTTCCAACAATCAGAGGTTGAGTTGTGTGCCGCCAAGTTCGTGCAGCCAGGGGAAAACAAAATTTACGAACCCATGTTTACATGGGTTTGCCGTGTGTAAACAATCCCTCGCTGCACAACCTTGACTGCACACTGTTCAACCTCTGATTGTTGGAAACTGCTTTCTGTCAAAAAATGAGCACACATGGTTGGCTACTTAGCATCTTGCCCCTCCTTACAACATGGCTGCTGGTAAACAACAAATATTAGAAGATTATTTGCCATAGGCTCTGTTGCCTCAGTGCAGGTGCACAGGACTGCCATCAGGGGGTGTGCAGCATGGCCAAACTACAATGAAGTAATGGATGGGAAATGTAACACACATACACATCCTACAGGCACACACAACACAATGTGGACACAATATTGACGCACTGATGTACACACAGCAAGCTCCTCTCACTGTCTCTCTCTCATACAGGTACACACACAGACACCTGCAGACACACAGAGGCAGGGTACATCAAACAAATATGATATTGAGTGTTGTTAATCTGTGTGTGTGTGTGTGTGTGTGTGTGTGTGTGTGTGTGTGTGTGTGTGTGTGTGTGTGTGTGTGTGTGTGTGTGTGTGTGTGTGTGTGTGTGTGTGTGTGTGTGTGAAACAAATAAGGCATTTTAAAACCTGAGCACTTTCCACCCCATTCTCCTCTTACCAGCCTACAAATCTTGTTTATTGATTTTCAGAAATCTCTCCACCCTTTCATCCTCTCATTACACCTCTCATCCCCCTCTCCCCCTCTCCGCTTGCTCCATTCCGCATCCCCTCTTTTCCACATTTTTCTGCTTTCTCTTCTTTCCCACCGATCAAACACAACTTTAAAAGCTATTGATTACCAAGAGCTTTACAGAGGGGAGAATAGTGTGTGTGTGTGTGTGTGTGTGTGTGTGTGTGTGTGTGTGTGTGTGTGTGTGTGTGTGTGTGTGTGTGTGTGCGGGTGCGTGCGTGCGTGCGTGCGTGCGTGTGAATGTTGGTACCGTCCATACTCCACACTGCGGAAGGGAGTGTTTGTGTGAGTGTGTGTGATTTGTACACATAGCACGGACCAGGGCTTATTCAAGCAAATGAACATTGCTACATAGTTAGCTTGTGTCTCACAAGCACACACACACACACACACACACACACACACACACACACACACACACACACACACACACACACACACAATCAAATGAACACTACTACTTTGTTAGCCTGTGCTTCACACACACACGCATGCACGCACACACGCACGCGCACACACACACACACGCAAAGAGAAGAATCAATACTAGATGTTGAGAAGGAGGGCTGGTGCTGTGAGGTGTGTCTGTGTGTGTGTGTGTGTGTGTGTGTGTGTGTGTGTGTGTGTGTGTGTGTGTGTGTGTGTGCGTTTTGAGGGCTAAGTGGAAAGGGTTTGGTGTGTAATACATCAAAGAAAACAAAGTGTCACTTCTCCCGGATAATCGTGTCTGAGTGAGTAAGGGGGAGAGGGGGGTTGGGGGATGGGGTCGTGATAGGAAGATAGAAAAAGAAAAGAGGGAAAGAGAGGGATAGAGAGACAGAGATAGGAAGAGAGTGTTCCAGGGACAGCGGAAGAGAGGAGAAGAACAATAGGTATTACTTTGTTGTGGATGGGGAGTAAGGGTTATAATGTGTATATGTACCACACACACACACACACACACACACACACACACACACACACACACAAGAATATGTGTCTCTGCCCTATTACTCATTCTAATGTGTGTGTGTGCACATCCATGTGAGTGTGACGTGTGTCTGTCAGGGCAGACAGATAGGGCAACTCCTGCCAATTTCAATGTGCTGTTGTATTGCTCACGCTATCCTTGACTTGTCAGTACCCGGTGACGCCGCATTTTTTGGCTCAGCCCTTTCCGAGATATGAGCTATTCTAATGGGGGCAACTTTTGTTTACATTTCAAAAAAACATTTTTATTTATTCCCAAAAACATCCAAAAGGTTAGGCAACATCAGCAGACAGCTAGCAAACAGCGATACCTTTTGGGAAAATATTTGGAGTAGGCCTATGCTCATTTAAAAAAAAAAATGTAAGCAAAAGTTGCCCCCATTAGAATAGCTCATATCTCGGAAAGGGCTGAGCCAAAAACTGCGGTGTCACCTAGCACATTTAGCCCTCCATTATCCCTCTTTTTACACACACACACACGCACAGACAATTGAGCGGTTTCCTACCCATTTATTGGGCTGGAAAGTATTAGTCATATCTGGCAACCTTGGGTGGGTGCGGGAAGTGAACGTTTTCAGAGCAGATACACACTCAGAAAGAGGGATAGCCGTTAATCAATAATCAGTAAGACTGTGTGTGTGTGTGTGTGTGTGTGTGTGTGTGTGTGTGTGTGTGTGTGTGTGTGTGTGTGTGCGTGCGCATGTGTGTGAGCGTGTATGTTTGTACGTACCCGAGTGTATGTTTGTGTGCGCAAAAAGCCCCTCAGCATCCATGTGTGTTTAAGGGTGTGTGTGTGTGCGTGTGTGTGTGTGTGTGTACAGTACGCGTGTGTGTGTGCGCACGTGTGTGCGCGTGTATGTTTGTACGTACCTGTGTGTATATTTGTGTGCGCAGAGAGCCCCTCAGCATCCATGTGTGTGTGTGTGTGTGTGTGTGTGTGTGTGTGTGTGTGTGTGTGTGTGTGTGTGTGTGTGTGTGTGTGTGTGTGTGTGTGTGTGTGACTGGAAAAGGCCCACTTGTTCCGGTGTGTGAGTTTAGTGGGGAGTCGCCCAGGAAATGGGGGTGTGAAATGCCTCTATAGCTGCGGAACTATCAGCAGCCAGCAGTCCAGTCAACACACACACACACACACACACACACACACACACAAACACACACACACACACACAAACACACTCTGTACACACAACCAATACACAATAATACCCATAACCAAATGCACGCCCGTGCACACACACACATGGCCGGCAGTGCAGCTCTACTGAATAGTAGAAGGGGAGAAAGCCTAGCACCCCATGCTAATCAAATAATATCCATGACCACACAAGCACACGCACACACACACACACACACTCACGCTCAACCACAACTCCTTCACTTATGAGAGACTCACACACACACACACACACACACACACACACACACACACACATAGGGAAACTTCCTTAAGCACTACTAAATTCTAAGCTGTGCCCAGACCAACCCCATGATTGACCCTAACATGCCCTAGAAACGTATGCACCTTAAGTGTTATTATGTCACTCAGAAAAAATGACCAAGAAAAGTACAATTGTATGCAACATCTAAAGTTAGAATTTTAAATAATTTTAATGAAATGAATGTCTTAATTGCGTGCGTGCGTGCATGCGTGTGTCTTGCATGTGTGTGTGCGTGCTTACTGTTCTCAGAATATTATTGTTTATACCTTGGATACAGGTAAGTGTGTGTGTGTGTGTGTGTGGTTGTGCGTTTGCGCGCGTGCGCGCGTGTGTGTGTGTGACAGACCTTTGTGACATACCATGAAAGCCAAATCTAAGCCATTCTCTCCCCTTCCTTGTGTGTGTGTGTGTGTGTGTGTGTGTGTGTGTGTGTGTGTGTGTGTGTGTGTGTGTGTGTGTGTGTGTGTGTGTGTGTGTGTGTGTGTGTGTGTGCGTGTGTGTGTGTCACTCTTTCTGTTTTCTTCAAAGTCAGTCTGGGTCAGGAGTCTCCCTTTGAAGACAGGAAGAGTGTGTGTGTGTGTGTGTGTGTGTGTGTGTGTGTGTGTGTGCGTGCGTGCTTGCGCACGTGTGTGAGTGTGTGCTCATGTGTGCCTGTACTGACTTCACTTTGAAGACAGGAGGAGGACAGAGGAAGTGAAGAATGGAAAATAGAGAGCTCGAAAAGGAGAAGAGTCCTGACCTCCATTCCTTTCCTCTTCCTTTTCTCTTCATCTGCTCATCATTCATCTTTTCATCTGTATCTTCAAGTGTGCGTGTGCGTGTGCGTGTGCGTGTGTGTGTGTGTGTGTGTATGAGTTTCTCAGGGGAGCCAAGAGACCACTGCACTGACACGCAGGAGTGCAACCCCCAACACACACACACACACACACACACACACACACACACACACACACACACACACACACACACACACACACACCTTTCATGTGTGCTGATGAAAGTCTATGTGCATGTGTGTGTGTATGTGTATGTGTGTGTGTGTTTGTACCTGTAATAAAGTCAGTGGAGCTCTCCATGGTACTTCTAGCTGCTGTGATGACAAGGAACTGTCCATGGTTCTAGAATAGAACCACATACCTATGCCTAACTTCACGGAGTAATTACACTAGAAGATAACATTACTACCTTATGAGGTAGATAGACTGTGATGTTACTTTAAGCCACCACAAACATGATCCAACCAGTGACGAGTCAACTGATCGTGAGACAAGGTGGTTTCTGAGATAAGTTACCTATTTTGGAATGAAACTGTGTGTCCTTTTTTTCGTGGTTTTCTTTTTTTTACCTCTTGCTTTGGTGGCATAGACATAGATACACACCCTTGTTTTCAGCTTGAATCACATAGTCATAGATATACCTGCTTATCTTCAAAATGGAACTTGTTTGATGTCACGGCGGGAAATTATACAAGTAGATATTTTGACATAATTGTTGAATGTGGATATTTAGACATAATTGTTGAATGTGGATATGTGGACATACTTGTTAGTACCTGAATGGCCTTGACCTTGCAGACTTTTCCAATGTCAAGCAATATTCATGCCCAAACACACGAGATAAGATGACATAAGATGACACCTTATTTTCCACCAGCACTAGGATTGGAGTTCTTCCTCTCACTCCCTCTCGCACACAAACACAAACACAGACACAGACACAGAGACACACACACACACACACACACACACACACACACACACACACACACACACACACACACACACACACACACACACACACACACACACACACACACACACACACACACACACACACAAGAAAGAAGAGGGAATGAGACCGGGAGCTGTGTGTGTGTGTGCTTGTGTGTGTGTGTGTGTGTGTGTGTGTGTGTGTGTGTGTGTGTGTGTGTGTGTGTGTGTGTGTGTGTGTGTGTGTGTGTGTGTGTGTGGCCATCTCTCTTCAGTGGCTGACAAGGGAGTTTATCCTGCTGCTCTGCTCTGTTGCATCTTCAGATAAAGACACCACACCACAACCGTCCCTAATGACCTGACACTTCAGTGTTTGTGTGTGTGTGTGTGTGTGTGTGTGTGTGTGTGTGTGTGTGTGTGTGTGTGTGTGTGTGTGTGTGTGTGTGTGTGTGTGTGTGTGTGTGTGTGTGTGTGTGTGTCTGAATCGAGAAAGAGGAGTAGATCTTGATAGCAAGAGAGACAGATTGAGAGGGATGGAGACTGATCAAACTGTTTAAACACAAAGGCAGGGGAGGCACATGACCGTGCACACACACACACACACACACACACACACACACACACACACACACACACACACACACACACACACACACACACACACACACACACACACACACACACAAAGACATTAGGGAGTTACGGATGGGTCTGATTATGAATACAGATATCACTTTTATACAGAGGGACAGACACACACACACACACACACACACACACACACACACACACACACACACACACACACACACACACACACACACACACACACACACACACACACACACACACACACACACACACACACACACACATTTGTCTTGGCGTTATCTCCTCCGTGTAGATGACTGGAGAAAGACCCATAGAGAAGGAGACGCAGACTAGAGAAAGGAATGGGTGAGGAACGGAGGGAAGAGAAGTCAAGAAAGGGTGAGAAAAAGACATACAAGGGGAAAGAGTGAGAGACAGAGAGAAAGTGAGATAGAGGGAGATAAAGTGAAAGAGAGTGATAGAGGGGGAGAAAGAGAGAGCAAGATAGTCAGAGAGAGACAGAAAGGGGGATAGAGAGGGAAAGAGGCGACTGCCCTTCTTGTGTCAGCTTGAGAGAGAGAGAGAGAGAGAGAGATATTAGTTTTCATTCATTGGCCCTTTCACTCACACAAGCATTCACACATAAACCATAATGTGCATCTTTACACATCACTCCAAAACACACACACACACACACACACACACACACACCCCGGTCTCATTCCCACTCTTTCCTCTATGCTGTCTCCAATGAAGGGATTTGCCGGTAATTACATATCCTTTACATTTGGAGGTTTGCTCGCACATTTTGTGTGTGTGTGTGTGTGTGTGTGTGTGTGTGTGTGTGTGTGTGTGTGTGTGTGTGTGTGTGTGTGTGTGTGTGTGTGTGTGTGTGAGAGAGAGTGTGTGAGAGTGTGTGTGTGTGTGTGAGAGAGAGAGAGAGAGAGAGAGAGAGAGAGAGAGAGAGAGAGAGAGAGAGAGAGAGAGAAAGAAGGGAGAGAGAGATAGCGAAAATGAGAGAGTGTGTCTGTGTGTGTCACACATAATATCTGTAATGATAGCAGATGATAGCCGGCAATCAAACAGCCATTACCCTTGAAGCCGACATCCACTAAACACACAAAACTCAACATGACCTTTCAAAAAGCCAATTTTCATTATAGGTCAGGATGAATAAATGAGCAACTTTAGAATTTACGTTCCCAATATAAAATCAGTATCTTTTCAGAGGGCCTAGTCAAGATAGGTGGTGTTTGTTTGTTGTCAAGGTAGACCACCTTAACTAAACAGCTAGACAGACAGACAAACTGATACACAGACGGACGGACGGACGAACGGACAGACAGACAAACTGATACACAGACGGACGGACGGACGGACGGACGGACGGACGGACGGACGGACGGACGGACGGACGGACGGACAGACAGACGGACAGACAAACAGACAGACAGATACATAGGTACATAGATAGATAGATAGATGTGTTGTTATGCAGCAGTAGCTGCAATGGTAATCTTTATAGCTTTTTCCAGTTAGTCAGGCGGTCCATCAGTCAGTCTCACTAACAGCGTTGCCAGATGTAGGTGATGATTCCCCACCTAACACAAAGACGCACGAACCCACACACACACACACACACACACACACACACACACACACACACACACACACACACACACACACACACACCCAACTTCGCCTTGCTGCTGCTCTGCCCACATATCTCTCCATGTATTATATGGTGTGTGTGTGTGTGTGTGTGTGTGTGTGTGTGTGTGTGTGTGTGTGTGTGTGTGTGTGTGTGTGTGTGTGTGTGTGTGTGTGTGTGTGTGTGTGTGTGTGTGTGTGTGTGTGTGTTGTATCTGGAAAATGTCTCTCTGCCCTCCTCTGGACAGCTCAGGTTTGCCCCACATCCACTAGAAACCTCATTAGGGATGATTTCTAGTGTGTGTCTGTGTGTTTGTGTGTGTAATGATGGAATGAATGAGTGCAATGATGGTGGAGTGTATGAGGGTTTGTGATAGTGGTGGTGGTGGTGGTGTGTGTATGTACATGTGTGTGTGATGGTGATGGTGACGTCTGATGGAGTTTGTGTGTGTGTGTGTGTGTGTGTGTGTGTGTGTGTGTGTGTGTGTGTGTGTGTGTGTGTGTGTGTGTGTGTGTGTGTGTGTGTGTGTGTGTGTGTGTGTGTGTGATGATGGTTTCTGTTAGAGGGGTAGTGTGATGATGACGTCTGTTTGCCTGAGTGTGATGAGCAGTCGTGCAACACTTACACACAGGGCCCCAGGGCACAACACTGATAGCCCCCACCCCCCGCCCATATGGCCTGCTTTGATGAAGACAGAGTCCCCACCACCAATACGAAGGGCCCTGTACCCAGGGGCAATAGCCCCACTTGTCCCCCCTATAGCTCCGCCCCTGGTGATGAGTGGGTTTTAAACCATGTTACTCATGTCGGAAAAAAATCAAAGTATTACAATCCTTCCATCTCTCTACAGGCTATTGATCTGATCCATAAAATCTCCACTTTTCTCCTTTTTCCCCTCTTCTCCCATGTCTCATTTTCAATCTCAACCTCTCTTCTCCTCTCATATCTTGCTTTTCACTGTTCTTCAAGTCTCCTTTTTCCAATTCAAATATAATTATTTCACCGCGAGAGCCATAATGGCGTGTGTCTGTATGTTGTGTGTTCGTGCTCGTGTATTGTGTTTTTATGTGCGTGCGTGCGTGCGTGCGTGCGTGCGTGCGTGCGTGCGAGCGTGCATGCATGCATGCGCGGCTGCTTGCGTGCGTGTGTGTGTGCGTGTGTGCATGCCTGTAGGTGTGTGTGTGCATATGTGTATGAATGCCTGTAGTTGTGTGTGTGTGAATAAGTGTGTGTTATGTGTTTATGACGTTGTGCTTTTTCGATACAGTTCTCTACACAAAGAGTCTACACCGGAGCAGAGATGAGGGGGCCGGGGGGGGAGGGGGGAGGGTCAACAATTTCAAGAGCACAGAGGAGAGACATAGTAAGCATAAAGATGTTCTCATATTGTCGCTGGATAACTCACTATACAAATCTGAAAAAAGTCAAAAGGATGCAATGCAAAGGTACAGTTAAAACATAAAAATAAACGATAAAGAAGTGCAGAGTTGTCTGCAAGATAGAGGCAAAGAATGGTATTACCCTGCAAAACTACTAACAGAGGTCATTCGAACCTCACAAACCATTACAAGTACACTCACGTTGACACACACGTATGCATGCACAGACACACACACACACGCACACTCGCACACTCGCACACACACACACACACACACACACACACACACACACACACACACACACACACACACACACACACACACACACACACACACACACACACACACACACACAGCGAGAAAGAGAGAGAGTGAATAATGACCCTGGTCACAATATGTCCTATTCCACTTCTGGACAAACGTATTCTTTTGCCATTCTTGTCTTTTTTGTCATTCTGTGTGTGTGTGTGTGTGTGTGTGTGTGTGTGTGTGTGTGTGTGTGTGTGTGTGTGTGTGTGTGTGTGTGTGTGTGTGTGTGTGATGAGTGTGTCTTTTGCCTCTCTCGTCTTTTTGTCATTGTGTTCTTCCTCCGCCCGCCGATAACCTTCTAGGCTGAGTGCCACACACAGAATATGACCGCTTTTCACTCCCAACACAATGCGTGTACACACAGACACACACACACACACACACACAGACAGACACACACACAAACACACATGGTGCCACAATCAATCTATCTCCCATTATCTCTGCCACAAAGCACAGACACACACACACACAAGCAAATTGGCCTCGGACTCTGCTTTCTGTTAGTCTGAAATGCACAAACATTCCCTGCCTTTGGACAAACACAAACACAAACACATACACACACACACACGCACATAAACACAAACATGCTTTGGACAAACACTATCTCACAAGGAATCAAGCACAGATGACCTCTTACATACACACCACACACAGCTGGCCTCGGACTGAACACAAAGACACAAGGACTCCTGTCCTTCTCCAACATACACATGTGCTTGTGGAGTGCACACACGCACCAACAGAGATTTTTAGTATGAAAAGATGCCATTTTTTAGTCATGAAAAGATGCCATTTAATTACAATAGCTCTTCTTTCCGGCAGTCGTTGCCAAGAGGTAAAGAAGAAGAAGAAGAAGAAAAAGCCCACGACTTTTATTATTCTGACCAGATAGTTGGAGAGAGAAAAGGAATCGATGGAAGAGAGAAATGAGGAAGGATCAAGAAATGACCTCGACATTAAAAATCGAACCCTGGTCCCTGGTGTAATGGTATGACACCTTGCGGGCAGGGTTGCCAGATGAGGCTGATGATTTCCAGCCCAAAAAATGTTCAAAACCTGCCTAGAAGCACAAACTCCCGCCCAATTCTATTGATTTCTTTGGCAAAAAGTGGGCGGGTTTTTCTGGTAAATGCCATTTTTACCCGCACACGGCCATCCTAAGCAGCCCAATTGGGCGGGAACCAGCCCAATCTGGCAACACTGCTTGCGGGTCCCCAGTGTAAAGGTATGACACCTTAACCCACAGAGCCAAGGCGGCCTTCTGACCGGGGTCTTTGATCATCAAACACCGTCACTGGAGCAAACCAAACACCCTATGACCTCAGGTTCATCACCAATGATTTGTGAAAGTATAGCACCAAGATGTGTAGCACATTAAAAAAATGCAGTGTTATTTCAACACCTACAGAGTCAATTGAACATCTTCTAGAGTGCATTTGGTCCCAGAGTATTCTCTATGTGTTGAGTTAACGCTGCATTTTTTTTATTTTTTATTTTTTGCTGTGTATAATTGAATGAATGGTGTTGATCGGAGAGATAAATGAAGACTGCAATAAATCGTTCTTTGATCTTTCAATTGGATAAGGATAAGGTGCTGACCTATCCATTTCAATAACACAACATCTGGACGTTCAGTCTGACTTTGAGACACATACACAGTTGCATCAGACTAACAAAGCAGGAGTTGCGAAGTTCTGAATGATTGTTTCAAGAAATAATACAGTCGTTGCCGTGTACTTTAAAGGTGACATATTAAACCCCTTCATACAGCAGTTAGAATTGGTCTATGGCAGGGGTACTCAATTAAAAGACCAGTTTTTCCAAATTCCTCCCAATGAAGGGCCAAGGTTTGTAGCCGTTACAGATATCTGGCGTACAGGATGCTTGTGAGTTAGTGTTGTGGATTCCTGGGGCGCAACATAAGAGTCGTTGTTCCATCATGTGTGGTCCTGCGTGTTTGTCGGGAGTTTCCAGATAGTCAACAGCAATACATGGGCTTCAGACTGCCTCCCCTGCATTGAAGCGGAAGATGCAGCTGGTGATCACCCCCTCCTTCTCAGGCCCACGTCTTCAACGCATCCTATGCAATGACTGACATTTTCTACTATTGTATTTTCACATTTATTTTGCAAAACTATTCAAAGTGTAAATTTCTTACGTTTTTTACTGTTTTAATTCAGATTACATGTCTTGTTTTTATTACGTTTTTTTATATAATTAAAATAAGAATTACTTACCAAATGTTGCCTCATTTTGTATGGGCTTCACTCTTGCCTCCCTCTTCATGACTTTGGAGTAATGGATCCTGTAGAGGGGATCTGTGGACATGGTGGCCTGGTCTCGTGCAGCATTCTCTTTGAAATGGAGGGCTGACAGGAAATAAAGAGAAAAATCGAACGTGAAAATGGTGGTGTGAACAATGCAAATAGTAAAACAATCTATGCAATTAACATTTCCCTTCCCAAGGGATGCAAACATACACTATTTAGAGCAAATTGTAATTGTAAGATGACGCTGCAGGCGGCAGGTCTTTACTGGTGTTGAATTGAGGGGAGGTGGAGGCTCAGTGAAGAGATCTGTTGACGGGCCATAGTCTTTGTAGCAGCACAAAGTAGACTGCACGCCCAGAATAGAAATCTCCATTTTCTATTTTTTACTATTCAGGTGTAATAAAATAATGTCATACCTTGCATCATGTGTCTTTTGTTTACTGACTAAAGACACTTGATGAAAGGTGCACCCCTTTTCTATTACACATGACGTTTTCATTTGTGTCTGCACCCTCAAAGTAATTAATTGCCATTCCGTGAAGTCACAGGTGGGTCAGTTTTACAGTAGACTTCTGTTTCTGGCTGAATCAGATCGGGCTGATCTGTTACTGAGACAGGACAAAGAGACAGACATTTGGAAAAGTGACATGACATGAGAGTAAAATTCAAGAATTTACACTCAGCTTGTAACAAAAGCTTTCAATCAAAAGAAACTGAAACTACAGTCTACAACAGTCTTGGAAGTTATGCTTTGTAATTGACATAGGGTCTGGGAAATTGTTCAGACTACTAACATTATGTATACAAGATTAGGCCTACCCAAGATTCTACAGCCTTACACCCCGTTAACACGGTATACAAGTAGGCCTATATTTACAGGTATTAGAAGAGGCATGAATACAAATACTGTTGGCACTGTTGCTATGTAAGAACAACCTGCGAGCACTGTGCTTTGAATCAGATATCTTAGAACTATAATACTACAGTCTCTCAGTTAAAAAATATTTGCGAATCAGATGCGTTTGGGCCAGTGGTGCTTTGGGCAGAACGAAGTAAAGGCAAAGCAGCCAGGGCAGCATACTTCATTATACCGCTTGATGTGGTTTGACTCTTTTGTCACCGTCTTCACTCATTCACAGTTTTGAACATACACACACTGGAATTAGCTGCTGTACCCATTCTCGCATTCAATAGTGCCGAAGTTGTAGCGAGGTGTATGTTCTGTGTTACGTCTGTGTTCTGTATTCGGGTTTTGAGGGTGCGAGGAATGGGGAAGGAAGCAGAGGGGAATCTAGTCAGCTGAGCGTAAGCTACGTGAAGTGCAAGGTTTATTATTAGTTATTGGTTATGTGGCGTGGCTGTGGCCGACAACAGTCGTAATAGCGTAAGCTACGTGAAGTGCAAGGTTTATTACTTGTTATTGGTTATGTGGCATGGCTGTGGCCGACAACAGTCGTAATAAAAATGACACTAGAGCTACTGTCTACACATTGTGTGTTCTCTGGCTATCAAAACGCAACATAATGAACTCACACGAACTTTAGGAGATGGGCAGAATTGGATGTCTTGACTATCATTTTGGTTTTGGTGCTCATCTATTTTGATGTAATCTTTGATGATCTAATTTATTGCCCATGATTCACGAGTTGTCTCAGATTTACCTGACTCGTAGCTAACTATGAATATCAAACCCCCTGAACACAGGGGACTTGTGATGCCTACAAGCATAGACACTGCTCATAAAACTTGCAAATGTAGCGTCCGTTAGAAGGGTCATTTCACATCAAACCAGACACTTTGAGTTGCATTCAGGCTATTGTTTTAAAATAAGATAATGGCTACATAACGAGGGGAAAAAACAGGGATTGGCATAATGCTACAAGTAGCATGTTAGCCTAGATAGACAAACACGTTCGAAAATACTCACAGGTTGGTCCTTCATCATTCTGTAGACTCTTCCCAGATGGTTGAGACATCAGCGATATCTGTCGGATAGCCTGCTAATACTGTCCAAGATTTCCAAAGCAGTCTGGTGTGTAAAAATGGTTTGACTTGGTCGCTGTAAGATGCTTCCCAAGTAGTTCCCCAAATGTAGATGGAACCTTTTCATCAAAGATATTGAGCCACATATTTATTATCTTGTCAGTTGGAATAACATGCACAGATGCAGAGGTGTGTGGTTTCCCACAACCTACAAAAACACCTTTCCTTTTACCAATAGCCATAGTAACCATAGTTTGATGCTCGCCCGCTAACATGAATCAACAATGGCCGACACACCCGGCTAGTTGTTGAAAACTAGTGGGAGGGGTTTGGGCTCAGGACAGCCAATACATCACACAGAGCCATAGCATCTATCGGGTCTACGTCACAATTCTAGGGGTATTTTCTTGGCCGAAAGTATGCAGTGTCAAATTTCCTCTGGTGACTCACAGAAAAGGGCTGAATGGTTTTTTTTCCACGCCTGGGGTGTATGTAAGGCCAGTGGAGACCCAAAAAACAGTAGGAAGGCCGAAAAAATGTTATTTTGTTCAATATGTCCCCTTTAAAGGTAGAAGGTTGCAATGAAAGAATTAGAGAAAGAAACCCGAGGAGAAGCATTAAACATAAGCAAGGCACTTAAAATGCCTCACAGCTTATATACCACAAAACTAACAAAGTAGAATACTTGATATTGCTCACATACCTGATGAGGAGTTTGAGGCCAGACATACTTTTATAGATTTAGATGCTACAAAGAAAGAAGATGGTGCAGTGCAGCTCAAGGTTATTGTAATTAATGAGAGAGTGGAAAATAATTAGGGTTTTGGGTTGGGGATGGATTCTGTGCGAGCACAGTTGAATGGGAATGACTCCAAACAAAGAAGTAGGTATGTTTTTGTGCGTGCGTGCGTGTGCACATGCATGTTTGAGAGAGTTTGTGTGTGTGTGCGCGCGAAGGGTGGCATGTTTCAAAGAGTTTGTGTGTGTGTGTGAGTGTGTGTGTGTTTAAGAGACACAGATGGTTGTTCTTTTGTGACCCCGGTCCTGCGCTTCCCAAATTCCCCCTAATCCACTCGTCCACTTGCCCGGCCACCAATCAATCACAAACATACACACTCAAAAATCACCTCACATGAACTACTTAATCCCAGCCCACACACACACACGTACACACACACGCACGCATGCACGTACGCGCGCACACACACACACACACACACACACACACACACACACACACACACACACACACACACACACACACACACACACACACACACACACACACACACAGACACACACAAGCAAAAAGATTTACTATTGGGAGAGCAAAAAATAAAACAATCATCAGAACAAAAACCTAAGGAAGTAAGGGATGGACTTATGGCACTAGATGTTTTTGAACCCTTGGGGATATTCCATGAAGGTTGTTAAATGATAAACTTGGTTAAGTTAACCTACAGGAAGTGGTAGTGATAGCCCACAGGTGCTATTTGGTAAGAAAATGAGGAATCCAGGCTCTTCTATTAGATTAGGGGTAGGAAACCAATGGCTCGGGAGTCACATGTTTTTGAAAAAAAGGGTCCTAAGGTCTCCGGTTGCGGGGAACATAGGACCCGAAGAACAAAGGACACACACACACACACACACACACACACACACACACACACACACACACACACACACACACACACACACACACACACAAACACACTCAACCACAGCCATTCCCAAGCCATCGCTATCAGGATTGTTATTAAATCAGTCATAATCAACTCTGCCCTTGTAAGATTTAGATTTAGACACAGATTTTGGAATTATGGACAAGCAACATGGGGAATCCCCAAATCCCTCTAAATACGGCCTGAATGCCTGTGTGTGTGTGTGTGCATAAAAATGTTACCGTGTGTATGTGATCGTGTGAGTGTGTGTGTCTGTGTGTGTTTGCGTGCATACAACTGTGTACGCTTGTGTGTGCGTACATGCCCTGTGTGCCGTGCGTGTCTGTGCATGTGCTTGTGTGTGTGTGTGTGTGTCTGTGTCTGTGTGTGTGTGCGTGCGCGTGCGTGCAACAGAACATAGAAGGACAAACTTAATTTAGGCACTGCTGTGACAGTTCTATTGCCACATGTGTACAATGAACATAGCCTAATACATTCTTTGTATTTAATCATATTATTACTTATTATAATTATCTTAGGTTTTCAACAATTTGGTTGACAGAATGGGGGGTGAGAAGAGGCCGTTCAGGTCAAACATGTATGCACGTGACTTGAACGGGGAGCAATTTGGTCTTCCAGTCAGTAAAGAAAGTCTGACAGCAATATGGTCAACAAGTCCTAGCAGCTAATCAAATTGAAGGAATAATTTGATTGGAAGCAATTCGTTCCACTTTTGCTTGAAATACTGTGTCTGAACTTCTTTCCACTTCTCGCCTCTTCACCACATGCATTTGGCTCAACAAGGATACATGGCATATTTGGCAAAATTCCCTTTCATGAATTGTCATTGTCACAGTGGGATAGAGTTATGGCTAGAACAATGTGGAAGAGAGGGATAGAGGAGATGAGCAGAGAAGTGGGTGAATAATGACGGATGAAGGGATAGAGAGAGAAGGCAGTGTCACGGCCATCATGACAGGGATGAGGGGATATAGAGAATAGAGGGATGGAAAGAGGGATGAAAGAAGAGAGAGAGAGAGTCAGGGCCGTAAAAGGCTGAGAGGAAGGAGAGAGCAAATTGGGGAGGAGAAATATGGGGGCTATTACAGAGCACACACACACACACACACACACACACACACACACACACACACACACACACACACACACACACACACACACTACAGACACCATTACAGGCGGTGTACACATACACACACACACACACACACACACACACAACACACACACAACACACACACCATTACAGGCGGTGTACACACACACACACCATCAGACACACAATATAGAGGCCATTACAGAGAAGAGAGGCAATAAAAGAAGACACAGCAGCTGATTTGGAGACAGACAGCTCCATATATCTCCAAAGCACGCACACACACACACACACACACACACACACAAACACACACACAATTTATATCAGCTAAGAGCGTACAACGCGCATACAGACACCTCACATATGGTATGGTAGGTACTCAAATACACAAAACATATTTAGAGTGTATATCTCAGGTTAATTTTTATTCAAAATAATGGAATTCCTGAAATAGTTCTACCACTTCAACAATTATCCATCATTTTTCCATGCAACAGGGCATCAGAAAATTAAATATAATAAGTGTGTATTTTCAGTAACATGTTCAAAAGAAATCTATTGTGTGACGTCAGGCAATATTATATCATTACCCCTCCATGAGCCATGTGACCGTGAGGCAGTAAAATAGCCTACCGGTGTTCGGGGGGGGCAGTCGTGGGCCTCGGTGTGAGAAGCTACACCACCACGGCCCCTCTTGTGACCACTTATGATATGTCCAGAGTAACGGGAAGACATTTTGACCAGGTGGTGCTGGAAAGTGTGGAGGGTCTCTCAGAAAATGTTGTGTTTTTTAGATGCATTTTCCTGCATTCTGATTAATTTTAGGATGAGGAATGGCGAATCCAATCTGACTAATTTCCTCATATGTTTTATGTAGCCTAAACAAGAATGGCTAGATTTTACCTTCTTTCCCCTAAAGTTCACTTTGAAATGATTAAGTCGGAGGAGAAACGTGCACCTGTTGTGGAGGAGAGGAAGCGCTCTAGAGAAAATCGAGTTTGTGCATGGGCAGTGTAAAATGTGTCACATTAGTCGCAATGCTTCAACTCTGTTATTCAATCCACTCACAAGAGGTGACCAGGATTTCAAACAGTTTTGATTTTCTTGCGATGACTGCTGATCGCAAGATAGCAATCAGGCCCCCTGTCTCCCCTTTCGCGCACACAGGCACGCATGCACGCATGCACGCACAGACCCACAGGAATAGCCTATGACTGCCTATCCCGAATGTGATTACATGGCCCAAGAGTTTGGGGCTGTGATTGGCACGAGAAGAACACCAAACCAGCTCGAGCCATAGCACGAAAGAATACAATAATGTGCAGCTGGCTGTTGATACAGGGAGCGTGAACCCATGGACTCGCCTAACGCTCTCGCCAGGTTACAGTAGAAAACCACAGTTGCCGCAACAAACATCAAAAAACGTTGTTTAACATCATTTTTGGAGGGGCTTATATGTGTGGATCATTTATTGAATACAGTGTGTACACATTGATCCAAAGTAGTGGATAACCTGCGATATACACTTTAACATTCACATACTATTGTAAAGTAAACACACACACTACTCATACACTGTAAACATACACAAACAACTCAATAAGAAAAATCAATAGTTTCAACTCTATTGTCTATCATTACACACGCATGTGACAGAGTAGTGTCACTGTTGAGGAAATTATACAGCAAAAAAGAACCATGCCTCTGGGTTTCATGTCTCTAGGCTTTCATGACATGTAATTGAAAGTCAAAATGATGGTGTAAACAGAAATAAATAATTAATTCATTCATTTATTAATTCATTCATTCACTAAACTGTCTTCATCACTCTACATTCAAGCACAAAAAAGTGTTGGGGTTCCTAAACTTTACCATGACAAGGCCACCCATATACCGATAGATTCCAGCATTCCGTTTTTCTACATGAGTAGAAGTGTCTATCTGTCGCTCATGTTCGCCAAAGCAATCTTCTTCCAAATACGTCATTAATTTTACAATGCATTTACGTTAACTCAGTGAGTGTACTCTCTGATATTACACAACTTTTCTTTTAAAGAAGGCTCACTGGAGCAAGTCAGATATGGATGGTGAATTTGTATTCCTACCATAAATGTGCAAGACTAATGTTTCGAAAAGACGTGTGCCTTTTTAAATAAAAATCCACATCTGAGTTGCTCTGGTGATCCTTATCCTCTACTTGAACTAAGTCCTACCCCTTTGAAGCACCGGTTCTAGAGACATGGAGCAGGATATAGTTTTCTACATTGCACAGCTGTTGTTACTGGATTGTAACTTTCACCCTATAGAAGGGCCCATCGACGGGCCTATTCACCCATTGCTGAAAACACTCAACTCCATCATTGCTACGACAATGGAGATCTTAAGTAATCAATTAAGACTTGGTCATCGCCACTTTGGTGACAATAACGTTATAACAGAGGCTCTGTGCTAAGGGGTCAATTCTTTTCACCAGCTTTTTGGCTTTAGGTCCTTATTATTTAGCGCATGTGGGTTCCTCTCATATGAAGCATTCCATATCTTAGAAGCTGTATAACCCTATTAAGATATTTTTAAAGGCACTTTGGTTTTGGCCTCTCGTTTACACGTAAGCACAGTTTTAGTAAGTGCATTTCAAAACTCTGTCTGAAAAATATCCAATTTAGGGGATTAAAACGGATCTGGCACAGTAGCGTTTTTATTTATAGAGTTTCTATCCACATGTTGTGTGTGTATGTAAATGGATAAAAATAATGTCCGCATACCATATGTGTAACCATCACCTTAGTCCATGCTCCCATCTCCGGCTCCTTTGTACATCTCCCCATCACTACTCCATTCTCCTGCCCCTCACTACTCCATTCTCCTGCCCCTCACTACTCCATTCTCCTGCCCCTCACTCCTCCATTCTCCAGCCCATCACCCCTGCCTCTGTCTGCACAGAAAATGATCAGTGAAAGCTGCCTGACCTTCACCTTTCAATTTCTTGTTTGCCCTCTCCTTCTTTTGTCCAACCAGGTTTTTCAACCACTGACCACATCTTTTCCTCTCTCTTTTTAACACCTTTTGTTTCCTTTGTTAGTCCTGTTCTCCTGTCTGCCTCTGTACGCACAGCACACCTTTGATGATTCTGCCGCTGTTCTACAGCCTTGCGCGTTCCAACAGCTATTGTCACGTGTGTAACCGAGGTCATCTTGAATAGTTCACCACTTGGGGCACGAACCTGTGACCTCCTTGTCACATCAACAATGAGTCACATCCCAGTCACATTGCCAGTTAGTATATGTTCTTTTTTTTGGTTGATGAAGTAGCATACACAGTATAGAGGATAATCTTGGCTCTTTCATGGGGTCAGTCATAATGCTCTTACTCTATAGTCATATAGACACATGGTCATATAGTCAAATATATAGTCATATATTTACTTTTTTTAATCATTAAGGTCAATGTGACTGAAATGGCATTCTGACATAGACCCATGATGTGGTAGATGACGGAAGTGCCAGAAATGAGGTATTTATGCATTAAGGGACAGAGCCAGCATACAGCACAAGCTAAAGATTCCATCTCGGGTGGAGTTGTGTATCTCACTAAAGCTAGGCTTACACTGTGCGACTTTTGCCCCGATTTGGCACTCCCACGACTTTTTGAGAGTCGGGCCGATTTCTTGCTCAATCGCAGGTCAATCGTGAGTCTCTCATCGTGCAGTGTACATGGGGTAACGACAAGCGATTTCGCCTCACGATCGTGCAATCACAGGGTCGCAAGAAAATCAAAACGGTTTGAAATTCTGGTCGTGGCTCGTGCGTAAATCGCACAGTTAAAGCAGTGCTACGACCCGAATTGACACTTCACATGCACAAATGAATAGGGCCGTGCGATTCGCTGTTGAGCGCGACCTCATCTCCACCTCAGGTGTGCATGTTCCCTCCTCTGCAGACCGGGAAAACATGCCTGTCGCGTCGTACGGTGGAAGCATTTAGCTCGCACCCGACTGTCGACTCGTGTAGTGTGAGGACGTGCGTCGTGAGTTGTGAACTTTTAAACTGTGAAATTCCGTCGTGCAGTGTGAGCAGAAGCTTAAGACCCACGAGTGAAAATATCGCACAGTGTATGCCCGGCTTAAGACGGACAAAAAAGGTCAACAATGCCATGGCCACGCCCAACATGTAGTGAGATAATTGGACTTTTTAAAAAAATCTGCATACAATGTTACGTACACCCTAAATCCGATGTGCTTCATATTTTTTGTACATGAGCTCAAGTCATTGATGATGCCGAATTGCGAGGGTTTTTTCATATCTTGTGGCATCTCAAATGTATGGCCTTATGAATTTAGGCATCATATTAAAAAATATATATGTTTACTTTCCCTTTTTAGTGCATGTTGCTTGAAAGTAAGTTGTATGTATCTCGCTTAGACAAACAAAAGTAAGTTGTGTGTATCTCGCTTAGACAAACAAAAAATGTTGATAGGACGTTCGCCCTGCAACATAGGTGTGAGGGCCCGTCATTGCCGCTTACCTCTATAATTTTAATTGTCTTTTTTATTCTACAAGTCTGTGGCCAGATTGACTTATTTCATTGGCTAAATCTGGCCCCCAGATCATCAGTAAATTCAGGCCAGCACAGACATGACTCAAATGCAGTCCAATAAAATGGTAGCTACACAGCAGAAAGTAACATCTGAAGCTAACCCGCATCAGTTCATGGTACCAATTGTACAGCAGTATGGTTTTACAATTGTTTTTCATATTTCTTACAGAGGAAGATGTTTTTAAGCTTACGGTATCTGCTGAGTGAGGCTATAGTTGAGGGTATAGTACCGTCTGTAGGGTTGTGTGTGTGTGTGTGTGTGTGTGTGTGTGTGTGTGT
Source organism: Engraulis encrasicolus (assembly GCF_034702125.1). NCBI lineage: Eukaryota > Metazoa > Chordata > Actinopteri > Clupeiformes > Engraulidae > Engraulis > Engraulis encrasicolus. The sequence goes on along the minus strand of NC_085866.1, from coordinate 28,392,527 downwards.
GGTACTCTAGCATTAGTATTTTCTTGTGTGAGTGAGTGCGTAAATAAAAGCGTCCTTGATTGCCTTCTGGAGTGTAAGGACACGGTGCATCTGTTAGTGTGTGTGTGTGTGTGTGTGTGTGTGTGTGTGTGTGTGTGTGTGTGTGTGTGTGTGTGTGTGTGTGTGTCTGCGTGTCTACCTGTTTGTGTGTGTGTGTGTGAGAGAGAGTGAGTGTGGAGGCCGGTGCAAGGCTGTTTGTCACTTTAACTAACACATCCTCATTAGGGCCGCTGGCTATAGAAACAAACATTACACCTCCTACTGTCCTGATGACAGTGTGTGTGTGTGTGTGTGTGTGTGTGTGTGTGTGTGTGTGTGTGTGTGTGTGTGTGTGTGTGTGTGTGTGTGTGTGTGTGCCACTAGCAGCTTTTACCAGGCCTAGGACAAAATCATCTCAAAAGGCCCCCCACCCAATACAAACAGCTTCATGAGGATCCAATTCTTCGCCCCCTATTCTCCCACGCCCAGGACCACTTACCCCTTTGTCCCTCCCGTCGGCTTCCCTGTGTGTGTGTGTGTGTGTGTGTGTGTGTGTGTGTGTGTGTGTGTGTGACAGAGAGAGAGAGAGAGAGCGAGAGAGAGAGCCTGTGTGTACATGCGTGCCTGTGTGTATGTGTGTGTGTGTGTGTGTGTGTGTGTGTGTGTGTGTGTGTGTGTGTGTGTGTGTGTGTGTGTGTGTGTGTGTGTGTGTGTGTGTGTGTGTGTGTGTGTGTGTGTGTGTGTGTGTGTGTAACCTGATGACAGCCATGAAGAAAGGGCTCTAATGAACAAATGGCCCCATCTGCTTGCCAACAGCTTGGGGAGACCTGCTCTGCTTTACTCTGCTCTACTATACCTGTATGTGTGTGTGTGTGTGTGTGTGTGTGTGTGTGTGTGTGTGTGTGTGTGTGCTGCATCGACACGTCTCATCACATGTCTGGAAACTAGAGAAGCACCAGATCCAAGATCCGGGTTCTGGATCCAGACGGATAATAGCCTTTTTCACCGGGTTCGGTACCAGCCGGATCCAGCCCGCCGAACCAGACCCGGATCCAAATTTGTAAACACAACTTGAACATCCTCGTCAAGTGCTTTGCATTCACAAAGTAAACAGTAAACTAAAGGAGTGTTCTGTAGCATACTGACGCTGCATGTTTCCCCTCTTTGCAAATCCTGCCTGTTCCAATGCCAACAGCCATTCAAATGCTGGACGGATCGAATGTTGTAGCTTTGTGCTCTGCTGTTGGTGTTGTGTCTTAAAGGAAGTAAATTCTGTGTCACTGGCCCTGCCGGTAGGGCACTCGCCTGCCATGCGGCTGACATAGGTTCGATTCCCGGCCCAGGTCCTTTGCCGACCCCTCCCCATCTGTCTCCCACTCATTGCCTGTCCTACTCTTCACTGTTCTGTCCTAATAAAAAGTTGAAAAAAAAATCTGTGTCACTAGGGTCATCTCTCTCAACCTTCAAGAAGCAAGTAAAGACTCTTCTCTTTCATGACTACTGCACTGATGCCTGAGCTGACCAAGACCAGATGTAGACTCTTGGGCATGTTGTGTGGGTGTGTGAACTCCACTTAACCCTGTGCTTATGTACTTAAAGAACAAACAAACAAACAAAAACACTAACCCTACTTGGCATATGCACAATGTTCTCGATTGTAAATCGCTTTGATTAAAAGCGTCTGCCAAATATAATGTAATTTAATGTAATGGGTGTGCAGTGCACTATAATATCTCTCTTGGACCACCAACACTACATCACTGGCGAAGAAGGCCCATCAGCGTCTCTACTTCTTGCGCAAACTAAAGAAGGCAAGTGCTACACCCTCCATCATGACAACATTCTACAGAGGAACCATAGAGAGCGTCGTGTCCAGCTGCATCACAGTGTGGGGAGGAAGCTGCACGGAGAAAAACAGGAAGACACTCCAGCGTGTTGTGAACACAGCGAAGAAGATCATTGGAGTACCACTCCCCTCCCTGCAGGACATTTACACCGCACGCCTCACCCGAAAAGCACTGATGATCATCAAAGACACAAGCCACCCTGCACACAAATTGTTCAGCCTCCTGCCCTCTGGAAAGAGGTACAGGCGCCTCCGTTCCCGTACCACCAGGCTTACAAGCAGCACGATGCATCAAGCAATCAAGATACTGAACACTCAACCCACTCTCCCTTCACTGTCAGCCTCTAGCCAG
>NC_085866.1:28385311-28387811 GCF_034702125.1 Engraulis encrasicolus | reverse complement strand
GGACCTTAAAGTGGTGGTTCGCTATTTTAGACATTAAGCCCTGTTTGTGTGACTTCTGGGGTGAAGTAGAGATGTTCTCATCACAATTTTGACATTTGGTGCTGAACGGAGCATTTGAGTATCCAAGACTGCAGCCCCCCGACCTTTACATTGACTCCAATAGAGCACTCAAGCAATCGATTATGAAATGGCATTAAACTTTCGTTCGAGAAGACATGGAACTCACCATGTGGTCAGTGGTAGACAGCGATAAATTGACCCGAAAATTGCAGCGAAATATGCCTTCTAACTGTTGTTTAGCATTTGGCGGACCTATTTTTCCCCAGACGCCGTTGAATAGCAGTAGACATCCAGCCGGTAGGTAGCGATAGTGTGTTGCTTGTGTAGACATCAAGGAGCGAGGTAGAACGGCTATCTTTGAGCGGGACTGGCTACAAAAACTACAGCTTGCATACAAACCATAGATAGTAAGGCAAACAAACGCACCCCCATTTCCGGTCGCGCGGAGTAATAGTCAAACCAATACAATCAATGAAGACGGACAATAATGATAATATATCTTCTCTGGAAGCGTATTTCATGGTGATTTTCGAGTCAACGTATCGCTGCCCACCTCTGACCACTCGGTGAGTTTCATGTCTCTGCAAACGAAAGTTTAATGCCATTTTATGATCGATTGCTTGAGTGCTTCATTGGAGTCAATGTAAAGGTGGGGGGGCTGCAGTCTTGAATACCCAAATGCTCCGTTCAGCTTTCCTGGTGAACCAGTAGCCTGTAAGTAACAGGCTACTGGCACACTGCCCTTTCACGCATCTCCGCAGGCGGGGTTTAGTCAAAAGATGCTTGCACGCGGTTGGAGCAACCTCATATGAATGACATGACACTTCGACCACTCACGTTGAAGCTTTGTGACGTAGGACGTGTCGTCACGTAAGCGCCGACAGGTCGGGAACCAAAACAGAACAACGTCCTTTAGAAAATCAACTTGAGGTATTTTGGATAACACTGCTGAAATTGCTGCTTCCATCCCGACGCATGATAACTCCTCGCACGCCGCCATTACTGTTGTGATTCAGGGAGGGGGCGGGCACAGCCGAATTACCCTGGGGGAGGGTGTTGCGTTCGATAAACGTCATACCCACTGAAATTCCTCCCTACGATCCTGATTCGTCGAGCTGCCCCGTTTATTTCGTAAACGGAGGAGGAGAGCGAATCACAGGTGCACCAGAAGGTTTGTGTAGCCCAGCCCCCTGGGCGTCAACACATAGCTTCTGGTTCACCAGGAAACCGTTCAGCACCAAATGTCAAAATTGTGATGAGAACATCTCTACTTCACCCCAGAAGTCACACAAACAGGGCTTAATGTCTAAAATAGCGAACCACCACTTTAACATTAGCGCACTTCAAACTTCATTCATTTCTAAAGTGCGGTCAGGAGTTTTTGAGAGCATGGACAATGCCATCATGATTATTTGTTTCAAAAGTTATTGTTAACAAAAGTAGAAGGGGAAAAATGACATTTACCTCACACTACACGGAGAAATCTGTCACTCTTTTTCAGTTATTCTGTCTGATCTTTATATACCATAAAGGGGAGTTTATATCCGTTTATATCCCAAATCCTCTGTTTCAGTCACAAGTAAAACGATGTTGTTTTTTCTCCTGACCCGGTCCTGCGCTAGCCTGGTCCTGACCATCCCATAATACTAATAATAATTAGTAATAATACAACCCATGTGGACCTCAAGCGGGCCGCATTAGTAACATCATCGCAAAAAAAAAAAAAAAACGTAAAGCAGAGGATTAGTGTTCAGTACTATCACGTTGTAAGTGTGTTGAATATGTAGAAAGCAATGCAATACTGATAATCCTATGCAAAATTTCCTTGACTTCAATCATTCATTGCCAACCGTCAATTAATTAGGCCTAAATATGGGACAGTTCATTTTGGCAGGGGGTCTGGGGGTTTTCCCCCAGAAAATGTTGTATTTCTTATTTGTACTTTCCTGCATTTTCACGCATTCTAACATCCCGTTTCCAGTTTAAGCTTAATAGGAACCAATACAAATCCAATTACATTTACTATTTAATTACAACCAATACCAATACAATACGAATAAGAAGTATTAACATTTTATCTCTATATATGAGGTCTATAATATATGAGCTTTATCAAATGTCTGTTACAGTACAAATTCACTATTTATAATAGAAGTGTGATGTGCACTTTACTACATATATACAGTTTAACAGAGGGACCATTGGGTTAATGTCATGCAGGTCTCGATTTTGCCCCGAGGGCCGTAATTGCGTATTTCGGTTATTTCATTAAAAAAAAAAAAAAAAAAAACTTTTTTTTTACATCCGGGCCGGATGGAACCCTCTGGCGGGCCGGATGCGGCCCGCGGGCCGTATGTTTGACACCCCTGGTCTAAGCACTCTGCTTCCTCTCTGCTTATGCCTAGCAGAGGCACTCTCTGGTTGTTTTGACTCTGCACAC
>NC_085866.1:28352811-28372811 GCF_034702125.1 Engraulis encrasicolus | reverse complement strand
GGCATGTGCTGGATGAGCGCAGTTCTCTTCCAGTAAAGCCGGGCATACACTGTGCGATATTTTCACTCGTGGGTCTTAAGCTTCTGCTCACACTGCACGATGGAATTTCACTGTTTAAAAGTTCACAACTCACGACTCACGTCCTCACACTACACGAGCCAACAGTCGAATGCGAGCGAAATGCTTCCACCGTACGACGCGACAGGCATGTTTCCCCGGTCTGCAGAGGAGGGAACATGCGCACCTGAGGTGGAGATGAGGTCGCGCTCAACAGTGAATCGCACGGCACTATTACTTTGTGCATGTGAAGTGTCAAATCAGGTCGTAGCACTGCTTTAACTGTGCAATTTACGCACGAGCCACGACCAGAATTTCAAACCGTTTTGATTTTCTTGCGACCCTGCGATTGCACGATTGTGAGGCGAAATCGCTTGTCGTTACCCCATGTACACTGCACGATGCGAGACTCACGATTGACCAGCGATTGAGCAAGAAATCGGCCCGACTCTCAAAAAGTCGTGCGAGTGCCAATCGGGGGAAATTCGGGGCAAAAGTCGTACAGTGTAAGCCCAGCTTAACATAAGGCGTTAGTAGGTCCTTCAGATAAGCTGGGGCCGTTCCTGTGATGGTTTTGTAGGCAAGGGTCAATGCCTTGTGCTTGATCCGGGCGGCGATCGGTAACCAGTGCAACTCAATAAATAGAGGAGTAACATGGGTCCTTTTGGGTTGATTGAAAATCAACCGTGCCGCCGCATTCTGGATCATCTGCAGAGGCTTTAGCGCACAAGCAGGTAGACCTGTCATGAGTGAGTTGCAGTAGTCAACGCGGGACAGGACCGTGGCCTGGACCAGTCGTTGTGTAGAATATTGTGTCAGCACAGGTCTGATATTCCGTACGTTGGACATCTGGATTCGACAGGTCCGGGTGACCGAGTTGATGTAGTTGGAGCATGACAGCTCATCATCAATCATGACGCCAAGGTTTTTGGCGACTTTGTTTGGGGTCACGATGGTGGAGCCTATCTTGAGGTTGATGTTGTGACTGAGCGACTCTTTAGCTGGGATCACCAGGAGCTCTGTCTTGGCCAGGTTCAGCTGTAGGTGGTGGTCCTTCATCCATGTTGACAAGTCTGTGAGGCAGGCAGAGATGCGTTCCGAAACCGTGGTGTCCTCTGGACGGAACGACAGGTACATCTGGGTGTCATCAGCATAGCAGTGGTAGGAGAACCCATGTGTTTGAATGACACGTCCCAGGGAGGAGGTGTATATTGCAAACAGAAGGGGTCCCAGCACTGATCCTTGGGGTACGCCTGTGGAGAGGGTGTGAGTCGTAGACAGCTTCCCTTGCCATGACACACTGAAGGTGCGTCCAGAGAGGTAGGAGTTGAACCATGAGTGGACAACGCCTGTGATTCCCATGGCTCTGAGTATCCTCAGGAGGATCTTGTGGTTGACTGTGTCAAAGGCTGCAGACAGGTCTAGTAGTATGAGGACCGAGGATAGTCCTTCCGTTCTTGCAGTCCTTAGAGCTTCAGTCACTGAGAGTAACGCAGTTTCAGTTGAATGTCCACTTCTGAAACCAGATTGTTTTGGGTCCAGTAATCCGAAGTTGGTGACCTGTTTTGCAACTGCCCTTTCTAGCGTCTTGGATAGGAAGGGAAGCAGTGAGACAGGTCTGTAGTTTTCGACATGAGCAGGGTTCAGTGTAGGCTTCTTCAGTAGTGGTGTCACCCTTGCTTGTTTGAAGGCGGAGGGGACAGTGCCGGAGGAGAGTGAGGAGTTCATGATGGATGTGATTGCTGGGACCACTGTTTGGGCAATGTCTTGAAGAAGGTTTGTGGGCACTGGGTCTAGTAGGCAGGTGGTGGGACGGCTTCTTGTGCTGAGTTTGGAGACATCTTCTTCAGAGAGTAGAGTGAATTCGTGGAGTGTTGCAGGAGTCCTCATAGTTGCCAGGGGGGTGTCTTCTGGAGGGGGAGGGGAGCTCACAGAATTGCTTGCTAATATTTGCGGTCTTTTCCGTGAAAAAGGCTGGCAAAGTTGTCTGGGTTCAGGTCTGTGGGCGGAGGAGGGGGGGGAGGGTTGAGCAGTGACTTGAATGTAGAGAACAACTTACGTGGGTCTGTAGTGTTGCTGATCTTGTCGTTGTAGTAGGTCGTCTTGGCAGCTGTTACAGAGGCGGAGAAGGAGGCTAGTAGAGATCTAAGTTTTTCGAGATCAGATGGGTTGCGGGTTTTGCGCCATTTCCTTTCTGCCGCTCTGAGGGTGGTACGTAGAGCTCGGATGGTCTCTGTCAGCCATGGTCGCGGTTGTGAAGGTCTTGCAGGTTTAGTGACTAGTGGGCACAGGTTGTCGAGGCAGGAGGTCAGTGTGGAGCTGAGCGAATCTGTAGCAGTGTCAACATCGAGTGAGGAGAGCACGCTTGCTGAGGGCAAGGCATCTGCCACCACTGATGCAAAGCTAGTGCGTGACAGGTTGCGTAGATTCCGCCTATATGTGACCAAGGGAGGGGGGGTGGGTGTAGGGTCGGGTAGGGAGTTGGTGAAATGGAGGAAAAAGTGGTCTGAAACATGCATTGGTGTTACCTTGATGTTTTCCGCTTGGCAGTCCTTAGTCATGATCAGGTCGAGCTGGTTACCACTCTTGTGTGTCGGAGGGCAGCTGGCTAGTTGAATGTCAAATTACGGTAACACTTCCAAATAAGGGGCCATAATTAACAGTAAAGTAGCTACAACCTAATACTTAAGTAAGGGTTAATAATCATTACTTAATGCCACATTAGACACATATTAATTGTTATTAATGCATTAGTAAGCAGTTACTTAACTATTAGATAACTATTACCTTGTGTTACAAGTTAATAGCATATTATTATTTAACTAATAGATAAGTAAGGGCACAGTTAATAGTTAAGTAGCTATCAGGTCATACTTAACTAAGGAACAAAAGTAACACTTACTTAATACAAAAGCAACGCATAACTAGTGGTTATATAAAACATAAATATTGGGTTTTGGGACCCTTATATTAGAGTTGGCTGAGGATAACTAATGGTTAATTAATAGATAGATATTGGTGTTTGGGACCCTTATATTAGAGTTGGCTGCGGATAACTAATGGTTAATTAATCAATAGATATTGGTGTTTGGGACCCTTATAATAGAGTTGGCTGAGCATACCTAATAGTTAAGTAATTAATCTACTGTGACATCTAGTTTTCACTCGTTCAAATCACTGTAATAGTGGCAACAGGAGCCATTATATAGCAAGGATTGGACGTACACTTCTCAATGATGGTGGGATGATGAGATGTAATTTTTTCATGTACCACTTATTAAATTTAATGGTAAAAACCCTACAATAAATGCAGAACATTGTGAAGAGTAACAGTTTTGAAGCGAAACTAAACCATTCCTTTGTGATAATTAGGTTAATGTTTGAGAATATTAGCTCCAAGAAGAGCAGTGCATGATGGGTACGCAATCTATAGACAACAATAATTCGGTATTATTTAATCATTAGATATGCCTTACTTTTGTATTAAGTAAGTGTTAATTAAGGTCCTTAGTTAAGTATGACCTAATAGCTACTTAACTATTAACTGTACCCTTACTTATCTATTAGTTAAATAATTATATGCTATGAACTTGAGACACATGGTAATAGTTATCTAATAGTTAAGTAACTGCTTACTAATGTTTAACATGTGAATTAATAACAGTTTATATGTGTCTAATGTGGCATTAAGTAGTGATTATTAACTGTTACTAAAGTATTAGGTTATAGCTAATTTGCTGTTAATTGTGTTAATTATAATTATATATATGGCCCCTTACCATGTGTCTCAAGTTAATAGCATATAATTATTTAACTAATAGATAAGTAAGGGTACAGTTAATAGTTAAGTAGCTATTAGGTCATACTTAACTAAGGACCTTAATTAACACTTACTTAATACAAAAGTAAGGCATATCTAATGATTAAATAATACCGAATTATTGTTGTCTATAGATTGCGTACCCATCATGCACTGCTCTTCTTGGAGCTAATATTCTCAAACATTAACCTAATTATCACAAAGGAATGGTTTAGTTTCGCTTCAAAACTATTACTCTTCATAATGTTCTGCATTTATTGTAGGGTTTTTACCGTTAAAACTAATAAGTGGTACATGAAAAAATGACATCACATCACCCCACCATCATTGAGAAGTGTACGTCCAATCCTTGCTATATAATGGCTCCTGTTGCCACTATTACAGTGATTTGAACGAGTGAAAACTAGATGTCACAGTAGATTAATTACTTGACTATTAGGTATGCTCAGCCAACTCTATTATAAGGGTCCCAAACACCAATATCTATCGATTAATTAACCATTAGTTATCCGCAGCCAACTCTAATATAAGGGTCCCAAATATCAATATCTATCTATTAATTAACCATTAGTTATCCTCAGCCAACTCTAATATAAGGGTCCCAAAACCCAATATTTATGTATTAATTAACCATTAGTTATGCCTTGCTTTTGTATTAAGTAAGTGTTCATTTTGGTCCTTAGTTAAGTATGACCTGATAGCTACTTAACTATTAACTGTGCCCTTACTTATCTATTAGTTAAATAATAATATGCTATTAACTTGTAACACAAGGTAATAGTTATCTAATAGTTAAGTAACTGCTTACTAATGTTCAACATATGCATTAATAACAATTAATATGTGTCTAATGTGGCATTAAATAATGATTATTAACCCTTACTTAAGTATTAGGTTGTAGCTACTTTACTGTTAATTATGGCCCCTTATTTGGAAGTGTCAGGGCCTTGAAGTCTGTGGCGTACGGCTTCTCTAGATGTATGTTGAAGTCGCCGAGGACAAGTAGGGGGCCGCCTAGGTCCGTGATGGAGGAGATCAGCGTATCCAATTCGTCAATAAAGTCGCCCAGCGTTCCTGGGGGACGGTAGATCACAAGTACAGACACCTTGATTGGGGCTGTGACTTTGATTGCATGATATTCCAGGCAGCTGTAGTTGTTGGCAGGCAGCAGGGGGGCATAGCTCCAATGCTTGTTGATAAGGATCCCTGTTCCGCCTCCTCTTTTCTTTAGCCGACTGGTGTGTGAAAATGAGTAGTTAGCTGAGAGTGCTGCTGGAGTGGCTGTGTTTTCAGGCTTCAACCAGGTTTCTGTTAGTGCCAACAGGTCAACAGAGAGACTACTAGCATAAGCAGAGATAAAGTCTGCTTTGTTGACAGCTGACTGGCAGTTCCAGAGACCAACAGTGAAGGAGGTGATTGAAGTTGTGATCGGTTGTAGTGGCTGAAGGTTGGCCAGGTTCCTGCGTTGGTTGGAGGGTTTGAAAGGCCTGCGCCCTCTGCAGATTACTGGGATTCTCTGGAAACACATTGTCAATGTAGGTCAGCAGTGAGATAAAAGTGTGCCTTACATGTCGTTGCTTCGGTGGAGTTGCACAGGTAGAGTTGCTTGTCTTGTCACTTGTCGGTCTTAGCACGAGGAGGGCTGCCGCTGGAAGCGTACTTACTTTCCTAATATGGGTGCAGGTGCCACTCAATGAGCACTGCCCCCAGTGATTAGAAAAACAAAGCCTAGTCTCTGTGGGTGTGGCCCTGATAATTGGTCACCTGACGCCTTTCACAATTCTACAGCTGACTTAACTAATTTCACTACAGCATGAGACACATACACACACAATTGACAATTTCTTTTACAGAACACAATTAGTAAGAATGTAGCAAAATACACTTACTGGCTGCAGTCACATGTACATATATATATATATATATATATATATGTTTAAATATGTTGGCTGTTTCCATGATGCCCATTTAAGAAGCTCCAAGGCTCCTCGTGAGAAGCCGTTTTGACAGGAGAAATATGAACACGCACCATCTTTGTAATGTACACTCTGATCATTTCACAAGCATTTGATTCATTCCATTTCATTGCACATTGGGTTCGTACACAGTGGCTCTGTACCCACCACACCCCACCCCATCTCTGCTGTCTCCTTCTCAATGCCCACCCTGAGGTCTCCCTAATGCCCACTGGGGGGGCTGTTTCGCCTCTCCTGAGAAGCACTACACTAGCATGATGACCAAAATGAACGGAGACCCTCACAGACAATTAATGCTCCGGTTGCCCACGACTCCTTTTGACTAACTTGGCCTCTTCTGACCAGCAAAACCTGGGTGAATAAGAGTCATCCCTGATGAGTGTGTGTATGGTGCTTTGGAGATCTTGTTGTCTTTTTGTTTTTGACTAGCTTGGCGATGGGTGAATAGATTTTCACTTTCACACGAACCACTTTACCGCGCGAATAGACCAGGCGCGATGCGATTCAAGCGACAGAGTGCAGCAGCAAGCGATACGAGCGATTGAGGAGACTAGAGTATGTCTGTACAGGCAGAAGGCAAAGCATTCAAGTATTCCCATTGGCTGTGGTCACTGACCTCTATACAGTCATTGGCTGTCGTGGCTTGTCGCCGAACCGCGTCATAGAAAGTTGAAAAGATTTCAACTTCAAACTGTCGCACTCGGCGCGAAAATCGCTCTAGTCTCCAGAATCGCTTTTGTCGCACGACTCAATACAAAGTCAATTACTTCCGTCGCTCGCCTCGCTAAGATCGCCCACTGGGCAAAATAGGCTTGTATCCGGAGATATTTTGACTGGATATGTTTTATGACACGCGGCATATTCGGACCAGATTTCGACCATTTCCCGACTTTTCAAGAATCCGTGAAAATCGTGGCATATTTTGACTCCGGAATTGTGTTTGGTGAATACGGAGATATTTTGACTGGATACCGGTATTTTGAATGACGTGTGCTGCCAATCGCATTGAATAGAATGTTGGCCCTCCCTCTGCCGTTATGATTATGAAGCTCTGCGCGGCAGCCCGCCGCTTCCTATCTGGATTTCTGTCGTACGTTAGTTGGCAGCATCTTTATCACAGACTTTCCAGAAATCTGTCGCAGACTTGTTAAGCCATCAAAAAACCTTATTTAGTTCTAGCTCTAGGCTATGGGACTATGAGAGGACTCCGAGACGGTGTCCAAGTGAGATGGCTGGCGAGGTTGTTCGAGGTCATTTCATGATGAGGATGGACCAGACTTTAAGACATTCTGAGGTAAGTTGAAGTAACAGATTAGAGGAACATACGGTGTATTGTCTTAAAGTAGCTCTAGATCAAAATTAAAGCATGCCTGAATATTGTAATGTTTAACTTTCCTAATGTTTTCTGACTGACCGTATAGCTAACTTGCTAACTAACCAGCGCCTTGTACTGTCCACTAAACAAGGACGGTTATCTTAGCATGTTAGCTAGCCTAGCTTTTTCGGTCTGGTAGGCAGATGTTAACGTTAGCTAGCCTGCCACCACCTAAAAATACTAAACCTTTGGGCAAGTGATACGGTGTCACGAATGAATGTATGCAGTTTTACTGACATTGACGTCGGATATCTGCAGGGGCTAGATTTTGAAATTACGACAACATTTGGTAACCTGCTACATTTTAACTAGCTAGGAGGAGACTAATATTTGGTTACAGATTTGTTTGACATAAAGCTTATTTTCCGTGATATCTAAAAGTTAATGACATCATGGACACTTGTGTCTGAATGTCGCACACAACTAAGTTATCACCTTGTATAGTCTTGAAAGTGTGGCTGTATTGTTCTAATATATGATTTGTCCCCCTTGACCAAGCGAAAAACACACACTCTCAATTGCCTTTCTGTAAGATAAGAGATGGTCACAGCATGTGTCGTTATGAACGGGGCAGAGGTAAAGAAGCCCCCTCCGATGTTATTTGACAGAACAGGAGTATGCCCTGTCGTTGCTCTTGCTCCAATGCACACATAGAGCTAGAGACTTCTGTGCCAGAAAGAAGAGAACGAGAAATTGTGAATTTAAGAATGTGTTTTGTTATAGGGTAATTGATGACATCGTATGGATGACATGATGCCCATCTAGGAGTGTGTGTGTGTGTGTGTGTGAGAGAGAGAGAGAGAGAGAGAGAGAGAGAGAGAGAGAGAGAGAGAGAGAGAGAGAGAGAGAGAGAGAGAGAATGTGTAAGACTGATGATGTGTATAAGGCCTCTGCATGTTTTGGCTTTGTATTTGTGTATTTATGTAAGCTGATAAACACCTTAATTTTGTTTGGAATTAGGCCTAACATGATAAAAAGTACTTCACTCTATTCTACATCCGCAGACACTCCAGGAGACGGTGGTTGCAATGCATTATCAACACCCCGCAACCCCAACCCTCCAATGGAACCCAGAACCCTCCGGAGTTCCTCAGGACCTGTCGGTAATATATTTGACTGCATGTTTTAAGGGAAAGAAAATGATCTAGACTTTACATGTGCAATTTCCATTTTAACCATCTCAAATAACCCTGAGGTTCTCATCGTCAAACTAGAGAAAACATCAGTAAGGTTCAGGCTGTCTTTTACAGATAAGGTACTTTATTCACTGTATTACTAAGCACTTCATTCATCCTGTGGGAAATTCAAGAAAAAATTGTCCACTGTTTGTAACAGTATTTTTTAGCCAATTTGGATTGGAGCCAATTTTGGTCCCCTAGGGGAAATTCTTTCTCTGCATTTATCCCATTTCGGCTAGTGAATCACATTGAAATTTCTTAGCATAACAATATGTGATTGTGTTATCATTTTTTTTTCATCAGGCATGAGTGAGGCGAACACATCGTGCGTTGGAGGAAGAGTTGCAGTGACGACATGGACCACAGGCCAGGTAAACAGGTTTATTCTGAGCATGTCAGCCCATACTTCTGTGATCAAAGTGCTATTAATAGAGAAAGATGTAATGCAACCAGAGGAACATATATATGTTGATGAGTACACTCCTGTTGAAAAAGTAATATTTTGAACAATATTTCAATAAACACACAAGTTATTTCCAAAATGACCATAGAGTAAGTGTAATACAACATCTTTTCAGCTTACTGCAGAAAAGTAAGGTCAATAGTATAACTTGAATGACATATTTGTCCATTGTTCTGAAATTATGCTGGTGCAAAGGTGAGTACACCCCTATGTTAAACTGTCTATGGAGGGGCCGTGTTGGCCCGAATCTTCACGAATTTGAAAGATTAAAAGGGAGGTCATCGCTGTGCATTTCATCCTTGCCTTACATTGAACTTTTACATTTCGAGTCTGGACCTAGCTAAACAAGATGTATAGGATTTCATTCAAATCTCATATGGAGAGTATCATGATCTGATGATGTTCAGTAGTCACAGTACATGTTAACAAGCATGTTTCTAGTGGTGAAATTCAGCTTCCTACTGCGGACGGCATCGGTACAGGTCCGAAACATTTCGGTCCTACTACCATGCTTGACTTTCAGCATGAGGCACTTTTCTTTCTACAAATCACTTTTTACCACCACACATGCTTGACACCATCTACTGATGCAAAATTGTTTATCATGGTCTCATCAGAGTCAAACAGACTAAGGATATGGGATATGGAACCATGTACTGTGATCTAATGACACCATGATAAACAAATTAGCTTTAGATCAGTGGTTCTCAACCTTTTTGAGCAAACGCCCCCTTGGACTCATCACAAGCCTCCAAACACCCCCCTGACCCTATCATAAGCCTGGCCACGCCCCCTCACCTCCCCCTCCCTAGTATCAGCTGTATCCTTCTCAACAAAGAAAAGTGCCCATGCTTAAAGTCAAGCATGGTAGTGAGAGTTGCACGGTTTGGGGCTGTGTGGATGCCATCAACAGGAGGAAGCTGAATTTCACCAAAAGAAACATGCTTGTCGACATGTACTGTGACTACTGAAGCAGATCATGATACATACTCTCCACATGATTTCATTCAAATCTCACACACATCTATTTTGGCCTGGTGGGGACTCATAATGTAAAAGTTCAATGTAAGGCAAGGATGAAACACACACAACGATGACCTCCCTTTAAATCCATTTCAATTTCAAGACGTTTTGGGCCAGCACGCCCCTTCTCAGACAGTTTAACATAGCATAATTGCACAAAAAAATGGACAAATATGTCATTCAAGTTATACTACTGACCTTACTTTTCTGCCATAAGATGAAAACATTTTTGTATTACACTTACTCTATAATCACTTTGGGAACAACTTGTGTGTTTAAAAATATATATATTATTCACGATGTTACTTTTCAACAGGGGTGTAGTCATTACTGCCGTGCACTGTATATTTGGATCACCATTACACGTTTAGTCATAAAGTAATGAAAACTTGTGTACAGCATTGTATGTTTTCTGTTCAGCTGTAGATTACCTAATAGTGACGAGGTCACCAATGCCATCACCCAGGCTAGTAAGGATTCTGGGTAGTGCTGGGGACCAGAGAGTTTACTCATAACTCATTTATGTGATTATGATGTATAAAAAAGACTAACTCAGTTTCTTTCTGTCTCGCAGAAGCCTGAAATAGATTCTTTGAGAATCTTAAAAGTCAAACAACTGGGCCTTGCGGGGAAGACTGATGACGTGAGAAAAAAAGGAAAAATTTGATGGGCAGACGTGAGCGGGTAGGTAAAACCACAACTACCAACCCCATCATACAACTGCCATCACTTTCTTTTGTCACTACTTCACTTCAGGGGGCAATTAGCCAATATCCCCTTTCTTTCTTCCGAGTACTATTGTTAGTTTTTAGAATGACCGCATTTGGTACAAGGTATTTGCAAATGGGCAGCCAACACTAAAGGTCTGTTTTGACTCCTCCGTCAGGCCCTACCATGGAGCATATGGCAGGGCACTCGTTTGCAATGCGACCGACCCGGGTTCAATTCCTGGCCTGGGTCCTTTGCCAGCCCTTCCCCATCTCTCTCTCCCAACTTGCTTCCTGTCATCATCTGCACTGTACTGTCATTATGAAGACAATAATATCTTTTTTAAAAAAGACTCCTCCATCAGTTGGGGGACACATACTGTCAGTGGGGGGGCAGTGGCAGATCGCGAACAATTCAAACTGGGAGAACTATGCGTTGATCGCGGCAAGGGGTCTATTCAGCCATAAAAGGGAGGGCGTGGTGGCTGTTTGGGTACTTGATCTGCCGTTACCCTGCTGACAGTACGTGTCCTCCAACTAAAGGACGAGTCTAAACCAGGCTTAAGAGATGCAAGCATAAGGAAACGTGGGGGGGACCATAGTTTTAAAACACGTGGTTTGGGGGAACCATGGTTTATGGCAAATAGTGTATCAAAGTTAAATAGTAGAACCATGGTTAATTTTTGTAAGGGATATTACTATGACAGCTACTGTACTCCTGTGGATAAACCACAATTGAACTATGCTTGGTTGATCTGCTGGATAATCTTGTGAAAATCCTGCTGTATTATCTCATGTGACCAGTTCTTTGGCATGTTCATGGTAAACAAGCATGAGTGTGGGTTTTGAACTGTACATATTTTTTAATGTTTAACACATTGTTTAAAACTGCCCTATTTTTTTGTTGCTTTTCAAGCAGTGGTGCTGGTGGCGCAGGATGTCCTGGAGGAGGACGACCTCGACTACCTCAAAGGAGCTGATTCTAGCCTTGTGCCTGATGGGGAAACAAGTGCACATTTGTTGTGCTCTGTCTGAGATGGAGAAGTGTGCGCCTTGCTGGCGTACTTCAATTGATGCCAGCAAGCCCAGCCAGCGAGTGACCGATAGTGGCCGGTTCTCCCTTCGTGACCTCCCCCCCCCCTTCTGCGGCCGACAAAGCTTGAAATATGATTAAATGTAAATGTAAAATAAGCAATTAAAGAAAGAACATTCAACAAAAGAATTGTCTGTTATAATATGGTTTTAGCTGGGATTTAGCAGTAATTTAAAGTTGGCCTAATTGTTGTTTTGCAGTAGATTTGTGTCTATTATATTATGTTGAAAGAAGTATACTGCCTTACAAAGGCAAAGTGCAGTAACCAATTACCGTAGGTTCATTCTGAAAATGTGTTCATTCTGAAAATGATTTTCATAAAGACCTCCTTTATCTTGTGACTAAGAGTTATGGTCAAAATGTGCCCTGTTTTACAAATATTGCTATGTCAAATTTGCAGTAACTACAATATCCAACCTACCAAGTCTTTGAAGGCATTTTTTCCCCTCAGTTTCATTGTTGGCACTGCTGTTTACCTTTTGTAGGGCAGTTTAACCTAACGTCAGCATAAGTAATTTCGGCAACTTTGGCAACATCACAGATGTGGCAACATGCCCGTCACATGTTAGCCTGGGAAATCCTCAGCTTCCACAATCGTTTCGATCTGAAAGACAATCTCACTCGTGATTAGGATGGTAACCAGGCAAGACTAAGTTGTAATAGGCCTAAATAATAGAATAGAACGCTTTTCAAAGTATTCTGAGATTTGAGCTTCCCTTGCAAGGTGCACAGTCGTTTATAGATGAACAGTGTCCAGTAAGTGTGAGTTCATTGTTGTAACAACTTTGGGGAAGAAGCTAAAAACACCTAGCGTGATAAAGGCATGTACATAAATGCCTGTGAAATCAATTTATTGCCTGGTCGTGGGAGGTATGGGTCGTCCCATGCCTCACAGATCCGGAGATATACAACTACAAGAATGGAACACATCCGTGGGAGTATCTGCATCAAATACGTGAAGCACGTGCCGTATCAGGTGAGAAAACGGCATCCGGATTTGTCTCATGTCGAAACTGTCCCATTCCGAGATTCGGATATGCTCCATATATGAAAATTGGCACCAGCGTATCAGTACCGTATCTATCAATATATCTCCGTATATTGTAAATATCCAGAAATATCTTCATACAAACATCCCTGGAAACAGAGCCTTTTTGCCCAGTGGCCGCTGGTGTATTTCTGCGGTTAGGCCTCTTCACCACACATAGAGAACCACTGACCTATCACAAGGCAGGGTGTAGAAAACCACTTACCTATGAGCAGGCAGAGAAACACTGACCGATGACAAGACAGGGTGTATAAACCATTGACCTATCAAAAGGCAGAGTATGAACTAACCAATCAAAAGGCAGGGTGTATGAACCACTGACCTATGAGAAGGCAGGGTGTATGAACCACTGACCAATGAGAAGGCAGGATGTAGAGAAACACTGACCTACGGCAGGGTGTACGTAGGCAAAGCAACACGTGAAATAATAATGATTTAATCTCTGAACTGATTTTATTACTCATCACAAACTTGCGTACGCACACACACACGCACACGCACACACACACACGCACACACACACACACACACACACATACACACAAACACACACACACACACACACACACATGCTCAAGCTCGCGCACGCACACACGCACGCACACACACACGAACACACACACACACACACACACACACACACACACACACAAGCCACTGGACACCAATTGTAATTACATCAGGTGTTTGTGTGTGTGTGTGTGTGTGTGTGTGTGTGTGTGTGTGTGTGTGTGTGTGTGTGTGTGTGTGTGTGTGTGTGTGTGTGTGTGTGTGTGTGTGTGTGTGTGGCTTTGTGGGTAGGCCTATGTGTGTGTGTGCATGTCCTTATAAAGGACACGACTGTGTCAGACAACCTAATTTCATCTCCCCAATGTGAAAAGCTCAATTTAAACTCAAGACGCTCCAGTGTGTGTACAGATACACATACACACCCACACCCACACACACACACACACACACACACACACACACACACACACACACACACACACACACACACACACACACACACACACACACTGCGCTCATGCTTACTAACATAAGGATGCTTAAAATAATCACATTTGTGTGTGTGTGTGTGTGTGTGTGCGTGTGCGTGTGCGTGTGTGTGTGTGTGTGTGTGTGTGTGCGTGCGCGTCCAACAAGAAAGGTTTTACTGTGTTTCACAGTCAGACAAGTGACCTTGCCGGTTCAATTAACTAATTTAAACACACACACACACACACTCACTCACACAGTTGAAACACACACACACACACACACACTCACACAGAAACATACACACGTACACACAGTTGACACACACACACACTCACACAGACACATGCACACACACCTGCAGGATGTTTGGTATTCCGTTGTTGTGGCTTAAATTTAGATCAGGTTGTGTGCCCTTGGCATGTGCTAGCGTGACAGGTATTACTCACACACACACACACACACACACACACACACACACACACACACACACACACACACACACACACACACACACACACACACACACACACAAACACACACACACTGAACCTGATAGTGTTTGTTTTTTAGGAGGAGGAGGCGAGTTGACTAAAGAGGAGGAGGGTTGTAGGCGGAGGATGAGGAAGAGGAGGAGGAGGGGTTTAGGAAGAAGAGGAGAAGGATGAGTGATGTAGGAGGAGGAGGAGGAGGAGGATGAGGAGGAGGAAAGTTGACTAAAGTGGGAGGGAGGAGTTAACTATTAGGGGGCAGGAGTAGGAGATGGAGGAGGGGAGGACAGTTGATTAAGGAGGAGGGGAGGAGAGGAGATGAGGAGTTAACTAAGGAGGAGGAGGGATTACCTAAGGAAGAGGGGAGGAGGAGGAGGAGGAGAAGAAGAAGGAATGAAGTTAACTATTAGGAGGAGGGGAGGAGAGTTGGAGGAGGGGAGTAGGGTAGGAACGGAGATGACTGAGGGAGGATGAGGAGGAGGAAGAGGGGAGAAGGAGGGAGGGGAGTTAACTAATGAGGGGAGGAGGAGTATGAAGAGAAGGAGCAGGAGGGGTGGAAGATCAGGTGTTGAGTAAGGAGGAGGAGAGTTAACTAGGGAGATAAGGAAAGGAGGAGAAGAGGAGGAGAGGAGTTGACTAAGGAAGAGGAAAGGAGAAGATTTAACTCTAGGAGGAGGAGAGTTGAGTAAGGAGGAGTGCAGGAGGGGAGTCAACCAAGGGGGAGGGGACTTAACTATAGGAGGAGGAGGGAGGGGAGTAAACTACGATGTTCCAGACCATGTTCAGCTAGCTGGAATCCACTACACTCAGTTGAAGAAAGTAGAAGTACCAGGTCCATGTCATGTTAAGATTGTCTACCTTAACTGACAGTGTTTTCTGCACATGGTCTATCCCAACTCACAGAATGTCTTTTTGCCCAATTACCTTTTTACATTTTTTACATATTTACATTTTCACATTTTTTATCTTTACTGTTTTTATTTTTTATTTCCCCTCCCTGACTATTCCTGTGTTATTTGTGTCTTGAAATGTCCATGTGGGCATTTGTTTATTTGTGTATTTATATAAGCTACTGGATACCTGAATTTCCCCCTGGAGATTAATAAAGTTACTCTACTCTACTCTACTCTACTCTACCATTACAGATGTAATTACAACACTAGAAGTATGATATTAGTTGCAATCTTGTAATATAGACTACTATTACTGTTGTAAATACATCTGTAACGGTACTTCTACTTCTACTTCTACTTCATACTTTATACATCTCTGCTCACCTCCAGGCCCCGCTAAACCTCAATTGGGACATAGCAATAACGTAACCTCCCGAAAACTCACTTCACCCCCCTTCCTTACACTCATAGTAGCGATGGGTAGCCGTGGGCAACTGTAGTACGATACCCTGTAAAATAACTGTGAGGTCACTGTGGAAAAAAGCGTCAGCTCAGTGTAATATATTGTACACATAATGTAATCATAGCATGTTCGGCGGTCTCCTGTAGCAGAATCTTTTGCATGTGATGGATGGGATTGCGAAACACAAAACGTGATACAAGTATGTTAGTGAGATGGGAGCTAGAGTCGAGCCTACTTCCTCCGACTTAAGGCGAATTAAGATGGCCCGGGGCCCAATGTAAAGGTTGCTGTGGGCCCCCCTTGAATGCAAATTTCTTTAAAAAAAAATTAGGGGCTTTTATGCCTTTATTTGATAGGACAGTCTGAGTTCTTGACAGGAAGCGAGTGGGACAGAGAGACGGGGTGGGATCGGGAAATGACCCCGTGGGCATGCAAGCCCAAATGTGGGGGTTTGCATGTAGGGGGTTTCTTAAGATGACGCATTAGACCAGAGCTCATCTCTTTTTTCCAAAATGCATCTCATCATCAAAAAAATTGTTGATATTTGGTGAAATCACTGCAATATTTGAAAAGTGTTTCGAATATGTTAGGAAGCATTTAAAGTCATAATATACTGACATTTCAAAATGAACAGTGCTATAAATTGTAGAGGCAAATACAGATAAAACTATCAAACATTTAGACTATTTAAACGAAATGACCTCAACAATTCAGCATTTCTAATGGGCAGAGAGAGAGAGAGGGAGAGAGAGAAAGAGAGATAGAATGAATCTGCCACTGACTGTTAAAAAGGGCAGCGGTTCCTTAAGAGAGGGAGGAGCTGCGCAGCTGCACAAAGTGAGGCTACTAGATTTCTAGAGCTAGTTCTAGACGCACTGACCCACATCGATTTGGGCTAAACCTGACAGTTGTTCTCTGCGTTAGAATGCCAGCGGAGTTACAACTCCAAATTAATTCAGTTAGCAAAAAAAAAAGTCAAGCGCGATGACTGCGAGGTAGGCTATATCAAGCGCAACAACCGCGAGCTGTATTACCGTCTGACATGAGTCGCAAATGCGCGATCATAACACAAACATTCAGCGAGAGTAGATATTGACAGTTTCAGTTTGACAATCTTCAAAATGTATATCACACGGAATGTTTTGCAATTATGGCACAGGCAAGATTTCTGGAATAGGACTGTTGTTTGTGTTCCATGCAATGCGTGGGGAAATGTATATGTCGGGCTGGTACACAATAATGTCTGCTTCACCTCAAACAATAACGTCTCTCTAGTATACCACTTGTGAAAAAGCACTAAAACAACACCTACCACGGCAGAGAGATTAATGTTTACAGCATGCAAACACTGTTCATATTTAGTAGGTCTGCTGAGCAACAGATGGAGAGGCGAAGCGACTGGAGGGCAGTCTGAAAGCGTCTGTCAATCGAACGCTATGGTGACGCGCATCTCCAAACCCCAAATCCATATTTTGAGAATAGATTAACGTGCAATATTTTCTTTGTCGCGCGATAAGAGTCTCACATTATCGCAGCACGTTAACGCCGATAACGGCCCACCACTAATATAAATATAATTTTTATTTTTTCAATATCACATCTTCACAATTCTGCATTTTTCTCCTTTTGGCCACTTGGGAGCCCACGGCAGGTGGGGCCCCTAGGCTTCAGCCATATCTGGCCTGTGCATTAATCCAACCCTGGCTACCTCAGTTAGCACGTTTTTGTGATATTTGCAGGGAAGGGTTTACTAACACAACACGCTGATCCTTTGCACTCACTCTGTACGCAGGAACATGTTGGAATAAAGGGACCCTGGAACGCGCTGGAATAACGTGACCCTGAGAAAACATTGTTGAAAGAAGAGGGAGGGGGACTATTCATTCCTCCTGGGCCTTAGTGAATTTCATGCTTGGTACGCTATGTTACCTCGTGAGTGAGGCATCTCTCTCTCTCTCTCTCTCTCTCTCTCTCTCTCTCTCTCTCTCTCTCTCTCTCTCTCTCTCTCTCTCTCTCTCTCTCTCTCTCTCTCTCTCTCTCTTTCTCCCTGATTTTTGTGTGCTTACATGTCTCTCTATCACCTTTTGTCTTGCTCTTCCTACCTCCATTTCAGGTTTCTTACCTCTACTACTGCCAATATCTCCCTTTCTCCAAACTATCTCTCTCCTCCATGCCCATCTTTTTTCCATTCCTTTCTACCTTGGCTCACCTCAGCCAAGCAACACTGTGTTCCCCTCAGGTGAAGTGTGATGACATGGATACACCTGACGGATGGGGAGGGGAGGAGGGAGACAGGGGGAGAGGCAGAGAGAGAGCGAGAGAGAGAGCGAAAGAGAGAGAGAGAGAGAGAGAGAGAGAGAGAGAGGTAGAGAAAGAAAAGGTAAGTTGAGGTGGTTGAGGTGAGGACAGATGGAGAAGAGAGAGATGATGAGAGCCAGAGAGAGCAGAGTAGAAAGCAGAGTAGGACAGAGGAAGGTGATAGATGGACAGATCAATGATGGTAAGATGACTGACCGAGAAGAAGCAGAGGGGAGGAGAGAGTAGAGGAGAGGAGGACTGTGCCTAGAGGATGCTTCCGGAACAAGAGAGAAGTGGAGCTATGGTTAAACGAATAAAAATAGGGAGAAGATTGACTGAGAGAGAGAGAGAGAGAGAGTGCGAGAGAGAGAGAAGGAAAGAGGACATACAGAAAGATGGAGAGTAGATGAGTGGAGAGATAGAGATAATATACGAGAGGAGAGATGTAAAGATAGACAGTAGACGAGAGGAGGATTATGCCTAGAGCAGTGATTCTAAAGCAGGCGCACAAGAGAGATGGAGCTAATGTTAAACGAATAATAGTGGAGAGAAAGCAGGACTGAGAGAGAGAGAGAGAGAGAGAGAGAGAGAAAGAGAGAGAGAGAGAGAGAGAGAGAGAGAGAGAGAGAGAGAAAGAGAGAGAGAGAGAGAGAGAGTAAACGAGAGGAGATATGGAGTGAGAAGAGGATTGAGATGAAGAGAGGAGATACGGAGAGATATATGTATAGAGCACACAAAAGGAACGAGAATAGGAGGAGAAGTGGAGAGGAGGGGTGGAGGAGAAGTGGAGAGGAGGAGTGAAGGAAAGGAGGAGTGAGCCTTGAGGAAGAGTGTTTCCAAAGCGATAGAAGAAGATGGAAATAGAGACAGAGAGACAGCAAAATGAATAAAAATGGGAGAAACAGGAGTAGAGAGAGGGAGGGAGGAAGCAGACGAGGGCAGAGATGGAGAGATTAGAGAGAGAGAGAGAGAGAGAGAGAGAGAGAGAGAGAGAGAGAGAGAGAGAGAGAGAGAGAGAGAGAGAGAGAGAGAGAGGGGAAGGGAGTGAGGGAGAGAGACAAGAGGAGGATTGTGCCTGGAGGGGGAGTGTCTCCAAAGTGCGCAAGAGAGAGAGATATAGAGCCAACGGTTAAACGAATAAAAATGGGTGGAAGCAGGTTGTTGACATGAGAGAGCAAGAGTCGACACTGTCAGTATCTGATTAGAAAGGTGTGTGTGTGTGTGTGTGTGTATGTGTGCGCGCCCATGTGTGTGTCTGTATGTGTGTGAGTGTGTGCCCTAGGGGTCAGTGTTGAGTTTAAGGTTCCAGTTGAAAGTGTGTGTGTTTTTATGTGTATGGTGTTGTGTTGTCTGTCAGTGTGTGTGTGTGTGTGTGTGTGTGTGTGTGTGTGTGTGTGTGTGTGTGTGTGTGTGTGTGTGTGTGTGTGTGTGTGTGTGTGTGTGTGTGTGTGTGTGTGTGTGTGTGCCCGTGTGTGTGTGTGCCTGTGTGTGCGTGTCTGTGTCTGTGTCTATGCGTGCCAATACGGTTGTCTGTTAGTGTCTGTGTGTGTGTGTGTGCCTGTGTGTGTGTGGTTGTGTGTGTGTGTGTGTGTGTGTGTGTGTGTGTGTGTGTGTGTGTGTGTGTGTGTGTGTGTGTGTGTGTGTGTGTGTGTGTGTGTGTGTGTCTGTGTGTGTCTGTGTGTGTGCGCGCGAGTATCTTGTTCCAGCATGATGAAAGCTCTCCTTAACACGTGTGGAAAGCTCACAGCGGCAACAGACTCTTTATCCCACACACTCGTTTATCGCACAGCATCTACACACTCGCTTATTTAGATGGATAGAGGCAGATAGGACACACACACACACACAGAGACACACACACACACACACACACACACACACAGAGAGAGAGAGAGAGAGAGAGAGAGAGAGAGAGAGAGAGAGAGAGAGAGAGAGAGAGAGAGAGAGAGCGAGCGAGCGAGAGAGAGACATCTCGCACCATCTCCAGAGTCGTTTATTTAGATACAAGGAGCAGACAGAGAGAGTGGGAGGGAGAGAAAGAAGGGAGGAGAGGGAGGGAGGGAGGGAGAGGGAGAAAGAGAGGAAGAGAAGAGAGAGGAGTCAGTATTATTTAAATGATGCATGATGATTAGATGGA
>NC_085866.1:28340311-28345311 GCF_034702125.1 Engraulis encrasicolus | reverse complement strand
AGCGGACATTGTGTCAGACCACCTAATGCGTGTCTATACCGTATATCAGTATGTGTATGTGTATGCTTGCACACGTGTGTGTGTGTGTGTGTGTGTGTGTGTGTGTGTGTGTGTGTGTGTGTGTGTGTGTGTGTGTGTGTGTGTGTGTGTGTGTGTGTGTGTGTGTGTGTGTGTGTGTGTGTGTGGTGTGGTGTGTGTGGTGTGTGTGCGCGTTGGTGCGTGCGTGCGTGCGTACGTGCGCGCGCGCGCGCGCGTGTGTGTGTGTGTGTGTGTGTGTGTGTGTGTGTGTGTGTGTGTGTGTGTGTGTGTGTGTGTGTGTGTGTGTGTGTGTGTGTGTGCGTGTGTGATTTGTTGGAGGGATAATCTGACCTGCTGGCTTAGACTCATTACTCTACAGGCAAGACAGCAGAGACTTCAGAGACACCACAGAGTCCAGCAGTGACAGTGTGTGTGTGTGTGTGTGTGTGTGTGTGTGTGTGTGTGTGTGTGTGTGTGTGTGTGTGTGTGTGTGTGTGTGTGTGTGCGTGCGTGCGTGCGTGCGTGCGTGCGTGCGTGCGTGCGTGCGTGCGTGCGTGCGTGCGTGCGTGCGTGCGTGTGTGTGTGTGTGAGAGAGGGTAAACAGGGTAAACAATGCCAAATTAAAGTGCCATCAGGTACCAATTGGCACAGAGAGGAATCAATCATCGTTTATCATTCAAATGATTCAGCCGCTACTCCTTTATCATCCAAATCATGCTCTCAGACGTGTAGTTTACAAAGCTGAGCGAAAACAGGCAGATCTGGAGAAAGCCAGATTACCCTTAAGATATTGTACTAACAGGGTCTGAACCTGTGGAGTGGAGTTTGATTTCAGATGCATGATGCATGCACACACTGACAAAACAGCTTCACTGTTCACTTCTCACTTCTTCGCACTAGTGGTAGTTATCGCTTAGTTACCTCTCAGACACACACAAACGCATGCACGCACGCGCGCACGCACGCACGCACACACACACACACACACACACACACACACACACACACACACACACACACACACACACACACACACACACACACACACACACACACACACACACACACACACACACACACACCAACTCAAACCTGAAATATACACATAATAATTTTGAGTCTGGTTTTACCATGGAAAGTTGATTTTGTGTGTATGGAAATTAGTGCATAATTGATGATTCATGCCCTCATTTGCATATCTTAACATCAAAATACAAAACACATCTAGTACATTTTTTTCTTCTCTTATCATCAGTAATCAGCTGAGAAAGTTTCATGGTGTTATCAATGATTTAAGTTTTTTTTGCCTATTCACCTACAGTAGTCTTACCATAACGATATATTTATGCTAATTATGCAACCAAGCCAAATCCTCTTCATTTGACCTATAGATGACATTTCTGCACTAAAACTTTAGGGTACTCAACATTTCTGGATTCTGGGCTTATGGGGATCACGACTAGACTATAATGCACGACACACACATGTACTCACCCCACCAACATACACACACACATACAGATACCCTTGTAGTGATGTGAGTGTGTTTATTGGGAAGTGTGGCGCTTATGACAGCAGGAGTGACTGATGGCACACAGGGTTGGTCCCCTGGGGTGACAGTCATTATGTTTGATCATCGAGATAAACAACAACATTAGCTAGCTTTGTGCCTACACTTTGTTCCACTTTGACTGAAGGAAATAAAATGAGAAGAGAAGGAGAGAAGTATCAAACAGCACTGGTTAACACTCAACTCACAGCACACACGCATACAGCACACACACACACACACACACACACACACACACACACACACACACACACACACACACACACACACACACACACACACACACACACACACACACACACACACACACACGCACGCACACACACACACACACACACACACACACACACACACACACCCACACACACACACACACACACACACATTCATGATTCCTTCCACCCCCCACTGACACAAACACATGCGCACACACACACACACACACGCACGCACGCACGCACACACACACACACACACACACACACACGCATACATGCACACATGTACACACACACATTAATGCTTCCGCCCCCCACCGACTTTGTAAGCAGGAGGCGATGATGAAGGATTCAAGGCCCTCGACTGAATAAAAACAGTAAAAATCAAATTAAACTTAAATGAGAATGAGATGAAACACAGGGAGCAGGAAGGAATGTGTGTTCATATGTTTGTGTGTGTGTGTGTGTGTGTGTGTGTTGGTGTGTGTGGGTGTGTGTGTAAGTGCATGTGTGTGTTCCGGTACACTAAGTAACCATCTTCCTTTCTTTCAAACAAACACGTATCCAAACACACACACACACAGCATTGTGATCTGACGTTGTAGGTACATACTCACATACTCACATCTTCATTATGTAGGCTATTATTGTCCAGATTGACTGCAATGAGACATGGCATAACATCAATATTAATGCACAGATCGGGAGGCTGCGTTTGGATCCATAGTATTGACGACTTGACCAGACACTCTCAGTACTACAGATGAAAGCACCCACCACAGATCTTTGGAGAGGGATTTCATTACAGATGAGAGTACCATAGCGTAGATCTGGGTGTAGAATTTTATCCATAATATTGATGACCTGACTTCGCTACTAGGCTAGATGTTGCTTATGTCTCGTGATGTTCTTACGAGGTTAGATACGTATATGGTGTATTTCTCATGAATGTTTTTACTGGGTTAAATATGCGGCTTATTTCTCATTCATGCTCTTGCTTGTGATGAATATAGGGCAGACTCTTTACAAATGTGGCTATGAGTATAAGACGGTTACTTTTCCATATACTGTACACTTTTTAGATATGTGGCTAATTTGTTATACAGTACTTAAATAATGTATCATTGAGGATGATCAGTCACATTAATATTTGAGAGTAGTTTTCGAGCAGGAATCACCAACCATCCATGAGAGCACCAATTACTGACTCCTCTCCTGTGGTCCTCCATGCGTCCAGAGTAGACGTGCCTGATTGTGTTCATTTTTTTTTCATGCTTTGATAATCTGTGAAAGTGGAGATGGATTTGACCATATCTTTGCTTCTGGTACTTTATAAAAGGTAGGCTACATCAATTGATTTGGAGAGCAACAATTGATGAGATGGTCCCTGAGGCATAAAAACATTTTGATGTCAGAAATACCACTTTGGCATAATTTTGGTTATTATGTTCATTTGTAATACTGCACTCATACCGTAACACAGCATCGAATGCTGCATGCTGCCTGTGACAGTATATTTACCCATGAGCAGTCAGGGAGCGCAAATGGGCTTCCCCCAGTGCGGTAGGGTGTTGACACGGGGCTAATGTCTTTGGCAGCGTAGCAGCTACGCTAACGTAACAAACAAGCTGCTTTCCCGGCATCGCATCTGCATCAACAGCAGGAAGGAGAGACGGAAGACAAATAGACTTTCACGCCTGACTCATCACCCAATACAGTGGCTACGTCTCAATGCCAAGTGTTCTTGCCTTGCGAGGATGTGAAACACTTGGTGATTGGATACTCCACGGAGTTCACCAAAGAGTATCCAATCACTGTGCATTCCACGTCCTAGCAAGGCTACAATAGGCATTGGCCCTACCGTGGTCAAATGGTGGGGCATTCGTCTGCTATGCGGCCAACCCAGGTTTGATTCCTTTGCCGACCCTTCCCCGTCTCTCTCTCCTAAACTCCTAAACATTTCCTGTCACTCTCTCAACTGTCCTGTCGATAATTAAGTCTAAAAAGACCAAAATAATAATAATAATAATAAAAAGAACACTAGGCATTGAGAAAGGGCCATTGGTTCCCAAACTGGTCACGGAGGTACTGCCGGGTGGGGGTTTAGCCCTTGTAAGGTGTTTGGGTCATTTTGACCCGTTTTCAGCTTTTGGCTTGAGAAAAATACTATCAGTTATTATTCTTTCGCACTGAGATTCATAAATAAACAGAAATGCACAGGCAGGGTGAGGGGAACATGAGGGTGAATATGAACTATGATTTTTTTTCATTTTTCATTATTTTCTATATGGCCGGGTCAAATTGAACTGAACACCTTCTATGTAACCAAAACACTAACACCTTACAAGGGTTAAACCACAGGTTACCAGTTAACATAAGTAACGATATTCAAATGTTATGGTTTGTAAATGAATTCAGCTCTCCTATGATTTCAAAATTTAAATGTGCGCAAATCAGTTCGCAAATCAGTGTAGGATCGCACTAGCCTCGCGAGCCATCCTACGTACTTCCGCCAAAGGATTGGCTCCACTACTGTAGTCTGGCCGTGCTTCTCTGTGGAGTGCTTGCAGCAGTAGAATTTTGATTGCAACGCCCCCCCAGAAAACAGCCAATAATCGAATACGCCCCCCACGTGGGGACGAAAGGGGGAGAACGCTCGTGACAATGACGTACACATCTGCGCCAGAGCCATTGGTCTGCGCTATGTTGTTGTTGAGTAACTGCCAGCGATTGGGTGAGAGGTGTCCAATAATTTCAAACTATAACTGAGTGCAAACTTCCTGCTTTCTACAATCGCTTCAGAGCAAACAAATGCCAGACCATGAATACGAAATGAAATGGTAGTATTATGGGATGGTCAGGACCAGGCTAGGATCGCACCACCTGACTGTCCTCATAGTTATTTCCCCATTTTAAAAAAGCTGTAGTCATAGCAAATCAGAGAAGCCTGTCTTTTTTCTTCTTTTATTTTCTTTTAATTTATTATGATTTTTTTTTCAAAAGAGGCCTTTAGTCCTTCATTGTACTAAACACTAGGCAAAATGTATTTGCATATCATACACAGAGGCCGCTCAACAAAAATAAAAGCCTAAACAAATACATAGCAGATGAGATAAGAATAAAAACATGCAAACGAAAGGATGAAAATGAAAGGATAAAAAATAAAAGGACGTAAGTAGAGGATAAGTTAATCA
>NC_085866.1:28332811-28335311 GCF_034702125.1 Engraulis encrasicolus | reverse complement strand
CTGTCACTGTCCCCTGAATTGACATCAGATCTCACCTTGGCATTTGGGGTGGGCATTGTTAGAAGAAAGGACAATTTGAGAGAGAGAGAGAGAGAGAGAGAGAGGTGGGAAGTGTGTGTGTGTGTGTGTGTGTGTGTGCGTGCGTGCGTGCGTGCGTGCGTGCGTGCGTGCGTGCGTGCGTGCGTGCGTGTGTGTGTACGCGTGCGTGCGTGCATGCGTGCGTGCGTGTGTATCTGTGCACACACATGTGTACAGGAATTGCATGGGCAGTAGACTAAATTATTCTTTGTGCCCTTCAGTACAAGTTAAAAACCTGAACCCATAGAAGGATTAGACACTCTTCTTTATATATACATTTTTGGTCGTATCTTTTCCCATTCATGAGCAACTGACAGCAATCACCAAAAAATGCTGTGATTTGACTAAAAAACTGAACAGAGTCAGGCAGTGAAAACCAACTTTTTAGGTTTAGTTTTGCAGCTATAGTGATATATCAGACTTGAAAAGTTAGATTGGACACTATAGAGTGGATACAGTATTCAGAAAGGGCTTAGTAAATTATATAAGGAATAACGGCTGACGAGGTGACCGGTTCCACAAAGTTAATGGGGATGTGGCGGCTCCATACTCTGGCAACATGCATAGCACAGAGACGGAGTTGCCTCCGCCAAGACCTTAGCTTCATGGAACCGGTCGACCTCGAAGGCCATTATCCCACCGATCTGCTAGGGTAGGGTACTTTTAAAAATCTATTACTGTCTGTAAAGTTGTAGGAACCATGCCAACTGCACCAGGATTTTGTGAGAAAGACAGACGCGTCGCTACACAGGCGTGAAACTGAGACGTATCTAGAATCTTCGTTTGGAATGGCGACTTTGTGATTATTTACTTTTCCGTAGATGATGTGCGTGGTTTCTACAGTGTTATCCCTTAGACACCATTGGCATTCCAAGGGAGGATTGTATGTGCGTCTGCACGCTTGACTCCTGACCGGTTCCACAGAATTAATGGCAATTAATGGCAGAATTAAATCAGCAAAGGCAGAAAAGGTTAGTTTATTCACACCCATGTGCTCTCTCTCTCTCTCTCTCTCTCTCTCTCTCTCTCTCTCTCTCTCTCTCTCTCTCTCTCTCTCTCTCTCTGTCTCTCTGTGTGTCTCTCTCTTTCTCTCTCTCTCTCTCTCTCTCTCGCTCTCTCTCTCTCCACTGTGGCTGCGCTGTTCCCTGTGTTCCCCTGTTCTTAGTTCACCATTAATAAATGCTCTACTGTCACCAACCACACACACACACACACACACACACACACACACACACACACACACACACACACACACACACACACACACACACACACACACACACACACACACACACACACACACACACACACACACACACAGTGAAGCACAGCATATCCAGGTCAGCATGTGCTTTCGCACTCTTTATTTTAAACACATCATCTCGAGAAGAACAGTTAGAACGCTTGCTTACACACACGCGTGCAAGCATGTACTAACGCGCGCACGCACGCACACATGCACGCACGCACGCACGCACACAGGCACACAGGCACAAACGCCCTCACATACCTACCTGTACACACACACACACACACACCCACACACACTCACCCACCCACACAACCATAACACAACCACACACACACACACACGGGCGGGCGCACACACAAAAACACACATACACAGACGCACGCACATGCACAGACAAACACACATACACTCATGCGCGCACACACACACACACACACACACACACACACACACACACACACACACACACACACACACACACACACACACCACACACACACACACACACACACACACACACACACACACACACACACACACACACACACACACACACACACACACACACACACACACACACACACACACACACACAGGCCTATTAGACCAGAAGAGACGTAACTGGTGCACAGCCCCGATAGCCACTTCATCTCTTTCATCTCCAGAGAGGGAGACAGAGAACTGGTGTTCACACACACACACACACACACACACACACACACACACACACACACACACACACACACACACACACACACACACACACACACACACACACACACACACACACACACACACACACACACACGCGCACACACGCACGCCCACACATGCACGCTCCCGCACGCACGCATGTATGCACGCACACACAAGCGCAGAAGCGAGTGTACAAAATCAGAGAGAGCGAGAGAGAGAGAGGGAGAGAGGGAGAGAGAGAGAACTGAGGTTACTGTTCACACACACACACACACGCACATGTGCGCATGCTCACACACGCACAGAGAGAGAGAGAGAGAGAGAGAGAGAGAGAGAGAGAGAGAGAGAGAGATAGCGAGAGAGGGAGGGAGGGAGAGAGCAGAGAGAGACACACCTACAAATTGCCCTAGCCTCTTTTCTGGGAGAACTACCTCAGGCTACTCTCTTGTCTTACGTTATCAATATTTAGGACTG
>NC_085866.1:28325311-28327811 GCF_034702125.1 Engraulis encrasicolus | reverse complement strand
CGTTATCGTGAAAATTCTAAAAATTATCGAGATAACTTTTTTTGCCCATATCGCCCACCCCTAACACACACCCACACACACATACCCACACACACACACACACACACACACACACACACACACACACACACACACACACACACACACACACACACACACACACACACACACACACACACACACACACACACACACACACACACACACACACACACACACACACTCACATTCACACACCATACACACACACACACACATCCTTAACGGCAAACACCTCCTGGTGTGAGAAGGAAATGCATCACGATCTACTGATTTCAACCCCCCTTTCAGCATACACACACTCACACAAAGACACACATGCACACAAGCTGTGCGCATTCACACGCGCACACACACACACATACACACACACACACACGCGTGCACACACACACACACACACACACACACACACACACACACACACACACACACACACACACACACACACACACACACACACACACACACACACACACACACACACACACACACACACACACACACACACACACACACACACACACACACCCTCCCTCACACACACAGACTCCTGACATCCTCTGACGTGCTGTATCTGTATTAGTTGGGTGAAATTAATTAAAGTGATGGTGAGCCTTGAAATGTTGTTTCCCTCTCCAAATGTAATTAAAGTTTGACTTGCGATGCTCCAATTCTGTCAGTCTCTCTTGAACAGGCCAGTGTGTGTGTGTGTGTGTGTGTGTGTGTGTGTGTGTGTGTGTGTGTGTGTGTGTGTGTGTGTGTGTGTGTGTGTGTGTGTGTGTGTGTGTGTGTGTGTGTGTGTGTGTGTGTGTTTGGGTGTGTTTGTACGTGTGTGTTTGATTGTGTGTCACTTCATCAACCCAAAACTGATGTGATGCCCCGTGAGGCCCATACAGAGAGAGTTGTGTATGTAGGTCTTTATAAAACGAGCTATATTCCAAAACAATTAAAATCCATTTTTCATAGACATTTATTAATATATGAATTTTAGTGGGGGAACGAGGCTAATCCTGTTATCTTTTTTTTCCATATCAAATGGAAGAACTTTATTTTCACATGAGTATATCTTTGTAAAATGGATATTAACCGTTTTCTTTTCAAATGAGGCTACCTTTCCCACACCTACAGTAAGTAGAGACTAGCATTGGAACCCCCATCTTTAACAGCTATCAATAGATATGAGCAGGGCTGGACTGGCCATCTGGCATAGCGCACACTCGTGGGCACCTATTTTCAGAAATGTACAAAAATACATAGTTATTATTATTATTATTATTATTATTATTATTATTATTATTATTATTATTATTAGTAGTAGTATTATTATTATTATTATTGTTATTATTATTATTATCTTAACACTTCTGAAAATAGGAGCCCACGAAGGTGCGGGGCCCACCGGTGAGTCAGTTCTGCACCACCAGTTATGAGGGGGGACCCTTTAAGCCCAAAGGTGCTCGGGCCCTATTTCTTTCCCAGTCCAGCACTGGATATGAGCAGTTGTTGACCACTCCTTTGCATTGCAATGAATGGCTGACCTTAGATCGCCTGCATGTTTATCCGCCGTAATGCTAACATCAATAAGGACTCTTTCCATTATGCAGACTTCCGTCCTCGGCCTGTGCTTGTGGCCTTGTGTTTCGCTGCCTGCTTGGAGAAAGTAATGAAGTTTCCCAGCTGTCAGCCTAGCCAGAACAACTTTTGGGGGGACTATTCTTTATTCACAATCCCGATTGCAAATGAGAGAATGACATCAGAATTGTGCTTCTGCAAGATATTGAAATACATACCTATCGTTAGTGACGTCATCATGAGGCCACAAGCAGGCAAGTGAGCAAGGGAGGCCGGGAGTCCGCTCATTAGAAAGAATTAGTGACATTGTGATACACATATTATCCTGTAGGTAAGTGGCGGTAACATCAATGAAATATATCATGATACCGGCCCAAGACAGCAGCGCCAAGGTGTATGAAAACAGTATGGAGTATCTTATCATAGATGGGACCAAGTCACTAATTGACAAGTCCAAATCCTTCCAATCAAGTCCGAGTCAAGTCACAAGTTAACCCGTTAAGACATGGGGTTATAAATTTACTGTTACCAGAATGGCAATGACCAAGTCGTAGTGCATTTCTAAAGGCCCTCTGTCATGTCACAGAATTGTAGCACTATGGTAGTTAACAATATGGCACTGGAGGTACGGCGTGCATTAAGGGGCTACGACACATCTGACCAAGTCAAGTCCAAGTCCAAGTCGTACCTCAGCCAAGTCAAGTCCAAGTCTAGGTCTCATACTATAGATGACCCCTAGCGAAGAGCTAGCTTGGCCTGGGTGGTGGAAGAGAATTGTAGCAGACCTGGGATGAGCATTTAGGCCAATGCAGACTCAAAACTTCTGAAAGTTTTGAATGTATGCATACACACTAGCAAACCAGAGTTGACACTCACATGCACACAC
>NC_085866.1:28310311-28312811 GCF_034702125.1 Engraulis encrasicolus | reverse complement strand
AGAAATTAACTGAAGAGAATATATATTAATTTATTTCCATTTCATTGAGCAAAATAAGTATTTGATCCCCTGCCAACTGATTACAGTTCCGGGCCCACAGACCAGATGGGCACTTCCGATCAACTTGTCATCTGAATTAAAGACACCTGTACATACTAACATGCATAAAAGACACATTGAATCAGCAGAATCAGTCCATAGTATGAGTGAATCAGTCACACTCCAACGTCACCATCATGGGAAAGACCAAAGAGTGGTCAAATGATATCAGGGACACAATTTTAGACCTGAACAAAGATTAAATGGGCTGCAAAGCCACAAGAAAGAGACCGAGTATTAATGACCCAGCTGTTGATGCATTTCTTCCAAAATGTGAGGAATACAAAATGACTATCCATCAGCCTGTCTGGGGTTCTATACAAGATTCGACCTTTTGTAGGGATTTGATAATCATGAGAACAGAAAGAAATCACCTTAGAGCTGTATGGAATGAACTAGGCAATGATATCAAAGCTACTGGGACCAAAATCACGGAGAAAACTACTGGTAGCACTTAATGCCACAGAGGTTTAAAATCCTGTAGTGCACACATGGTACCTCTACTTCAGAAGGAACCTGTGCAGTCCCACTTGAGGTTTGCCAACGGACATCAGACTGGTTTAGGATATGATAAGGAGGTGCTGTAGTCAGATGAAACCAAAATCAAGCTGTTTGGCATTATCACAATTCAATGTGTTTTGAGAAAGAGTACTGCTGTCTGTGATCCCAAGAACACCCTCCTCACCATCATGCATGAAAGTGGTATCATTATGGTTTGAGGGTGTTTGTCTGGCCAAGGCACAGGACAACCTCACATCGTCAACGAATGGATGGAGGGAGACATGTAATGTGCAATCCTGAGTGCAAACGTCCTTCCCTCCACCACTACACTGAAGGGTGGGCCATTTTTGGATCTCCCAACATGACAATAATACACAACATACAGTCAAAGCAACGAAGGAGTGGCTCAATAAGAAGCATATTAAAGTCGTGAAGTGGCCTAGACGGTCTCCAAATATTAAGCCTATAGTAATTCTATGGAGAGAACTGAACCTCACATTTACCAAGCTACAGCCACAAACTATTAATGTTTTAGAGATAATGTGCAAAGAAAAATGGGCAAAAATATTTTCTACTATATGCACGAACATCGTCATCAACTAAAAGAAGCATCTGACCTCAGTGCTAGACAACTAGGACTTTGCCACAAAGCACTTTATCTTCTTTAGCTAGAGGGGTCAAATACTTATTTGCCTAAATTAAATACAAATAAATTAAAATATATTATTTTAAGCTATTCTCTGGAATTTGTTTTTGATATTCTGTCTCTCCATGTTTGAATACATATTATCATAAATTTATAGACTGATCATGTCTTTATTAGTGGGCAAACCGGCAAAATCGGCAAGGGATCAAATACATATTGGACTCACTGTATGTGTGTGTGTGTTGGTATGTGCACAGCAACACACAATTGAATTATGACACACTTTGGTAAAAAGAAAAACAAGGCTGTGGAAAAAAAGGCTAAGGAGAAGAAAAGAAAAGGCTTCTGTATAAAGACCTAAACACAGTATAATGCTCCATTAGACTGTATGTACACCCTCACACTTGCAGGAATGAACACAACAAATACACACACACGCACACACAGACACACACACACACACACACACACACACACACACACACACACACACACACACACACACACACACACACACACACACACACATGCATGGACGCACACACACACGCACACACACACACACACACACACACACACACACACACACACACACACACACACACACACACACACACACACGCACACACAGACACACACACACACACACACACATGCATGGACGCACACACACACGCACTCACACACACACACACACACACACACACACACACACACACACACACACACACACACACACACACACACACACACACACACACACACACACACACACACACACACACACACACACACACACACACACACACACACACACACAGGTGTACCTGTGCTGGGTCAACATCATTGAGCATGACAATGGATGTGCAGTGGTAGTCGAGTACCAGCCGCCAGAAGTCCTTGACCGTGTTGGGCAAGGGATGCTGGGTAACGATGAAGGCGGATGGCTGCTTGTAGCTCTGGAACGAAAATGAGAAACACAGATCAGACATGAATGCAAACTTTTACATAACAAAACATTACATTACATTACATACAATGACATGTCACTTACCTCTTTTATTTACCTCTTTCTACATCAGCAAAAACAAACTCTACTCAGCTCTAATCATGGGTACTAACCTGCACTACATTTCATAGGTTCTCCGCTATTTTTTTGCTCTCTGTCTGTTCTACCATTACTTTGTCTGTTCTACCATTACTCTACGCACTTACTCACATGCATACACACATGCTCGTACGCATACACATAGG
>NC_085866.1:28302811-28305311 GCF_034702125.1 Engraulis encrasicolus | reverse complement strand
TTTCTTTGTCGCGCGATAAGAGTCTCACATTATCGCAGCACGTTAACGCAGATAACGGCCCACCACTAATTTATTTATTAATAATTATATTTACATATTATATTTTTATTTATTATTATTCATATCAAGAGTCATACAGTAGCAACAACTAATGGAAGCGAAAGCCCAACTAGGAAACTCCAACTCCCCATTGTCATTGTGACACACTCCACAGCACACAACGAAGTGGCATTTATGCCGCACCCGTGCAAGGGGGCAGCCCCCAATGGTGTCTGAAAGGGAGCAGTGCGGCTGGACGGTACCATACAGGGTACCTCAGTTATGAAGAAGGATGGGGGAGAGCACTGGTTAATTACTCCCTCCACCAACCTGGTGGGATGGGAGTCGAACCGGCAACGTTTGGGCTACAAGTCTGACGCTCTAACCGCTTACCCATGACTGGACAAATGACAACTAATAGAGTAAGACGTCTTCCATTGCATCAATGCTTTAAAGGGACACTGTGCAGGATTTTTAGTTGTATATTTCCAGAATCAATGCTACCCATTCACTAATGTTACCTCTTTCAAGAATACTTACCACCACCATCAAATTCAAAGTGTTCATTATGACTGGAAAAAATGCACTTTTCATACATGAAAAGGGGGATCTTCTCCATGGTCCGCCATTTTGAATGTCCAGAAATAGCTATTTTTAGCTGTAAAACTGACTGTACTTGGGCCATACTAGAAAATATTAGTTTATTACTTAGTAAACTTTCATGAAAAGATACAATTTGGCAATAGGCAGCCCGGTTTCAATGAGCAGTATAGATGCAGTACTTTTTTGACCATTTCCTGCACAGTGTCCCTTTAATGGTTGTGGTCAGAAGAACTCATAAAAGCTCCTCTCATATCAAATGAAGCTCTATTTTGCAGCAATATTGTACGTAGTCTCTATTAATAAAACATATCTGATATAGGGCAGGATGCCTTGCAGTGTCATATAATTTAAGTAAATATATCTGTTATAGTAATGACTCTGTGAATGAAGTTCGAGTAGTCCGCTGGTCGCCATCTCCATCTCCATGCCTGCTGGCTGTCACATCGCTCTGATTAAAAATGCATTTATGCTGAATGGCGTATGCTCTTCGGGCGCCCGGATAAATATTTCATGAAGATCAAGGTGACCACATTTATATAGCAACAGCAAAGAGGAATGATCATTGCAATACTAAATTATGAAAAATCATTATGATTCCCTGGCAAGGATAGTGTCTGTCCTACACACACACACACACACACACACACACACACACACACACACACACACACACACACACACACACACACACACACACACACACACACACACACACACACACACACATGGGCATGCTAACACAGACACACACACACACAGACACACACAAACACAGACACAGACACACACTCACACTCACACACACGCGCACACCCTGAAGCGGCTATGTGTTGACCTTTCCATGTGGGCATGAGTGTTTTAGAGCAGCCTATCTC
The DNA here is from genome assembly GCF_034702125.1 of Engraulis encrasicolus. NCBI lineage: Eukaryota > Metazoa > Chordata > Actinopteri > Clupeiformes > Engraulidae > Engraulis > Engraulis encrasicolus. Next base: position 28,303,794 of record NC_085866.1, on the reverse strand, counting down.
CATCTCCCTCTCTCTCAAGTGTGGGCGTCATAGCGCTGGTTGCTTGGTGACATCCATCCCAGGGACTGACTGCCAGGCGTAACCTCCCTCCTAATTGGGGTCACTTAGCCCCCCCCCATGGACACGGCACCTCCAAGAGGCCACAGAGACTCCAGCAAGTTTGGGGGTCATCCTACTACTCTATTCACATGAGGTTACAGACGCCCCCACCACACACACACACACACACACACACACACACACACACACACACACACACACACACACACACACACACACACACACTGGAGACTGGAGTTGAGAAAATGGGCTGCCTCAAGGCTTTTATATCTCTGATGTTTGTGTGTGTGTGTGTGTGTGTGTGTGTGTGTGTGTGTGTGTGTGTGTGTGTGTGTGTGTGTGTGTGTGTGTGTGTGTGTGTGTGTGTGTGTGTGTGTGTGTGTGTGTGTGTGTGTGCGTGTGCGTTTGCGTTTGTGTGCGTGCGTCATGCGTACGTGCGTGTGTGGGGGACACAGTTTTCCAAAGTTCACAGTGTGCAGAGTTTTAAGTGAAGGGTGTAGGTGGTGGAATGGTCAGGGCTTTTAGAACAGAGACAGAGCCTTCCAAGAAATGATTCTGTTCTGATCGGCCAGATGGTTTGTCCACAGTATCCGATGGCAACCAAAAGATTATTTACTCCAGCTATGTTGTGTCGGTGGAGTTGTTATAGGCCAACAAAGAAGCTCTTGTGCCATCAAACTGCCCCTGTAATAGCATGTCTAAATAGTAGAGTTGAGTAGAGTAGACTAACTATATTGATGAAATATCAACGCTAATCCCCTCACACTTGTTTGAATGTTTGAAAGTGCCAGTACGGCAAAACTTTGGTCAAACTAGTAAATATGAGTTTATTATTTAGTAAATATTCATCAAAAGATAAAATTTCACAATAGGCAGCACAGTTTCAAAGAACAGCATAATTACTCAATCCTCCACAGTACACC
>NC_085866.1:28272811-28280311 GCF_034702125.1 Engraulis encrasicolus | reverse complement strand
ACCTGGAGAAGCAAGCCCACTTCAATTACATTCATTGACACCAAAGCATCTTCAAACCAACCTGTTTTCATGACACCAAAGCAAACTCAAACCATCACCTGTTTTCATGCACTGTGCGTACTTATTCTGTACACTGTCAAACATCAAAACACAGATTCATGAAAAGAGTGGATTGAATGTAATTGTAAAAGAAACAAAAAGACAAAAAAATAAAATATAACACCACTGTGTAATCGGCAGGCAAACAAGAAAGGGGTTACAGTGGCTTTGTAGATGAGCCTTCAGGTTTGTAAATGCAATATAAAACTGTGCTTGGGTATCAACAGAGCATCGACAAAGAAATGTTTTTTTTTTTTAAGAATATAGTGAAATATTTTGAAAAGCTTACCTCATTAATCTGATCCAAAGTTAAGGTACAGAATAGGCATGGGTCAGAGAGAGACATAGGGGGTAAGTGAAATAAGGCTTGCATCTTCAGGAACAATAGCGTTGTATGTTACATATTACTGTATGTCAACATTATGTATTATGTATGAAAATCATATGGGAATATATGTATGATCCTAAGTACTGGAATGTGTTTGCGTCTGTTAGTGTGTATTTACATTGTCCATCAATATTGGTTATGTGTGCGCAACATTCTATATACGGTATTACAGTAAAAGTAGTACTAGAATTACAGTAATAGAGTACTAGAATTAGAGTATTCATTAGTGTAGATTTAGCGTCTAAGCATGATCCTATTATCTTATTATTAGGCATAATGTTAGCCTATTAGCAATTAGGTAAACGTATTAGCCCATATTAGCATATTAGCTAATGACATGAATGTGTAAGCAAATTTAGTAATTCCACGTTAAGGACCACAACAGGAATGGGCCAAAGAGAGATAGAGAAATACTTGAATAAGTGAAACAGAAATTGCAATTTAAGGAGCAAACAATATGCTCAACCACAGGTAAGAGGCACTAAAACCTACCTGGGAAAATTAATAAAAATTTATTGACTGTGGGATTAATACAGCTAATAATTAAGGACTCTACAATGCTACAATGCAGTACAATGGATTGTATTGTATGGCTGTGACGTCTTCAGTATTAGCAAAGATAAAGAGACATACAGCACGAGAGAGAGAGAGAGAGAGAGAGAGAGAGAGAGAGAGAGAGAGAGAGAGAGAGAGAGAGAGAGAGAGAGGGTCAGATGGTCAGAGGGAGGGAGGGAGAGAGAGAGAGCAAGTGAGCAAGAGAGAGTGAGAGAAAGAGAGGGAGCAAGCGAGCGAGCAAGAAGGAGGGAAAGAGAGAGAGCAAGCAAAAGAGAGAGAGAAAGAGGGAAAGAGAGAGAGAGAGAGAGACATGGAGCAGTGCCAGGCAGCTACCTCGTACTCCTCCTTGAAGCCATATCCCTCCGAGCGCTTCATCTGGGTGATGTGCTGCAGCAGGTCGGCCACACGGATGGCGGGGTGGAGCTGACCCGTCTGGTAGGCCACGCCCTCCACAGGCCCCGCCCCCTCCCGCTCTCCTCCTCGCTCCCGCTCCCGTTCGCGCTCCCGCTGCTTCTTGAAGGTGTGTGTGAGGGAGTGGGAGTGGGACTGCACCAGGCTGCTCGTGTCACTGCCCATGGTCTGGCCCTCGTCTGATAAGGAGGGAAAGCAAATGCCCGACAAGACAGGTTATAGTTGAACAGCGTATCACTAGGCCAAAAAGAAGACGAGACGAGGGTTTATTCTCAGGTTTTATTTGCATTACACACAACAACGGGGCGCAAAACGCTTCACATGAAGAAGAAAATAATGAGGAATTAAAATGTTTTCAAAAGAGATAAAATGAGGGGGAATGAAAGAGAAGATATATAAAAAAAAACTTTCATTAATAATTGTTAATAATAGAGACAGATAAAGACGCAAGCATGTCAAAAAATATAACTTAGTGAAAAAAGACAAAAATAACAGAAAAAGAAATACACAGAATAGATAGAAGTAAACAGATAAAGTGCACGGGGGTGGGGGGCAGTTTCTATCAGACAAAGACGGACACAAGGACACAGCCACAGGACTCAAAAGAACACCCACATACCTCATACAAAAATGTAATATAATATATGGCCACTGTATAACTTAATCAGTATGACATATACTGTCACTATCACTACTATATACACATGCATTTGAGAATATTTCACAATATGATACATATTGTAACATATATGTACATTTATGTGTACATATATGTAAATAAAACATTTTACACATATGATATACATACAGTACGTCTGCACATACTGTAGATGTTTTTTTGCAAAAAAAATAATAAGATATGTAAAATATGTATATGGGTTTACATTTTAAATACAATTACATGTATTTAGAAAATACATACATATACATGTATGCCAGAGACATACATGTGCAATCATGTTGCATGTGCAATTGACATATATTGACATACCGGTACATGTACTGTTTATTACATTTTTGTATGGCACCACTTCACATTCACAATCACAGCTACTACATGACAAACAGTCACAATGACAGACAAAACAACTACTTCATTTGACATTTGCAATATTCCAGAGAGAAGCTAGGTGTGACAGGGGCAGAGCAGAAGCAACTTCCAGCGTTTGATGTGAACATACAGTAGCAAACCACAGATGTATGACGATGTAACGTGTGCTCAGAAGCAGATGATGGAAGGGCATGAATGAAGGCAGAATGAAGGCAGTGTGGGCATGGAAGTGGTATGGGCATAAATATATATATGGTATGTGTGTGTTCGAGAGGAGAGAGTGAAGACCATGCACCAGTGGCGTGCAGCTGTGGCGAAGCACACTGTTCCACCAGTGGAACACTCTAATAGTCATTGAAAAGTTAACTACCATAGTACTACACTACTTCGGCATAATACAGGGCCTTTAGCAATGCGCTACGACCTGGTCATTGGCATTCTGGTAAGAACAAATTGATAACGGCATGTCTTAACAGCCTTAAGGTTTATGGAAGGAATTTCTGAGAATTTAAGGTTGCGGGTTCGAATCCAACAACAGTACAAACAATTGTACGGTAGGTGGCCTCTCACAAAATAAGCCATGGCTGAACTGCCGTTGAGCAAGGCATCTAACCCAACGTTTTTCCCTGGGACTGTAGCCAGCACCTGAATAACTAAGCCTAGATATGAGGGTCAGCTAAGTGTAATGTAATATTGCAGTTTATCTCACATGCACACAACTGGGCTTTAATATACCAGAAGACATGTAAGATATGCAAGGACAGCATGTTGGGTAACTGTTGTCATGTCCCTGTCTGGTATGTTGTGATGGCTATGACCATAGACAGAGCATTGGTAAATGTGCAACGGCAATGCTACCATATTACGAAAGTAAATATTTGCTCAACAGTCAGTGGGAATCAGTCATTATACAAGATCAATATGTGATATTCATGGCTACATATCTATCAGGGTTTTTTTTAAGAATAATTGTTTTAGTTTATTTACATTGGCTGCCGAACACATGTTTACCCTTGTTATATAAGGTGGTCAGAATTGGAGTGTCATGTCTGCTCTATTATTGTTTGTCGCTATATGCTAACACCTAGCCACTGTGTGGTGTTCTTTGCTGCTATTTGCTGAGACCTAGCTACTGTGTGTACATCACTGCAGCTGACGGGACAAATCAAGTGGCCCTGAGCTGACTCTAACACAGGTTTGAAGACGCACTAGTCATTTAGTCATTTATCAAACAGTGCATGATAAACAATCAAAGACATATAGACATAGACAAATAGACCTACAGATAGACAGACACACATACACTGTACATAGATAGATAGATAGATAGATAGATAGATAGATAGATAGATAGATAGATAGATAGATAGATAGATAGATAGATAGATAGATAGATAGATAGATAGATAGATAGATAGATAGATAGATAGATAGATAGATAGATAGATATGATTGAAGTGACATGGGATGTGGTGGCATGGTGAGGCCAAATAGTAACCAGTAGTGATGTCCCCTAATGATGACATCATCAAGGGAGAGGAACTTGTTACAATAGTGCTGTCCCCTAATTATGATATCAACAATAAGGTGCTTGTTAGGGGTAAAAACCAAACTGGAGCAACAGGAGCCCAACCAAACCCAAACACATGAGGGACCTCCTCTCTGAGAATTGCACTATCCTTTCCTATCTTTCTATCCTGTGAAGTTGTGACCACACACTGATCCAAGCTGAGATGGTGCGCTGCATGAGTGCAGTGGTGCGCGCGAAGCTGTGATGGGTTGGGATGATGTGATGTGATGGGGTGGGAGTTGGGATGAGGTGGTTGGTGGTGGTACGTAATCCAAGAAAACTGTTCTATCTGCACATACATCATGTGGTATCAGAAATGTTAATGTTGAAAAGCGATTAGATAAAACAGCTTTGTTTGCATGATGTGCTCCATGTTTGCCCACGTTTGCACGTTGAAGAACACCTAGGAGTAAATGTACTTGTGGGTATTACGTTTTAAAACAAAAATGATGTACATCAGTGTGAATAAAGGTGCTTGCAAAAAAAAGATGTGATAATTGAATTGTATAATTCGGTTTTATCCTCCAATTTTTCCCCCAACACTAACGTTTCTGATACCTCATAATGTACATGTGCAGAACAATGTGGAAAGGATCGTCCAGTTTTCCTGGATTGTATACCGACAGGTGGCATCACGAGATCATGTCACACATGAGTGACATGGTGGAATGAAATCACATCCACTGCCATGCACATGACAAGTAGGATCCCACCCCCAAAGGTCAAAACATTCTCCCTGTATTTCTCAAAGTGTAGTGTCCTAGCCTTGCTAATGGGGGCAAGGCTAGGACACTTCGCTTTGAGAAATACCCACTGTCTGCATATTTCTCTGCACATCAAAATTGTTAAGGTGGACATTCCCTCTGTTAATGTTTTTTTTAAGGCTGATGATTCTCTGCTAGTCATGAAACCCTTTATCTCTTCATGATTTTACTGTAACTGCTAACACAAGAAGTGTAGGAACAATTCTTCACTGACACGACTTCAAAAAGCCATTAGCAGACAAGTGACTGCCTTTACAATCTTGATGAGCGGAGAAATATTGAGACAGAGAATTTAGCAGATACCCACAACAGTGTATGGGAGACCCAGATTGTAACGAACTCCCAGACCACCCTATAGACAAAGAACACTAGATCTGGCGTTACGCCGCTTGGCATGTATGAATACCGGGCAGGAGACATCTTACGACGGGATTTTCCACACTTATTTTTACATTATCATTAGGCTAACAAAACAAAACTAGTATTACTTTATTTGCTGATCAGTTATGAGACATGTCTGACCACCAAGGAAAATACATCTTGCACACTTAAGCTAGACTAAATTTGTACACCGCATGTCCTTCCGATCATCCTCTATTTTATGGTGTAAAAAGCATTTGATGTGATACAACTGATCTTCATTTGTTTACTGTAAAAGCGGTGTTACCCTCCATGCTAAGATGGCAGGTTCTGTTAACACCTTTGCTGTCGTATTTGCTGCATCGGACAGTTGATAATCAAAGCTAGATCTAGTGTTCTATATCTATGATACCACCCAAAGACAAAAAAAAGAAATTAAAAATTAAAAAGAAGAACATACAGTCTTGGCCAAACTTACCATTAATGGGCACTTTATAGCAGATACATTAGAGGATATAAAGGCAAGGAGAAGAGAACAGCAAGGATGAGAGAGGAGGAGGACAGAAAGAAAGAAAGAAAGAAAGAAAGAAAGAAAGAAAGAAAGAAAGAAACAAAGAAAGAAAGAAAGAGAGAAATATATAGACAGCAGTAACAGAGTAAGGTTAAAGAAAGAAAGAGATAGAATGTGAGAGAATTGAAAGAGAGATCATATTGAGAAAGAGACGGGGTGGGGGGGAAGAGAAAGGAGACAGGGTATAAGCAACAGCATACTAGCAGATACCCGTGAATCATGAATGCCGCCACTAGCTGAATTCATCCCAGCCAGACCTGGGCCAGGCACAATATGAGCTACAGGGCGCTGTGTAAGGCACCATGTCTGCAGGGTCATCACTCTAGCTAGAGGTGTCTTGTGCATTTCTTGAAACACATAGAGGCTAACCGCTATGTTAACCACTTTGGTGGTGGTAATGCGATTTGACTTTGGCAACAACTAAGTTGCTAATTTGCTAGCAACAACGCTTTTGAGTAACGCAACCGTGTACTGAGGTCAAGGAAACGAGGTGTCACCTTGTCATGTGAGGAGAGATAGGGTCTAACTGTACAGGTTGACCTCAGGCTTCCAGCTATAAGCCTTATTTTAAACATTAGACCAGGATTGAAATAGTCCCTAGTAAAAAAAATAAGAGTTTTCAGCTGTATCCATAAAAAGGTTTAGAAGTCATCCGACTGCATTTGGTGGGAGCAGACAGCATTGTACATTCCGCAGCTTTGATTGAGCACTTAAGGGAGTCAGGCCAAACACACTCAATTGATGAGTGTCCAGTTAATAGTGCAGAAGTCAGTGTGTGGTGTCCTGGACCTTGCAGACACAGTTGCACCCACACCAGGCCTTGGCTACATGAATGAGTGAAGAAAATATGGAATCTTAGAGTAGGCATACATATACTGAGGAAGCTATTGCAGTGAGAATTACAGAAAATAAATACTGCTTTGGACAAAGTACGTGGGCAGTAAATACAGTAAATAAATACTGCTTTGGACAAAGTATGTTTAAGAGAGCATTAAAGAGAGGGTGGGACATGGGAGCATGTATGTGTGTGTCCGTGCATGCGTGCGTGTGTGCATGTGTGTGTAGTGCTGTATGTGCATGTGCGTTTATTTAAGGGCAGGAAGTCTATCCTTTACTCTCCATCTCTAATTCCCAATTTTGCTAACACTGGAGCTGCTGATCAAAGAGCTTTGAGCAGAGCAAGATGGATTACTGACCAGAATTAACATTGGCTAAACCGAGCCAAAGATTGATGAAACACAAAATGGGAATCAAGAGTCTCATTTGTTGTTTCTTTTTTTCAATCTTGGGTCAAAGGGCATGACTTAGGCGGTCTACTGTAGGATGGAATACAGAAGGACTGTTCCATGGACAAGAAAAAAAGGCTAGCTGTTTTAATCAGGAACTACAAAGTGTATGTAGTTGTCTGTGGGCAGTGACAAGTGACAATGGTGGAAGGTTTGGCAATGTCATACTTGCTAAACTGGCCTCCATCTTGGTTCAGTCCACCCTACAATTGTATGCCATAAGTAGTCCATCTTGCGCCACTCAATGATCTTTGCTGCTGCGTAATGCAATCTCAGGGGTGGTCCCTGTGTGCATGGCAAGACATTTTGACTCTGATATCAGCTGTACAATGTTGATAACATAGCCAGATAACATATCCAGAAAATGCAAAATGGCTTGACATATTCCCTTTCGCCTTCATGTGTTTGTTCGTGGTTGGGCTCCGTGTCTTTAAACTCACTACAC
>NC_085866.1:28262811-28267811 GCF_034702125.1 Engraulis encrasicolus | reverse complement strand
AGGGGGTGTTAGCTGTTGCAGTGTTCCCCCTGGTTAGAGGGGGTTTTAGCTGTTGCTGTTTTGAAGACTAAGGTGGGTTATGAGTTCAAGGTGTGTTAGCTGTTACCTTATTGATGGCTAGAGGCGGTGTTAGCGGTTATCATGCCACTGACTAGAAGGGTGTGGGGGGTTGTTGGGCAGTCCTAGACAAGAGGGGAGTTAGCCGTTCACTTGCTCCCAAACCAGAACAGGGTTAGCTGTTGCTGTTTCCCTCCCAAACTAGAGCAGGTCGGGCTAGCTGTTGCCATGTCCCAGCCTAGATAGGATGCTGGCTTGGCTTCACAATGAACCCCCACTGCCCCTGAGCCTCCAGAGATAAGTGACTCACTAGGCTAGCGCTACATCCGGAGGCCAAGTCAGCCAGTCAGTCAGTCAGTCAGGCCAGCCGCCTCAGCAGAAGGCTGGCGGGTGACCCCGGAGGAGACATTAAGCAGCATTTGGTAGATTAGAGAGAGCAGGTGAGGTGATGCTCTACTTGGCCCAGAACATCTTAACACAGTTTACAGCTTAGCGGGAGCAGCGGAGGTGACACCGGACCACGGATTGGGCTGATATTTGTTTGCACAATAGTTCCGTAAGCCTGTAAGTCATTGCTGCTCTGCAGAGGGGGGTTTGGCAGCGAGGGATGATCACCACTAGGTGTTGCATATGGACCGCAAACTGTAACCCTTCAACCTCTCAATGAACATCCATGACGGTGCATTGAAATAATTCCCACATAATACATGTAATGTTTATTGATGAAAGTACTGTATCTGGTTTTGTTTGTTTATTGTATTATTATCACCTCCAGGTGTACTATTGAACCACAACTATACCCTTACAGCTCCAATCAACATCCATGATCTTAGATTAAATTTCAGAGATAATGTTTTATGATTACAAGATGTGTTTTAGTAAGTTTTGGTTTGTTAATTGAATTTTTATCTTGTGTTCTACTTCACATATTCTTCTTTTAAACCACTGAAATACTCGTAAATGTAAGAAATGCACCGTACAATGCACACGTTGAAGAGCTCTTTTTTATATGAATTGCTATATATCCATTTAAAAAAGACAATGTGCATTTGTTTTAACTTCTGAGTGAATATCAGTTATAATCACCATTTTGTTTGGGTTTGGTACAAAGAAAAAAATACATTAATCCAGTTGCAATTGACCAGATGTTACCTTACAAATGGAAATCGCTTGTTAATGGCTATTTATATAGTTTCGGAAAAGATTTCTTCCATGAGTCTGTGTGTGTGTGTAAAATATATGTGTGCGTGTGTGCATGCCAGCCAGCTCTAGGATCCCCAAGGGTGATTGGTATGAGATTGGTGCTTGATACGACCCACTTCTGTCATTGGCTCTAGACTGAGAGCATACAAACACCTGCGCCCCCTTTCTCAAACAAACACACACACACACACACACACACACACACACACACACACACACACACACACACACACACGCTCGCGTGCGCACACGCCCACGCCCACACAAAAACAAACACACAGACACACAGACAGACAGACACACACACACACACACACACACACACACACACACACACACACACACACACACACACACACACACACACACACACACACACACACACACACACACACACACACACACATACACACACAGAGCTGTGTCTCCTGTAGCTACGGTACTCACTCCTGGCGGCGTTGGTGTTGAGTGTGTGCGTGTCCATGAAGGAGAGGGCCTCGTCGCAGTTGGTGCCCTGCTCCGTGTAGCTCTTGTCCATGGAGTTGACCATCACTGTCATCTCCTGCCTCGTGCTGCTCAGCGTCTCTTTGCGCTTCTTAGCCAGTTTCCTGTACACACACACACGCAGGCACACACACACACACACACACACACACACACACACACACACACACACACACACACACGCACACACGCAGGCACACACACACAGACACACACACACACACACACGCGCGCGCAAGCACAGACACAGTCACATACACACATACATGCGCACACACATGCATGCACACGTGCACACACACACACATCCAAGCATGTACACACACACAGACACACACAAGCACGCATACACACACACACACGCATGTACACGCACACACACAGGCAGATGCATTCACACACAAGCACATTTATCCACAAACACACAAAGGCAAAGACACACACATACAAACATAGAGGCATATTACATTAGTTTACCTGGATCTCACTCAGACACACACTTATTTCTCACAAAATTAGAAACGCACACAGTTAAGGACATCTGTCCAGTTGCCACAAAATCATATCAGAGTGTACATAGGTACAAATGGAGAAGGAATGTTTTCACTGTAACATTTGCATGTATTTTATTTGAGAATCGTTATTATTATTATCAGTCTATTAGCCAGTACCATTAGTATCATTACGACATGAGCCAAATTAAATGCCTCCCAAATTGAGTGCAATAATAACAAAAGTAAAGACAAAAAAAATGATTAATCTATTATTTACACCCCGTGCCCAAATGGTGAATGGGCCCAACCACTGACATGGCCTGGTTTGCATGTTACAAAAAAAATGGCCTCCAACATGCCAGTGAATAAAAAAACAAAAAATCTTCAGGTACTTCACAATATAAAGTTTCAAATAACTTCACTTAACCAGCATGTGGTCATGGAGGCGGCAGTACAGGAGTTCTTCTTTCTTCCACATGTTTTCATGACCATGTGTGAGCGTAATCAAAAGTACCCATCATCATTGTGATTATCCCTACATGTGTTAGCTATTGCACAAGAGGTGTGTGAATAACAATTACAATCAGTTCCACCCGGGGAAGTGGCAGGTTGCTAGAAATAAGACAGATGATGCAGGGGTACGTCCAAGCTGCACACAGCACAAATGTGTGCATGTACACACCCCCAACATCCTGGTGTTTTGATAATCTGTCCTGTTTGTCATTTTATTTTGTAAATATGTACACAGTAGAAAAAAGGGCTGTCAGTATTTCAGAGCACGGTAAACCTAAATTCATCACACATCTCATTACATTCCTCGTAGCTGACACATTCATCCAAAGTGACTTACAGCTATTTGCAGGGTGGAGCAATGTGGGGTTAGCTGCCTTCCTTGCTTAAGGGAAACTCAGCCATGGGTGAAGGTGTAGGGAGACATAAGGGTGGGATTTGAACCTGCAACCCTCTGATCTTAAGTCCACGTAACCACTAGGCCAGTGTTTCCCAACCTTTTTCTGTCCTGCGTAGCCCCTAAGCAAAGTAGTCATATAATGAGCACCCCATCACTCATGCTCTATATCTGATCTATCCCAATGTAACTACACTGGATGTATTTTCTATTATCACATTTTTCCACATGCCCCCTGAGGTGTGGTACATATACTTCTGGTTGGGAAATACTGCACTAGGCCATGGCTGCCCTTGTATGAGTCCAGATAGAGTATTTACAACACCGTAGAGCTGCTGGTGAACTGTCGTTTGCACACTGTTTCAAGAGTGTACCGTACTTGAGTACACTCCTTAAAGGTGGTGGTGCATTGATGATCAAACACCAACTCAGCAGGTTCTGAAACAGCAACTCAAGATACAGTATACTGTATATACCATTGAAAAAATATCTCTGAAATGGTGTTAGAGTCCATGGATGAACATTTCTGTTTTTAAACAGACATTTATTGATGATGTCATATTGGGGAGTCCCCCTCAGCAGAGTGGCAATAGATTATTGGGTCTCCAGTCCCCAGCGTGATATCATGCAGGAAATAATAAATAATAATATAAAATGAAATAATTAATATTATGTTTTGTGGTACCTAAACAAATCAAGCACAATGGATAAGAAAGTGGTAAGAATTAATTTAAAGGTGCACTTTGCAGGATGTGACCAGTATGGGTACTGTAACTATGCTGCTCATTGAAACTGTGCTGCATGTTGGCCAATTTGAGCTTGTTGTTAATATTTATTAAATAATAAACCAATATTTGCTAGTTTCACCAAAGAACAGTAAGTTTTGCAGCCGAAAATGTCTATTTTTGGAAATTCAAAATGGGGGACCATGGAGAAGATCCCCCTTTTCATGTATGAAAAGTGTAATTTTCCCTTGCATAACGAATACTATAGAATTTGGTGGTGGTGGTGGTAAGTATGACGAAAAAGGTAACATTTGTGAATGGGCAGCATGAATTCTGGAAATGAACTACAAACAAAATATTACACAGTGCACCTTTAATTTTTAACCTGCGCCACATATGCAGCATGATATTATATCACATCTTACAGAGCATGGTAAAATGACAACTGAAAAAATGTACAGTATGTCAAGTAGAGTACAGTTACACATATATAGCAAATAGAGACAGCCTTCCTCCGCCCCCACACACATACTATATTGAGTGAGTGAGGCAGTTAGCAATAGCTTCAGGGGACTGTGACAATGTAACACACACACACACACACACACACACACACACACACACACACACACACACACACACACACACACACACACACACACACACACACACACACACACACACACACACACACACACGCACAGACGACTGTGGCAGTGTAATAAAGTGAGTATGGACTCGGTGGAGCGGGGGGAAAACAAACAGACGTGTCGTGTGTGAGAGGCAGACGACTTTCAGAGCTCTAATTCAATTGAGGAGATTTGCTGCCCCCAGCCCCTCATCAGTCAACTAGCGCTTTGTTTGGAGAGGACACACACACACACACACATACACACACACACACACACACACACACACACACACACACACACACACACACACACACACACACACACACACACACACACACACACACACACACACACACACACACACACACACACAAACACACACACACACAAAGAGACACATCCTCTAATGACAGCAAATTACACAAACAATTTAGATGGAGATGAGCAAGGGCAAAGGCGAAAAGAGGGAGAGAAGCGC
>NC_085866.1:28250311-28257811 GCF_034702125.1 Engraulis encrasicolus | reverse complement strand
CACACACACACACACCCTGCCCTGTCAGCCTCATCCCTTGTCGCCAAACAAACTGAAGTTCAACGCTGTCCTATTATACCTTCGAGGTAGAAAGATGGTCTACATTTGTGTAATTTCCTCACCAAATGTCAGTACATGTTTCTATTTTACTTCAGGAGTTGAGTTGGAGGTCATACCTTTCCACCTGAGAGCGTATCAACCATGTTTGTTTTGTGTGTGTCATGGGGTGTACTGTACCAGAGGTATCTTGACAGCCTGTGTGAGACAGGCTCCTTTCTGTGCCTCTCCTACTACCACACTCTTTGAGTGTGTGTGTGTGTGTGTGTGTGTGTGTGTGTGTGTGTGTGTGTGTGTGTGTGTGTGTGTGTGTGTGTGTGTGTGTGTGTGTGTGTGTGTGTGTGTGTGTGTGTGTGTGTGTGTGTGTGTGTGTGTGTGTGTGTGTGTGTGTGTGTGTGTGTGTGTGTGTGTGTGTGTGTGTGTGTGTGTGTGCATACGTGTGCATCAGGATGTAGGGATCTTGGCAGCCTGCGTTGAGAGTCGCTCCTTTCCCTCTCTCCACATTGACAGGTTTGGTGATTGGAGCTTACGGCCCGTCCTTGTTATTGACAACATGACAAAAACCGCAACTCCCAGCAGCCCTTGCTCCAGATCTCTTCCCTCTGCTGTATTTCCTGTCTATCTAGGGATGTTTTCTAGTTTTCAGACGGGGTAGATGGTTAGGGAACAGGAGTTTTCTAGTTTTCAGACTGGGTAGATGGTTAGGGCAACAGGGGGCTGGTGGATCTGTCAATCATTCTGCATGCTGGAATACAGGAAGCTTGCTGCACTGCTGTCTCGTGTTGTATTTACAGAGGTGAAGGGAAAGACCTATATGGACTGCTGTGTTGTGTTGTGTAGGGTTACTGTGGTGAAAGCTCCAATTGGATTGGCTGACTGACACATGAGGGCTTTGTGATGATTGGCTGACTGACAGGAAGTCTGTAATGACCTCCTGTGCCCTGGTCCTGTGTGCCAAATGAGTGTCTGTGTAATAGGGTGCTGCGCTCTGGAGCTGTGTGTTTGCTATCATGCCAGTGTGTGTGTGTGTGTGTGTGTGTGTGTGTGTGTGTGTGTGTGTGTGTGTGTGTGTGTGTGTGTGTGTGTGTGTGTGTGTGTGTGTGTGTGTGTGTGTGTGTGTGTGTGTGTGTGTGTGTGTGTGTGTGTGTGTGTGTGTGTGTGTGATCGTCATCATTCCAAATGAATGTCTGTGTGTGTTTGTGTGTGTGTGTGTGTGTGTGTGTGTGTGTGTGTGTGTGTGTGTGTGTGTGTGGTGTGTGGTGTGTGCGTGTGTGCGTGTGTGTGTGTGTGTCTGTGTCTGTGTCTGTCTGTCTGTCTGTCTGTCTGTCTGTGTCTATGTGTGTGTGTGTGTGTGTGTGTGTGTGTGTGTGTGTGTGTGTGTGTGTGTGTGTGTGTGTGTGTGTGTGTGTGTGTGTGTGTGTGTGTGTGTGTGTGTGCGTGCGTGCGTTTCTGTGTGTGTGTGTGTGTCAGGCGGCAGTGCCCATGTCGGCTTACATATAAATAAATGTACAGTGCTCACACAAGCAAGAGATCTGGCTAATGCCTTCAAGCCATTAGGCAGTGCAGTGTAGTGTGAGAAGATGACAGATTCCAATTGGAATAGACAGAGCAGCTACAAATGTCTATTCCTCTGTATACACAACACTGCACATGCTGTAGATAGGCTATACATGCTCCCTTCTCTGTAAGTCACACAGGGTAAAAGAGTCTTTTAAATGTAATGCCATGTAATCTAAGGTAAAGATAAAAAATAAATCTGGCTCAGCAACATATCTATTTTCATTGACATTCTCCATCAATTTTTTTTTACTTTCATTTAATTTGACAGGCGGCCATCTTGAAATTTTAAGCTGTGTGATATGCTTGTCTTAAATTGTACTTCTTAGACAGCCAGCCATCGCAACAGTCTGTTCCGATACACAGAATCTGTTTGCTATACACAGCAACAACCTGAACTGAACCCAAACACGTTGCTGTCCTCCGTAGCATCTGCCACACATCGCAACCGTCTGTTATCTTAAACAACAGTCTGCAAGGGTTGAAAGTGAGGTTTAGTTACCCAAGTAACCTCTCCCTGCTATAGTAGCACCATAATGCACGCCGTTCCACCAGTGGAACAGTGTAATAGTTGTTGAAATTATTTTATGACATAGTACTACACTAGTATGGAATTACACAGTGCCTTTAATAATTATTTGTAACTTGGTCTTTGCCATTCTGGTAACAGCCAATTTATAACAGGGGCCATGTCTTAACCCATTGATTGACCCTGATGTTGGGTCCAGGCTTGTACGAAATTCCGAATGGAAAGAATTTCAATTCAAAGTAATGCCATAATACGAACACTAGGTGGTGGTGTCCTATGTACTTTCAATGGGTGGTGTAGGTTAAATTCAAAGAAATTCAAGGTAATGGCACCACCTAGTGTTCGTATTATGGTATGATTTTGAATGGAAATTCATTAAATTCGTAATTTCGTACAAGCCTGATGGACACAGCAATCTGGCTCATGGTATTTGAGATTTTTTATTAGAAAGAGCTGAATGAACAGAATCGAATGCTTACTATATCAAGCTTACTGCATTATTTCATGTTTTTACATGCTTCATATGCTGAGATATTTAGGTTATCATAAAGTCTGAGGGCACCTTTTCCCAAATAATGCATAGGCATTCAGCAGGAATTTTTCGGCAGATGCCTTGGGCATCAATGGGTTAACAGGCTAAACAACATGGTTTGTAATCACAACAGTCTGTAAGAGTTGAGGTGAGGGGAAGTTACCTTGGTGACCTCTCCCTGCTACCCTAAACAACATGGTTACTAAGCAATACTCTGTGAGAGCTGAGGTGAGGCGGGAGTTGGTTACCTACATGACCGCACCCTCACCTTTGCCCTAACCCTCACCCGGGATTGGATAAACCCTTTGTTCCTTTCAGACCTTCTGGAATGGAGCATTCAGTTGTGGCCAGTTTTCAAGAAATAGAGTATAATCTAGCACTTGTCTACAAAAAGTGCCAGATAAAGGAAGCTTTTTGCAATGACGAAAAAAGCAAAAATCAATGATTGGGTGAGATGGGCGAGATCAGATGATGATGAGATGATGATTTAGATTTCACAATCCAGTGCCACAGATTCCAAATGCCGTTATTGGATAGGATAAAATAGGTAGTTCATTTGGAATCTGAGGCACTGGACTGTAGCTTCTGAATCCAGCTTGCCCATCACTACTACCTTGCCAGCGACTTAAGGCCATGCTCACCCCAGAAGGGACCTCATGCCAATCGTTTCATCATATCAGTAGTCAGAGGGACAGGTGGTAATCCGAGACGAATGGGAGGAGCAGGTTTACAAACTTAACCATTGATTTACATGGGTCTGACCACTACAGCCACTGGTGTTTGGTGGCGTGAGGAAGCTGGGTTATGGAAGAGCAGGACAGGTGAAGGGGCGGGTCAACACGCTTAACCCAGACCTACGATGACCTGAAAGGGTGAAACAGATCTGCTGTGGTCCTATTGGGTTCAAACAGGTCAAAGAGACCTTCGGTAATCCTCCAAGGTCAAACTGCATGGTGGCACGACAGGGTCAAACAGACCTGTTGTGGTCCTGTTGGGGTTCAAACAGGTCAAACAGACCTTCGGTAGTCCTCCCAGGTCAAACTGCATGGTGGCCTTACAGGGTCAGACAGATCTGCTGTGGTCCTAAGGGCTTCAAAACAGACCTATGGTTGTTCTCCAAGGTGAAACAGACCTGCGTTAGTCCACAGTAAACAAGAAGGATCACTGCACACTGGTCGACTTAATTTTGCTGCTTTTCGCCCAAGGCGAAACGCGGTGTTCACCTAAATAATAAGCAGCACAATTCAGTCCACCATTGTGCAGTGATCCTTCTTGTTTACTGTGGATTACTGATGACTGCACTTCACCAGCAACTGGAACCTGGCTGAGCATAGGAGTTTCAGATCTTTGAGACCTACGGTAGTCCTCCAAGGTCAAACTGCATGGACCGCTGACGTCTGTCCTCTATCAGTTGGTTGGAGACAAGTAGTCATGCAGCGCTGGTTTATGCTACCCCATTACACTGCCAGCAAACACCTGACATACCCAACACACTACCTGAAAGGCCCCATCACACTACCAGCAAAGTCCCCATCACACTACCAGCAAAGGGCTACAATACCCAATGCATTATCGCGAAAAGGCAACCATGCCTATTGCACAACCGGACAAGGCCAACCAAGCCAAATAAGGCCTATTTTTCATTACACCAACATACTAAAGGTTCTCCACATAGTATACTGCATTGTCAATGTGAAAAATCGACACTGGATACTGTTTCAGCATTAGCCACCACCTGACAAAACGCTACTGTTCCAGAAGCAGAACACTACTGTTCCGGAACGAGAACAATGTTCTGGAAACAGAAAACTACTGTTCCAGAATCAAAATGCTACTGTTCCAGAAGCAGAACATTGTTCCAGTATTCTAGCCGGGCTCCGCCCTACTGGTGACGCAACGCCTTCGGATCAGCTACACACAGTAGTGCCAGGATCTTGCTCAATCCCGCTACAGCGGGATCTCCTCCCACTTTGTCTGGAACCAATCAACTGAGCATTTCCAACCATCCTGGGTAGAGGCGTGTTCAAGGCAGTGACGTGGTTTAAGCAGAGACGTTCTATTGGGCTAAGAAATGTTTGGTTTAAACTTCAGCACAGCCCTCAACCAGTAGCAAGCCGAGGGAGGCGGTTTAATCAGGCCATGGAAATGCTTATCGTTATAGTCCTAGTCAGACCAGAATCGCGGTACGTGATCTGAAGTCTATGAAAATCAGGCAACCAGTATTCAGCCTCTTCAGTGTTGCATAGCACAGAGGGTGAGATTGGACGAAATTATTTACTGCCCCAGACCACATGGCCACATACTATAGTCATAGGTTCAGCCACTACGCCTAGCATGGAGCTTGAACAGTAAATTCCAGTAGTGTTAATTTAACACTCTCAGTAACACGTAGAACCAATTAGAAGAGTGTGAAATTGGTTAAATTGGTCCATAAGTGTTGAATTAGCACTGCCAATTTTGCAGGGTGGCGAGTTTGATTGAGCAGAGGGGATTCACTTAACGCTAGAAAGCTAGTACAGTGGGGTAGATATGTGTTTTCTTCCCAGCTAGTGAGTTTACAGTACTGATAGGTGTTTTAATAGGTGTATTTTACTTACAGGTAGTAAGTGTAGGACTGATAGTGTCTTCTGCCGGAGTGGAGGGGGTGGTGAGGTGGTGACGAGTTTAAGCAGTGAGGAGGGAAAGACAAGGGGATGGGATGACAAGGGGGAGGGGAAAAGGAAAAAAAAGGAAAATAATTAATGTTACTTAATTAATTAATGAGTGAAATAATTAATAATAATTAATGAGTGAAAAAGAGTAAAGAAATGAATAAAAAGCAGATATGATGACTAAGAACATGAGGCACTGAGGTAACGTCCAAGCTGCCAAGGCGGGTCGATAAATAGGCATGTGTGTGTGTCTGTGTACGTGTGTGTGTGTGTGTGTGTGTGTGTGTGTGTGTGTGTGTGTGTGTGTGTGTGTGTGTGTGTGTGTGTGTGTGTGTGTGTGTGTGTGTGTGTGTGTGTGTGTGTGTGTGTGTGTGTGTGTGTGTGTGTGTGTGTGTGTGTGTGTGTGTCTGCGTATGTACTGTATGTGTGTCGGTGTGAATTCCAGTTGCCTTGTGAAGCTTAGTCAAAGGCTGGTGACACAGGCATACACACACACACACACACACACACACACACACACACACACACACACAGACACACACACACACACACACACACACACACACACACACACACACACACACACACACACACACACACACACACACACACACACACACACACACACACACACATACACACACACATTGACATCATGTTTATGACTTGTCCATGACAGTGTCATTACACTGTTTTGACAATATTATGACACTGTTATGTATGATGCCTCCATCAAATAAAGTGTAACCATCTCGCCTTTGTGTAGTCTGTACAACATGCAGCCAGGCAACAAAAAAACCAAACATATTCTGGTCAAATTCACAAGGCTAGCATTGGTGATAAAAAAAAATGGTGAGCACACTTCATTTTTAATAATTGGCTTCAGCCAACCAAAACCAATCAATCAAAGAACGTTATTTTTTCACCATCATTAATATTTGCTAGAAAAAATAAAACGGCCACGATGCCAAGCCATCATATCTGCTATGGGAAGACTTATGAGCACAGTGACTGTAAGTTCACATGCATTGGAACCAGAAATATTTCTCATTTCGTTTTATGATGAGTCCCTATCTGTGCCAGGCCCAAGGAGTAATATAATGTAGGCAGCCAGGCAGGCCACAGTGCTCTAACACAGGCATTAGTATGTCCTAGCATGGCGCTCCAGCCCACATTTAATGCCACAAATTAAACCAAATAGATGTGACAGATTCAATCACACCTTTTTCATTTGATTAGGCCATATTAAACAAGAATTCAATTAAAAGGGAATGGTGCATGGCGGTAATTTACATGTAGCTGTCAATCAGACTTTGGGAATTATGAGTTCCCACGCACTGAATTAAAGAAGTGGAATAGAAAGACAGAGACAGTGCAGCAGCAGGAGGAAAAGAGAAGAGAAAAGGACTTTCATCTCCTCTCTCAGCAGCAGGGCCAGCATAACTCCAACTGGGAGAGTATGTTTGCTCTCTCTCTCTCTCTCTCTCTCTCTCTCTCTCTCTCTCTCTCTCTCTCTCTCTCTCTCTCTCTCTCTCTCTCTCTCTCTCTCTCGCTCTCTCTCTCTTTCTCTCATAAATTCACCTGTGTGAGCAGGTGTGTGTGTGTGTGTGTGTGTGAGTTTGTGTGTGTGTGTGTGGGGGGGGGGGTAGGTGGATGTGTGTGTGTCTGTGTGTGTGCATAAATTGCTTGCTTTAGAGAGAGAGAGAGAGAGAGAGGGAGAGAGAGGGAGAGAGAAAGAGAGAGAGAGGGAGAGAGAAAGAGAGGGAGAGGGAGGGAGAGAGAGAGAGAGAGAGAGAGAGAGAGAGAGAGAGAGAGAGAGAGAGAGAGAGAGAGAGAGAGAGAGAGAGAGAGAGAGAGAGACCATGTGCGTGAAGGTGCATGTAGTGCATATTCCTCAGAGAGGGAAAACTGGAACAATGATGTGGCCTTGCTAAAATAATCTCCAAAGTCACGTCATCCTCTTGTTGTGATGCTTTCAACCCATGGGAGAATCCCCTAAACCCTCAGTTCATCTAGTGCATATGTCAAGACAGACCAGTGTTTCTTATCAGCATCTGACAGGGGAGTGCAGATGTAAATGAACCTTGGGTAACTGAGGTACAGCCATGGCTCAATGGTCAGAGCAATGGCCTTTAAATCAGAAAGTTGCAGGTTCAAATCCCACTCTTACCAGC
>NC_085866.1:28235311-28240311 GCF_034702125.1 Engraulis encrasicolus | reverse complement strand
ACACACCTGCAGTCGGCTGGCAGGAAACTGTGCGGCGTAGTAGTATCTCCAGCCATTGGCCATGCCCATGACAGCGGGCTGGCTGGCGTTGAGGAAGTGGACGGGCAGCGGGTAGCAGCGCAGGATCTCGGCCGACGCCATTGCGGCCGCCGCCGACCCCCCCGTGGCACGCCGCGCACGCCGAGGACGCTCCTCCTCCACCACCACCTGGTACAGACTGGAGATCAAAAGAGAACCTTCAGAGAACATTCAGATAACATTCAAAGAACATTAAGACAACCACGTATGCCCACTGGTACAGACTGGACATGAGGAGAGAACATTGAGGGAACATCAAGATAACCCACAGGGAACATTCAGGTAACCTTCAGGAAATATTCAGACAACCCTGTATACCCACTGGTACAGACTGGACATGAGGAGAAAACGTTCAGGGCACATTCCGATAGCCCTCAGAGAACGCTCAAATAACATTTAGAGAACATTCCTAGAACACAGAGTTAACTTGAGTTAACCCATTGATGCTGCGATGTTGCGTTGAGCAAAAAATTGGCCCTGGCGCCTGGAGCTGCATGACGCAACATTCAGGGTCATAAGATTTGACACAATTTTATGAAAAACTTTGTATGTTGGAGATGAATGAACACATTCTAATGCAAAATGAAGGTCTTAACGTTTAAAGGCAACTTATTGCATGTTTTATGTGCTTCAGAGCCTAAGATATTCAGGTTTTTATAGGCTGAGGGCAACCTTTCTTAAAAAAAGGTTGTAGGCATTCAGCACTATTTTTTTTAAAGGTGCTTTAGGCGTCAGTGTGTTAACATGAGTCAATGTTCAGAGAACACTCAGAGAACACTCAGAGAGCACTCAGAGAACTTTCTGAAACAATATCACAGCCCTGCGCTCCCCCAGAGGACGCATCCACCTGGAATGCCAACTGAGGAGGCTCCTCCACCGTGTACTGACTGGACATGAGGAGAAAACCTTAAGAGAACATTCATAAAACATTCAGACAACAACTTTTATATGTCACTCAGACACAATATTGTACACTCGTCTGCATAGGGCTGCATCTGGCTCACATCAGGGCCACAGCAGGCCTACAGTACATACAGTAACAACAGGGCCATGATAAGGCCACAGTGGCGCCATATTAGTGCTACATCAGGGCTACATCATTGAAACATATGGGCTACATAAAGGGCTACATAGGGGCCATACTACGGTAAGTAAGGGGCTGCTGGGTTGCTGTGACCTCATTATGTCCTGTTCTGATATAACCACACACTTAATATTCCACCATAACCTTTCCCAGTCCCAGCAAACACACTAGACAAACTCCCATCTTATTACTGATTAGCAGCCAGAAAGGTCAGATGTGTAATAGTCAACAACACACGCAGCCTGCACTGGGCTCACACGAAATAGGCCAGCTCTCTCGGTGTGTGTGTGTGTGTGTGTGTGTGTGTGTGTGTGTGTGTGTGTGTGTGTGTGTGTGTGTGTGTGTGTGTGTGTGTGTGTGTGCGTGCGTGCGTGCGTGCGTGCGTGCGTGCGTGCGTGCGTGCGTGCGTGCGTGCGTGCGTGCGTGCGTGCGTGCGTGCATGCGTGCGTGCGTGTGTGTGTGTCCATAGATCCAGCAACCACCCAATGTGTCCATGCATATGCTAGCATGCATGCTGGGCAAACAGTAATATCTGAGATAATGGGGAAAATGTGCTTTGTGTGTGTTGTTTTTGGAAGTGAACAGTGTTCTTCTTTCACACGCACATGCACGCACGCACGCACGCACGCACACACACACACACACACACACACACACACACACACACACACACACACACACACACACACAAACACACACACACACACACAAACACACACACGCACACGCACACACACAAGCACACACACACACACAGACGCAAACGCATATGCACACACACGGACACAAACGCACACACACACACACACACACACACACACACACACACACAGACGCAAACACACACACACACACACACACACACACACACACACACACACACACACACACACACACACACACACACACACACACATTGCACATGCACATACACACATTCTCTCTGTCTTACACACACACACACACACACACACACACACACACACACACACACACACACACACACACACACACACAGGTTCTGTCTGTCTCACACACGCACGCACGCGCGCGCACACACACACACACACACACACACACACACACACGCACACACACACACGCGCACACACACACACACACACACACACACACACACACACACACACACACACACACACACACACACACACACACACACACACACACACACACACACACACACACACACACACACACACACACACACACACACACAGGTGGACTAGGAGAGGGATCTGAGCAGATAAAGTCAAAGTGGAAATCTGACCTTTACATCAAAGGTTTCAATATCGGTTTCAGAAAGTACAAGCTCTGCCACAAATTTGATCCAACCAGCCCCGACTCACGCACATGATAAGAGACATAAGCTGTAGAACAGACAGCTAAATCAGATAGGCCTACTCAGTCAAGTTACCTACTGAAGTCATCTACAATACTGAACATAACCTATATGACCACTGATTGTACTTTCTGCTGCTGCTGTGTTTGTGTGTGTGTCTAGTTCCATGTAATTTGCATGAAACTTAGCTGATACTTTCAACTATACTGTATACTGTTTAGGAGTTCGGGTATTGGTTGCAGTCCTTGTAGCAGTCTGAGGTAAAGTGTCTTTCTTAACCCCTTAGCACAGCACTATGGCTCTCTGCAATGTCACAGCAATGTTGTTATGAGGTAGCTAAGCATTTGATGTAGTTAAGCAGTTTCAGCAAGTGAATAGAATCGCCGGCAACCCCTGCTGCAGTGAGAGGCTACGGGCACTTCAGCCATGGATAACACAGTATTTGATCCTAAAACCCTCTGATTGAAGGCATAACTCCCTAACCATGTTGTCAGACTGCTTGTATTGCCTCGTGACTGATGAAACATTTGCCTTGCTTTCAGTAGAATTGTAACACATTGCTATACATCGCAGAATCAGACTGAATTGATTCAAATTGAATTGTTACCTGTCAAATCGTAATCAAATCAAATTGTAAGGGCAATCCTAATGCATACCACTAGTCCATATGTTGCATGAGTTTGTGAGGCAGCATGGCCATTTGTTCGGAGCATAAATGTGTATGTGACCGGAAAACAAAACGTTAATAAATAGTCAAATAAGTACCCGACTGAGGCGTCAACTCGGTCGTGTTTCACTCATATGAAATGCCAGGTTATAACAGCGGAGAGAATTAGTGAGTTGTATTGTCAGTGATTAATGGAGGAACGGGAGCTGCATTAATGCGAATGTGAATGTGACGTCTTCGAGGCTGATGAATGAAGTGGCTTCTGTTCTTGACAAGGTGGCATTTTAAACCTCTTTACAAATCACCCGACACTCCCCAGGGGATGTTTGTGTGTGTGTGTGTGTGTGTGTGTGTGTGTGTGTGTGTGTGTGTGTGTGTGTGTGTGTGTGTGTGTGTGTGTGTGTGTGTGTGTGTGTGTGTGTGTGTGTGTGTGTGTGTGTGTGTGTGTGTGTGTGTGTGTGTGTGTGTGTGTGTGTGTGTGTGTGTGTGCGCGAGCGCGCGTGTGTGTGCGTATGCGTATGCTTGTGCGTGTGCGTGTTCCTGTGCGTGCACGTGTGTATATGTGTGTGTGTGTGTGTGTTCTGCGTGTGAGTCCTGTGTGTGTGTGTGTGTGTGTGTGCATGTCTGCCATGTACTTCCATCTTCCCCTCATGCTTGCCTCAAAGTACACAATTTAAACCCCTTAGCACAAACCATCTGTAATAACTTTGATGTCACCAAAATGGTAATGACCAAGTCTTAATAGGTTACTGAAGGCTCTCTGTATTGTTATAGCAATGCTGTTATGATGTAGTGTCTTCAGCCAAGAGTGACTATGCCTGTCGACAGATGGGCCCATCTGCAGGAAGAGACTGCACATCTTTTTGGGTTCCTGATCTGTCTTCAGTTTGGCTTTAGCAAAATGTAGGTGGCCTTGGCGTAATAGTACAAGGATTGATCTTTTGACCAGAGGGTTGCAGTTCAAATCCCATCCGTAACTGGTGGTGGGTTGCAGTTCAAATTCCACCTTTACTGGCGGGAAGAACGTGTGTGGTGTCCTCATCCGCTCATCCATGGTTTCAGTGCCCTTCAGCAAATTTGGCACCCAATGCCCACAGTGCTAAAAGGACTGTAACCACCTTCATAATCTCAACTTGGAGTCTCTTTGGACGAGAGCCGCAGCGGCTAAGTGCAATGCAATGTTTAAAAAAAAATTGCTACTACATTGATAGAGAAGGATATTAAGGAAATAACTGCCTCAAACATGATGACTGAAAGGGGGTGAGATCTGTACCCATGTTCAGTTTCACGCCGACCGGCTGTGCCAACCCTGATGAGATGTGCCAGCTCTGGCTCTGGCACTGACAGGCAGGCAGCGCTATCGTACAGTAATCCTCTTAGGGTGCCAGTTACACTTGCTTCCCTCCGCGCCCGTTTGGCCCCGCGGGCACGATCTATCCATCTCACTGGCAAGCGATTGGCAGGCGGATTTCATGAGGACGTGTTTCATTTCTCTTTATGGTAATCAGAAAAATATGTAATCAGCACATTAGCAACCATACACAAACACACAAACACACACACACTAAAACACACACACACACTAAAACACACACTCACACACATGAACACACGCATGAATGCACTTGAAACACACACACACACACACACACACACTCACACACACACACACACACACACACACACACACACACACACACACACACACACACACACACACACACACACACACACACACACACACACACACACACACTGAATGATGGCCCACAGTCTTGACGATCGCTCTTGGTCGATTACTGAAAAGACAG
>NC_085866.1:28222811-28225311 GCF_034702125.1 Engraulis encrasicolus | reverse complement strand
GCATGAGTTTCCACAGGCAGGATATACTGTAATGCAGTGGTGCTCAAACTGTGGTACGCGTACCACTGGTGGTACTTGAGACATCTCTGGTGGTACTTGAGACATCTCTGGTGGTACTTGGAAGAATTATTTTTTGAGGATTGATTTGAAGGCTGATCAAGTTGTTGCAGTTGAAAATGTCTCTTTGGTCTCACATTTTGCAAAATTGAGTTTTATGAATCTGAAAACATAATGCAGAATAATACAAGGCAAGCAAGGAATGTAAAAACAAACTTGCACTGAATCTGACCGTATCTGTTGATGCCATTATGAACCTCTCCTCTATTGACTGGTAAAAGTGAAAATGGAAGGTCTTTACTGCGATATTCTAATGTTGGTTGTCAAGGTGTTACTCGGAGAGCTCAATATTTTCTCAGGTGGTACTTCACACAAAATGTTTGAGAACCACTGCTGTAATGCATACCAGAGACACCATACATGAGACAAAATGAACAAGGGCGATTCGTAACACCAATATGGCATGTGCTTGCACATCTCCCACCTGTCCGGCAAAAAGATCCAGTTGCCTTTTGAGGTGCACTGTCATTGATCCAATCATCTCGCAAGCAACTCCTGCTCATGCACAGTTGAAAAATATAGAGAAATAGCTGCCCCAAGGCATTGTCAAGATGGCCGCCAACTGAAGGGACTAATACGGACGGACTTTGATGCATGTGGCTTTCCGCCGGTGTCTGGCTTATTCCTCCGGGCTTAACCCGGTGTCCTGCCTATTCCCCTGAGCTTAGCCGTATTGATTTGTTGTGATCTGTCCTTTGTTTGAAGCCTTCATGCTCCGTTGTCCTTGTGTGCTTTTGAAGCTTGCTGTGTACTGTAGCATTGCCTTCCTCCAATACCAATTGTTTAGCCTTGTGGTCTGCTCCTACAGTACAAGGCCAACACTGTGACAGTCCCAATGGTTTTCTGCCATTGTCCCCAGTGGTGGAATAAGCCCAGGGACAGATTGCCGCATGGACCAACTGGGCAAAGGCCCAGGGCCACAAGACTCAAGGGGGCACTGGAGCTCTAACCTCTATCTAAAATCACACTACATTTTCCAAATTTCTCTCGGGGATCAACCTCTCAAACAACGAGCCTCTCACACATCTGGCCTAAAACCCTGAATTGTAGGGTAAACTAGCAACACCCACTGAGGGGGGCCTTCCTTGTCGTCTGGCCCAGGGGCCCATGGAATCATAATCCGTGCCTGAATAAGGCACCTGCTGCTCCTGGAGCAAGGCCATTCCTTTCAGGTTTGGGAATATTATTTTCATCTTTATTTGACAGGACAGTGTGAGAGGTGGACAGGAGGCGGATTGGGAGAGAGACAGGGAGGGTTCGGCAAAGGACCTGGGCCGGGAATAGAACTCGGGTCAGCCACATGGCAGGTGAGTGTCCTACCGGTTGGCCACGGCAGGGCCAGGGAAAATTATTTTCTTTCGAGAGCGCTTCCCATTCTTTCCCACATGGGCCCATCGACAGACCTACTCATTCTTTGCTGAAAGCACTCAACGACATCTTAACAACATACGGTATATGACAATGCAGAGTCTTAAGTAACTGATTAAGATGTGGTCATTACCATTTCGGTGACAATTAGGTTATAACAAGGGCTCTGCGCTAACGGATTAATACAGCCTTGCACTTGACACATAGTCTGTTTTTCACTTTTTACTGACACTGCAGTACTTTGCATTGGTAATGTTTTTTGTATATTGCTGTATTGTGTTTTTCAAGTTCTTGTATATTGCTGCACTCTGTATTTCCTACACTTTGCATATTGCTGAGTGCTGTATGTCTGCTTCTGTAAGTCGCTTTGGATAAAGTCACCCACTAAATGTAAAGCAATGAAAGTACTGTAATGTCTCAGTTGTCTTCTGTAAACTGACAGCTGTTTAGACCCTTTTTATCCTGAGTAATGACTCTGTATATCTCCACACCTGCCCGCACACACACGCACCCAACCACGCACACACACACACACACACAGGCACACAGGCATGCACACACACACACACACACACAGGCACACAGGCATGCACACACACACACACGCATATAGCCATGCACACACACACACACGCATGCCAGGCACGCACGCACGCACACAAACACACACACACACACACACACACACACACACACACACACACACACACACACACACACACACACACACACACACACACAAAGGTATGCACAACGCATGCATACACACCCTGCCACTTTCACCTCATTCTGAAAGATGAGCGCACGGCTCAGTGCGCACAAACACACCCATATACACACACCCTGACACTTTAACCTAATACAGAGTGATGACTCTGTACCTCTCAACGGACATGTGCACAGAAAACACGCACACACACACACACACACACGCTCATGCGCACACACACACACGCACACACACACACACACACACACACACACACACACACACACACACACACACACACACGCG
>NC_085866.1:28185311-28187811 GCF_034702125.1 Engraulis encrasicolus | reverse complement strand
CGGCGATTCTATGGCGGGAGTTACGTTCATCACGTTAGCGCTTAGCTTACGCATGCTATTTGAACGGTGAATGATCGTCAGACGGCGGAATCGTAAAATAGGCTATAAATAGATCTAGCGACAGCATATTTAGATACTACAATGTTGATTTATGCATTCGATTTTCAATATCTACATACATAAGTGTCAGAATAAAGAGTATGATAAGGTAGTAGCTTGGGTAGTAGCCATGTTTGTTTTTCAGGTTTCCGGTTGAGAGGGAGGTGGCGCACAGCATGTTGGGTACCAAGGCAGCGAAGTCAGCATCTGATGTATCCTCGAAATATCCCTGTTACGCCCACAAATGCAGTCAACTGCCAAGGAAGGAAATAAAGCAATTTTTCGTTTCGATCCACACTTCATGACTCGATGTCCAGTTAGCTCACTGGAAGGACAGCTGCCTTCCCTGTTTCGAATTGGGCCAGACATAGAAAAGATCATGGACAAAAACACAACCAAGGACACGTACACGGACACACACACACACATTCCCTCTGAACCATATGGGCGATAGTGTGCTTTTGATTCTCACCCTACTACACGGTGTGAGGTCTTGGCTAACACACGCACGCACGCACGCACGCACGCACGCACGCACGCACACACACACACACACACACACACGCGCGCACGCGCACGCACACACACACACACACACACACACACACACACACACACACACACACACACACACACACACACACACACACACACACACAAACAATCTAACCCTAAGTGAGGTTAAGGTCTCTCAGTGCCAATTAGGCCATGCAGTAGCACCTCAGTCCCTCTCCACAGCATACATGGCAGTCAGGCGGGTGGGCAGGCAGGAAAGACAGTTAGTCCCGCTAATAAGCAGCCATGTGTGAATGCAGCGTGGCCCTGCCACCTCCCCAGTACCCCACACCCAGCTGAGCTGCAAATAGGCAGCCGCCATCAGGAGCCACCACACACTCATCTGGGCCCAATGAGCAAGGCAGGAGATATTCCAAGGCAAAGCAAGGCACCGTTGCTACTATTGTACTCCGGAGCACAATCGGAACAGGTAGGAGATGGTCCCCTGTTCTCAATAACTGCACCGTCAGGCACCAGATCTGGGATGATGCTTATTCACCCAGGCCAAGCTAGTAAAAAGACTATTGGATCTCCACAACACTAAGCATACACTCATCTGGGATCATACGTATTCACCCAGGCCAAGCTAGTAAAAAGACTACAGGATCTCCACAACACCAAGCATACACTCATCCGGGACAAGACTCATTCGTTCAGGTCATGGTGGTCAAAAGACGTTAGTTGTAACCAACTGGGCGTCTGGACAGAGAGGAGAGTGGTGGCGGACAGGCAGTCAGTCCAGCTAATAAGCAGCCATGTGTGAAGGCAGCGTGGCCCTGCCACCTCCCCAGTACCCCACACCCAGCTGAGCTGCAAATAGGCAGCCGCCATCACACACTCATCTGGGCCCAATGAGGAAGGCAGGAGATATTCCAAGGCAATGCAAGGCACCGTTGTTACTATTGTACTCCCGAGCACATTCAGTACAGGCAGGAGATATCCCAAGGCAATTTCAGAACTACAGTATACAGTAGATCAATTGCTTTGGTCCGCACTTGTCATGAACATGTCTTTGTGTGTGTGTGTGTGTGTGTGTGTGTGTGTGTGTGTGTGTGTGTGTGTGTGTGTGTGTGTGTGTGTGTGTGTGTGTGTGTGTGTGTGTGTGTGTGTGTGTGTGTGTGTGTGTGTGTGTGTGTGTGTGTGTGTGTGTGCGTGCGTGCGTGCGTGCGTGCGTGCGTGCGTGCGTGTGTGTGTGTGTGTGTGTGTCTGTCTGTCTGTCTGTCTGTCAGTGTATGTGTGTGTGTGTGTGTGTGTGTGTGTGTGTGTGTGTGTGTGTGTGTGTGTGTGTGTATGCGTGTGCGTGTGCGTGTGCGTGTGCGTGTGTGTGTGTGTGTGTGTGTGTGTGTGTGTGTGTGTGTTTACCTGGTAAAAGTTGGGCCAGTAGATGCTGATGGCCAGCTCCACCTGAGAGAAACACAGAGAGAAAGAAAGGAGATAAAGAAACAAATAGAAAGAAAGGAAGAAAAGAAAAAGAGATATTTTACAGTTGTTTCACGAGTTTGCCCTCCAGTGCTTGGTGTACAGTTAGGCATAAGCAATAGGCATGTTTGGCATGTTAGCTGGCCTCGATCCTGGGGTGCTTTCCCCCAACCCCTTTACAGTAAGTGTAGGGGTAATGTATTCAGGTGATCTAATAGAATGGAGATGTAGGGGGAGGTGGTGGGACGATTCGGACAGCCTACGTGCATAACAGGTGAAGGAGGGAAGAAGGGATTTAAATTTGCGCGAAGGCGGGAGCTAGTAATGCGAGCTGTCAATCACTCTCAGATTTCCTCCAGAACTATGTTTATATTTAACCTCCTAACAACCTGTGTCCTCATATGAGGACATCATTTTTTGAGAAAAC
>NC_085866.1:28165311-28167811 GCF_034702125.1 Engraulis encrasicolus | reverse complement strand
GTAGTCATACTGTATTCCGTTCATGACGAATGGGGGGGGGGGGGTGAAGGGGGTCAAAATGCCTTGGTACTCAACGCCACGCAACAGGATGGTGGAACAACCAATCCCCACACACTTCTGTGTAACATCACAGCTGTCTTTCAGAACGTACACGCGACACGCCCCTTTGTAGGTGAAGTGGCAACTCCGAGCCGTCGCAGCAGTGAATGCGTGTGATCACCACAGCCACAAACAAGTTTCCTAATAAATCGTGTTTTCACTTACACAGTTTAAAAATGCTTCGTTTTCAACCACATGGCCCTCCTTTATCAACCAGAGAAATGTTAAGCAATTTGGGGCTTGTTAAATGGTTATATTTATGATTGTTGTCAACATGGCATGTTCGGTGTTAGCTAGCTAGCTGTATACCCATAACTAATACACGGCTGGATACCTAGCTCTGTGTAATTGACGACAGGTTGGCTAGCCGCTCGCTCGGTAGACTAGGTGTCATTCCCATCTATTTAGTAAGCTACTTAAAGACTTTCAAAGCTCCCAAATGTCTTGTTTTTAATGACATGGATCTTAGTAGAATTTGGGGCAGGCATATAATACAAGGCTGGATACCTAGCTCTGTGTTATTGACGACAGGTTAGCTAGCCACTAGCTTGGTAGACCAGGTGCCATTCCCATCTATTTAGTAAGCTACTCAAAGACTTCAAAGCTCCCAAATGTCTCGTTTTTAATGGCATGTGTCTTATTAGAAATTGGGACAGCAATTTCATTCTACACCTACAGTAGTGGTCTGATAATAGTGTGTGACTATCTGGTTCTGTAAAATGCTCAAATTAGCTTACCGAGCTAGTTTAAAACATCGAATGATCAAATGGTAATGTTTTGTGATCTATTTGTGTCCGATAAGTTCATGGTGTATTATTAAATCAATCCATGTCAGCCACGAAATGTATTATCATCCAGGCTTTTTAAATTAAGTTAACACTTTCGTGCTGTACGTAGCACGGACGGATTCCATGTTTAGAAAGTTTCCTGTTTACTAGGTAGCCCGGCCCCCCTCGCGATTTGATTGGCCCTGTCATCGGATAACTTTCAGCCTCGCAAAACGACCGGGGTCCGCTAGACTGCCCCCGGGAGCAAATTCAATTTGCGGTCGCTAGGGGCGTCTAGATTTCTAGGCTAGCAGTTTTCCACTGGTGGAATGGTGTGCATTATAGGGCCAGAGAGAGAAGAGCACTCCAAAGGACTTGTGTCCGTGTCTAGCTGTCTGCGGATGGGGGGATTTGCTGACAGGGGATCGGGCTATAATCTATCACTAGGACAGGATAGGCTAGGGCAGCGTGTCTGTCTGAGGGCGTGTGTGAATGGGAGGAAGAGAAAGTAATCAGAATCAGACATCAGATTTAAATGTGTGTGTGTGTGTGTGTGTGTGTGTGCTCCAGGGGGTGAGGTAGCGTATGTGTGTGTGTGTGTGTGTGTGTGTGTGTGTGTGTGTGTGTGTGTGTGTGTGTGTGTGTGTGTGTGTGTGTGTGTGTGTGTGTGTGTGTGTGTGTGTGTGTGTGTGTGTGTCTGCGTGTGTTCGTGCGTGTGTGTGTGTGTGTGTGTGTGTGTGTGTGTGTGTGTGTGTGTGTGTGTGTGTGTGTGTGTGTGTGTGTGTGTGTGTGTGTGTGTGTGTGTGTGTGTGTTTGATTTACAGTAAGAGCTACTGCATCTAATCTCCATCAGTCAGGACCACTGTATCTGTTACTGTCTGATATTCACCAGGCCAGGCCATTAGGCTGATTTCATTGGGATAACCCCCCACCCCCCCACCCCCATTATTTTACCCTCATTGTCAGGGCAGTGAATGTTTGGATGGGAGACAAGCATAGGAGAGAGAGATGGTGTGGGGCCGGGAAATGACCCAAGGTTGAATTCAGCCCGAGCACACACCATGTGTACTGTACTTACAGGTGTATTGACACAGATTTCAGAGGAATATTTTCCCATATCGTTCAGTACATGTTTTTACCTTTATTGTTAGGACAGTGAAGATTTGGATGAGAAACTAGTGTCGGGGAGAGAGATGATGTGGGGCCTGGAATTGATGCTGAATTTAGATGCTGATTTTAGACCCAGCTCATCATGGGTACCTTGCAGCGGTATTTCCAAACCAGGGGTACACCTGCCACCTGAAAGGGCCCCCCTTCATATACATACACTGTAACTGGGATTCAATTATGGGGGGCCCCATATCCCTGGGCCCGGGGCAACATACCCCTCTTTTCGCCCCTGTCGACTGGCCTGAGCCAACATAGCTAAAATATGCAAAACAAATGAAATAATAAAAAAATATTCTTGGAGTGAAAGGGCCAGTCCCTGGTTGCCAGCGAGTGGGCTGCAAGTGTTCAGCTTCACACTTCCAATGATTCAAATTGTTTTTAGTTTCGTTAGCGTTAATTTTGCTTTATGATTATTTTTTCTCTCTCTCTCTATCCTCCCAAAAATACTTCAGCCTCCCTGTATC
>NC_085866.1:28145311-28152811 GCF_034702125.1 Engraulis encrasicolus | reverse complement strand
TCCTCTCTTGCTCTCCTCCCCCTCTCACACGAGAGAGAAGCCCCGGCCCCAGGCACATCTCCCTGTTGTTCTACTCCCTAATCTCCTCTTCTCCTGTTCTCCCCCTCCTCTCTTCTCCTCATCTCCTCCTCCCCTCATCTGCCCTTCTCCTCTTCTCCACATCTCCCTTTCTCTCTCATCTCTTCTCCTCCTCTCTCCTCCGCTCACATGAGATAGGGCCCCAACACATCTCTTTCCTCGTCGTCCCTCCTCCCTATTCTCCTCTTGTCCTCTTTTATTACTATATTGTATCTTTCTCTCTCTTCTGCCCTTCTCCCCTCATCTGCTCTTCTCTTCTCATTTCCTCTCCTCCTGCTCTCCTCCTCCCTCTTCCCAATTCTTCTCCTCCCCTTATTCCCTTCTTCTCCCTATCTCCCTTTCTCTCTCCTCCATTCTTCCCTCATCTCCTCTTCTCGCTCTTTTCCTCCTGCTCTCCCTTTCTCCCTCTTCTCCTCTTCTAATCCTACTCCATGTGCTCCCCTCACCCCCCCCCCTCTCCAATGTATTCAGTCCATCCCCTTACCTTCTCTCTCATCCTCCTCTCCTCCTCGGTACTCCTTTTATCTCCTCATCTACTATTTTCCTGCTCAAGAGAGGTAGAGAGAAAGAGAGAGAGAGAGAGAGAGAGAGAGAGAGAGAGAGAGAGAGAGAGAGAGAGAGAGAGAGAGAGAGATGCCACTACCCTCATCAGGAGGTTTTGGGTGTCAAGTACCATAAACACATTGATTTACAAGACCACATTGACACATTGTGTTTGTGTGTGT
This sequence comes from Engraulis encrasicolus, assembly GCF_034702125.1. Lineage (NCBI taxonomy): Eukaryota > Metazoa > Chordata > Actinopteri > Clupeiformes > Engraulidae > Engraulis > Engraulis encrasicolus. Next base: position 28,152,008 of record NC_085866.1, on the reverse strand, counting down.
GTGCGTGCGTGTGTGTGTGTGTGTAATTGGGGACTAATGTGTCTTCTGATGAGCAGCAATTACTGCACCAGTTTCAAAATACCCTTATTGCCTCTATCACCACACACATGCTGTACGGACCCGCAGCAGAACATTGAAATGCGACTATAACTCTCTCAAGCTAACACGGAATGTCGCAGACATCTAAATGGCAAATTGTGAAGCATGTCGCATTATAGAGTGTGTATACTCATGCTGTATACTGTATGTTGCTGTATAAGACTGCAAACATACACAGCAATAAAGCATGACAAAAAGAGAATTTCATGTGTCTTAGATTAGAGCTAGCCAGCAGATATTCTTTTTCACAGACAGAGTACCCCGAATTGGCTAAAGCTAACAAAAGTCTGTATATATCACCAAAAAAAAACAAACAAAACAAGTAAATAAGCAAACTAACGAAAACCAGAAAAAAAAACACTTTGACACTCAACTCTCAATCCTCTCTAACGATTGCTTTGGGGGACACCTGCAGCTTCTGAAAGACAGCAGGGTTATTAGATCTAGCCAACAGAGATTAATTTGCAAAACCGAACAGAATTGGCTTTAACAATCCTTTAAAACCTTTCAAACAATAAAGAAACAACAACAAGAATGCTTTGATAATAACCAGCAACTCGTGCCAACATACATGGATATTGCTTCGGGGCACACACACACCCTGCTGAAAGACAGTGGGGTACCACGTCCCCCTGAAAGCTGTTTTACTAATGCACAATGCTTAGCCACAGCACACACACACACACACACACACACACACACACACACACACACACACACACACACACACACACACACACACACACACACACACACACACACACACACACACACAGCACACGGCGTAGCCAACCTGACATTGTTACTACTACAATGAAATTTAACATGATGCATAATTATTTTTTCTTGGCTTATTTCTCACCAGACATTGTGCCCTTTGATATTTCCATCTGTTGCCCACAATTATGCGTAACAGTCTGTTTGTGTGCATGCGTGTGTGTGTGTGTGTGTGTGTGTGTGCGAGTGTGTGTGTGTGTGTGTGTGTGTGTGTGTGTGTGTGTGTGTGTGTGTGTGTGTGTGTGTGTGTGTGTGTGTGTGTGTGTGTGTGTGTGTGTGTGTGTGTGTGTGTGCAATTATGCGTGACTCAGTGTGTGTGTGTGTGTGTGTGTGAAGCGTGTATGGGGCAGTGTGGAAAGGGCACTCCAGGCCTCTGGCACAAACAGGAAGAAGACCTTGCAAGCACCCACCTCCCACCACCCCCACCCCCCACACACACTGCTGCCTTTGTTGTGTGTGTATGTGTTTGTTGTTTGTGTGAGTGTTTTGTGTGGGTGTGTGAGCTTGTGAGTGCACATATGTGTGTATGTTGCATGTGTGTGTGTGTGTGTGTGTGTGTGTGTGTGTGTGTGTGTGTGTGTGTGTGTGTGTGTGTGTGTGTGTGTGTGTGTGTGTGTGTGTGTGTGTGTGTGTGTGTGTGTGTGTGTGTGTGTGTGTGTGTGTGTGTGTTGCATATGTGTGCGTGTGTGTATAACATGTGTGTTTCCTCTGCTGAATCTTTTCCTTCAGGGTCTGCTGGAACACCTCGATGCCTTTTGAGGTGACAGTGGTGACCTTTCAGAGATGTCCTTTGGCGAGCACGATTGCATCTCGCCTCTACACACACACACACACACACACACGCACACGCGCACACACACACACACACACACACACACACACACGCACACACACACACACACACACACACACACACACACACACACACACACACACACACACACACACACACACACACACACACACTCATCTTCCTTCTATTCTCCCTGCGTGCAGCATGTTGGAGAGCACAATTGCATCTCACCTCTTTTCTCCCTGTGTACATCATGTCTCTGAACACTGAATGGTCTTGCTGGAGCATTTCACCCAGCTAAGGCCTACGTCTGTGTATTGTACCCAGCTAAGGCCTACGTCTGTGTATTGTACCCAGCTAAGGCCTACGTCTGTGTATTGTACCCAGCTAAGGCCTACGTCTGTGTATTGTACCCAGCTAAGGCCTACGTCTGTGTATTTTACCCAGCTAAGGCCTACGTCTGTGTATTGTACCCAGCTAAGGCCTACGTCTGTTTATTGTACACAGCTAAGGCATATGTCTGTTTATTTTAACCAGCTAAGGGCTACGTCTGTGTATTGTACCCAGCTAAGGCCTACGTCTGTTTATTGTATACGGCTAAGGCCTACGTCTGTTTATTGTATACGGCTAAGGCATATGTCTATTTATTTTAACCAGCTAGGGGCTACGTCTGTGTATTGGACCCAGCTAAAGCCTATGTCTGTTAACTGTATTTTAATCAGCTAAGCTAATTCTGATTATCATCGACTTTCAGATCTCGTACCGAGATTCTGATCTGACCAAGAAAATAACGAATAACGTTTACTCTGTTTGCAACTGGTCGATGCCAGAAAGGGCTGCGCTGAAGTGTAAACTGAACATTTACTTAGTCCCAATAGCACGTGTCCATGGCCGTAGCCAGCCATGTGAAGTAGGCGAGGTCCATGATGAAATTTTATTATTAATATAAAATATAAATTAAAAAGGAATTCATAAAATAAATAAATATAGGCTACACAGGCCTATATATAGGGCCCTCCTCTATGAATGTATAGGCCTGATGTGAAATAGTAAATATGTAGATATGTATAATAATAAATATGTTGTAGTTTTCAGACAACTCAGCCTATTCCCTTTGAATGGCTATGCTTTGGTATCATGCCTCTTTTATTATAAACAGCATCCTCCCAGTCAGTAAAGCCCTTTGTAAGGAAACTAAAGCTTGACCCTGAAGTTGCACAATAAGCTAGGCCTACATCCTCAGATGGCAAGTTGCTCAGCCATTCATATTTTTCTCCCAATGAAATTACACTTCAGCTGTTTTCCTCCAAAGATACAGGGATAGCTATCTCTGTAGTGCAAACCACCTATTTTGGAGTAAACTTTTTTCTTCCTTGAGTCGCATCAAATGTTTTGTTTTTATTTAGTTGTTATAGTTCTTCACAAGCGCAGAAGACAAAAGTCTATCAACGAGAAAGAAAAGTAGCCTATCCTCCGCGCTCCTGAGCCATCTGATGCGTCACGGCCATGCAGACACAGTAGGGCCTATCACGGGAGTCTCTTCAGGTGTGGATATTTTACTGCGATTGACTCTGACGAAGACGTGGCAACGTCGATAGTCTTGGCACTTGTCCAAATTAACAGGAAAATATCCACACCTGAAGATGTTCCGGTGACCTCCTCTGTCAGTGCTTATCACATGTTTCCAATTTACAATCAATTACCTTTCACGGATATCCTGCTTTTACCTTTATGCAGCAGCTGATGCAGCAGCCGGCCTTCTTAAAATGACTCAAATGGCTTTTTAAGACACCATAGCCTACTTGTTACGCATGAGCTTTATGTAGGCTATACAACGGTTGGCTTTCTGTTAGCGGAGATCTCACCAAGCGCGGGCTTTCTGATAGCGGAGATCTCACCAAGCGCGTGCTTAATGGGCGCGTTCGTGACGGCACATTACTGCGCAGGCTGCTCACGCACACTTTGCCATTTCAATGCATTTTTCCAACCAGAAAGCATGGTAATTTTGCGTTGCGCAATGCTCTGTCACGAACGCGACCAGACACTTGCGATGTCAGCTGAGTTGCGTTCTCTCCCACGAGTCGCACCAGCACCACTTACGATATTAATCAATCTTGTTTACTCTCAAAAACAGAACACAAAGGCAAAACTAGAACACATAGCACATGGATGTTAACCACAGTTTGCAAAGGACGCTTCACAAAGGTTTATAGATGTTTTTGTGTGTTTCAGTTGGTCATATTTGCCGTTAAAATAATAATAATAATAAAAAAACCTCTCACGATAGGCGAGGTCCGGACCTCGCTAGCCTCAAATGTAACTACGGCCATGCACGTGTCTGCTTAATCCACAACACAGACACGCACATACACACACACACACACACACACACAAAGGGAATTTTCACCGGACACCTTACTATGGTGTGCCCACATGTGTGCGTGTGGCTGCACCTATGTGTGTGGGGCAGGGGCAGGGGCAAGTGGGTTTGTGTGTGTGTATGTGTATACATGTCGTTTAGAGGAGGTCTTGTAGCTCAAATGTATTACAGAGCAGTAGCTGGAAGTTGCATTGTGGCAATTGCAGTGTGTGTGTGTGTGTGTGTGTGTGTGTGTGTGTGTGTGTGTGTGTGTGTGTGTGTCAGAGGCGATTCCTCTTTGAGTACAAGGGAGGCGCAGCCTCCTGTCCAAAATCACGGAGAATAGTATGTAAACTAATGCTTTACACGACTTAATAACATTGCTATTTCAGACCTAGCTTCATAGAAAATGCATGTGCTCAACTTAGAGATGAAACCAATCTGTAATAGGATCCCGAGACTCGCACGAGTTTTTTTTCGCTCATGACAACGCAAGCGAGTCGAGTCTCAATGGACTTCAATGGCATGTGGAATTGTACGCTTTTCCAATGGCAAAATGCTAAACGGTCATTGGCTATTGCCGTGAAATTTTTTTGATTTTGAGACTGAGCCTCACTGGGAGTGAATGGAGAAGAGAGAGGAGGGGGGAGGTACCGGAGACTGAAGCTCCGGCTTGTGATTGGGTGAACCCCGTGTCAGTAGGCTACAGAAGTTGATTTCATTTCGAAATGCGGATATGTTATTAATTTGACTGAGAAGTTTCGTCGTGTAACCAGTGGGGAAGCTATTCATTGCGGTGTACTCCAGTTTTGTGTACATATTCTTGTAAACCTAGTGTTGCGAATAAAGTCTTAATAGTGGCATTATTAGTCCTTATCCTTTTCAATCTCCCAATTCAAAAGTTGAGGTTAACTTGCCTACTTTTTGTTAGGGCTAGCTTGCAAGAAAGCTAAGAGAGCTATGCAAAATGCCAAGCATTGTGGATTAAATTCTTGCGAATTCCAGTCGTCCTTATGAGGAGAAAATGAATATCAAGGAGCAGAGCAGAGCACTGCCTAATATTGACTTGGTGAAAAAGGTAGGGAAGAACAACCGTTTCTTTTGAGCTTTCGTGGTGTCTGATCAACTGGTTAACTGTCCCGTGATAGGCGAGTCCTTGTTTCCTACTGTGTTGGCAATGTCTGGTAAATAATTAAAGATTTTGCGACCTCTTAAGCCGTGCACCCAGTAATGAACAAAGACATAGGCAAAATCAATCACATCAATTATGTGGCGGAGGTAGGCCTAATAATAATAATAATAATAATAATAATAATAAAAAAAAAACATTTCCCTATGAATAGGCTACAAGGGGGATAATGATTAATGATTAACACATTTGTTTCAACAAGAGTCCTTTAGTGTGTGAGGCCATATGTGGCTCAGGACCAATATAAGATGTGTGTCAAAATTGTCCCCCCCCCCTTTTTTTTTTGCGTTCTGGACATATTGTAATTGAACAGCCTCCCCTGTTTGACAGACTACCAGCCGCCACTGGTGTGTGTGTGTGTGTGTGTGTGTGTGTGTTGCAGTGTGTGTGTGTGTGTGTGTGTGTGTGTGTGTGTGTGTGTGTGTGTGTGTGTGTGTGTGTGTGTGTGTGTGTGTGTGTGTGTGTGTGTGTGTGTGTGTGTGTGTGTGTGTGTGTGTGTGTGTGTGTGTGTGTGTGTGTGTGTGTGTGTGTCTTGCATTGTGTGTGTTGCAGTGTGTGTGTGCCTAATTCTCTTCCTCTGCCGACACAAGATGAAGTGGCCGTCACACTTGTGAGCTAGATATGTCTGTTAGGGAGTGTGTCTGTTGTGCTAGATATAAATATATATTTATTCGTTGGTGAGCAAGTCTGTTGTGGACCAGATGCAGTATATATCTGTTACTGAAAGTCTCTATTGTGTGAAAGAGCTTCATAATCAACTAAGGACCAGAATATGCAGGCTGACACAGAGACAAACACACACACACACACACACACACACACACACACGCACGCGCACATGCACACACATGCGCAAACGCACACATACACGCACACGCAAGTGCCTATGGAATGCACTGATTCCTGCGCTGGCCCACACCCGGGGTAGATTCTTCTAAGACATGTTGTGTGTTGGGTATGTACGTACATAGGCCTAGTATGAGTGCGTGTATGTGAGTTGGGTATGAGCGAGAGAGAGAGAGAGAAAGTGAGGGGGAGGGAGACATAGAGAGAGAGAGAGAGAGAGAGAGAGAGAGAGAGAGAGAGAGAGAGAGAGAGAGAGAGAGAGAGAGAGAGAGAATGAGTGTGCAAGTGGATGTGTGTGCGTGTGCATGTTCCATATAATAAAATAAAGTATGCAGTATGAAATATTCTCTGGAACAATAAAAAATGCAACATCTTCCTCTAAAGAAAGACAATAACACATCATGCGGTATACTGTAGAACTCCCTTACCGGAAAATCATGTACACCCTGCCCATGGTGATTATATATATTTTTTACAGTTGTTATTATCGTGTCGGATCTGTTTTGCTGTTTGCCTGTGACAGAAAGTGCTTTTGTTGTGTTTCAGAACGGAACTGCGCAGCCCCTATAATTTCTCCCATGTGAACGTGTGTGTGTGTGTGTGTGTGTGTGTGTGTGTGTGTGTGTGTGTGTGT
>NC_085866.1:28127811-28132811 GCF_034702125.1 Engraulis encrasicolus | reverse complement strand
CCTCAATTTAATACCAGTGATACTCAAACAAGTGGAAAGCTAGGGGGGAAAACAGGTCACTTTTTGTAATGGAAGTAGTCACTTCCAAAAGATGTTTTTGTCCAATTCTGTCTAAGGGAAGACATGTCAGCATTTGCAATCATCAACCCTCACAATCCTTGTTAGTGAGATAATAATAATAATAATAATAATAATAATAATAATAATAATTTGAATAATCTTTTCAAAATGATTTTGTATGGCACAGGTCATATCCTGCAGATTAAAGTGTAACAGCGTAACAGGTTGATAAGAACACAAGGGTTGGCCAATTTGCAAGGACACGGTCCTTTCTGAAGCCACAACGTACGGTCGGGGAGCTGTGAGGATGGATGCTTGGACAATTGGAGAAGCCATGCTGCCCCCAACAGGCACTTATTGGTAAGACACCATTAGATTGCTCCCACTTCTTCATGCCGTTCGTGTGTCTCTGAGAACAGCAAAGCTTTTATATCAGATACCTCTGCCCCCTCTATAATCAGTCCAACGAGTAGGGAATGGCAAAAAAACGCCGGATTCCTCAGAAGCATAAGGCAAAACATTTTATTACAATGATCTTAACCAAGTCATTGAGACTCTTATAGTTATCATGTTATGTAGTGTTTTGTTATTGTTAAGATTTCAGAACATTTGAATAACACATCCTAATAATTAATTCGAGGTACGCTGCAATATAATCGATAGATTATCTTAATTTTCATTTCAAGTCTCATGTGTTGCCTTGCCAGGTTTCTTCCTCACCAAACATGCTCGTGTATACTTCACATGTTGGACCCCCAACCTTGTTGGCTTGATTTGATTTTAGGTGTCCCTCGCTGAATTCACATAACCCATCTGTTGGGGAAATGAGCACAGGCTCGTTTTTTTTCTTGCTTTAAAACATTCACAGCCGCATTTCTCAAGTAATGCAACAAGGGAAAACTACTCTGCCAAATGCACTGCCGCGTCAGGCGTTGGACGTGGCCCCGGGGGCGCACATTTACAATGCAAGCCTATCGATTAGAGCGGCGATAATGTACCCATAGAGAGTTTTAAAACTCCATCCCGGTCGACAGGGGAAAAATGACCCCTTTTAAGAGCGGGGATGAAGCCGTTTGGTGTCACCTCCCTCCGGCGTAATGCGCTGGGTGCAGAGTGCCCGACTAGTCCATTTGCGAGCGAGCGCGCTGTCTAGCAGCACCTGCGAGTGAGTCCACTAATGCTGCTGCCCTCTCGTGCCCTCTGCGCGCTCCGGACCGCGGTGCTGTGCCAAGTAAACAAACTCTTTTCAGGAACAAAAACACATTTGGGTTTCCCCAAAGAGTACACTACACTCTAGGCTTCATCTGGTGGTCATGTTGGTAACTTTACCGACAGCACTAAACACTAGTTTGCCTTTTACATTAATGAGATATTATTCATAGTCATGTATAGTCGATTAAAATGAAATATCAAAACTGAAAAGGCAGAGTACGAGTGGATATGGATTGCGCAGCAATACTAAAAGTTCTATAGTACGTATACAGGGCTCTCACACAGTATCGCGGCACGCTCTCTCTGTCGTGGTTCCAGATTACGCACAAGTTATTGTGAGATACCGATAGCCTACACGGCGGCGAAGGCATGCGATATCACAACGCGTAGCCCACCACAAAAAATACATCCCATACCGATATTCAACTAATATAAAGGACTGTCTTATTCAGTATCGAAGCCTTTATCATGAATTAGACATTAACAGCTTTCCGTAATGTGACCTGGTCTTATCGGTCCGGCTTTCATGTCGGTTAACAGGTATGTGCTTAACTGGAATAAAAGTAAATTATTTTAAAATTTGATTTCATTGCTGCATGTCTTGTATGCTGTGCATTCCTCAACGACACAGGCAGACGAGGTCCGCGCGTCTGAAGGGAATGCTGTGGTATGCAGGGCACGCTATGGGCAGTGTTTTTCAAACTCTCAAGTCATTCCAAGAAGCAACGCGGTCGTGTTTATAAATAGGAAAAGGGATTGGAGACAACCTTACAATTACGAAGTCACCGCATCCACAAATGAGGCGATTCGCCGCCTGGCCCCGAGAGCACTCCCTATCAGTTAGACTGGTTAACTTGGTACGATTTAAAAACTTTGCATGCATAACTCAAGAAAACAACAACAACCACACCGACAAAAGCAACATGCACTTATGCAGGAAAAAAACTTGGCGTCTTGTCCTAAATAGAATCTGGTGCGATCTGGACCACAAAAACATGGTGATTACGAGATGAAATATTCCCCAGTCAGAGAGTTTTGAGGCAACCAAAAATAAACCCGCCAGCTGTACATTCAGGAGAGTCCAACAAGAGTGCCGAATCCATCTGAACAACATCAATTAATTCCATCAGCCGTGCGTATAATACGGGGGAATTCCGACCTCACCTTTGAACACTTGCCCCCGGACCGAAACCAGCAAACTGACAGCCGTGAAGAAACAAGCCAGAAGTTTATCCATCTCTCTCCGAGAAGGCACGGAGCTTCGCCCCAGACACGGGGTTCGGTAACACGAAACTCCTCACAGGTGTCGCCTCCCGTCCGCCGGGGGATTTTGCCTTTCACGTCCGTACCGGTGCCGGTGTTTCAACCGGTGTAGCGCTGCGCTGCTCTAGAATACCTGTGTGACCGACTCCGCGCGCGACCACGCTCCGACTTTCAAGAGATTTCCAGGAGGAGCCTTAAGCCTTTAGTCAAACAGAGAAGAGCGAGGTAGCTCGCTATCTTCTCCGATAGAGGGTGTCTCTCTCTCTCTCTCTCTCTCTCTCTCTCTCTCTCTCTCTCTCTCTCTCTCTCTCTCTCTCTCTCTCTCTCTCTCTCTCTCTCTCTCTCTCTCTGAATGTGAATGTGCTCCGCGTGTGGCTGTGTATTTGAATGCACAGCTGCGTGCTCAATTTGAGCGCGCGGGTATTTGCCCGACTGCACGCGGGAGTTCACTGAAACCAGTTAATCGCTCAAGGGTGCCTTGTCTCGCACAGCGGCTAGAGAAATCAATACACAGGGCATTTTCACATGATGTCGGAATAATAGGCTATCGCGCCAGCCTTACGAGCCATATGATTATGGAATATCTTCCAAAATAACTATTCAGTGTGATGCGACTTAATTTAATGTATCAGACTATATTATTCATTATAAACAAGCAAATTGTTCCTCTCCATCCAAACATCCGATAGAGATTTCCAAATGTAGCCTAAATCTTCTAATATCATTACTTTAATTCTGTTATGACCTACAGTACAGACGGTATTATCCAAAGCCACATACAAAAGAGCGCATCAACAGCATCGTGTCGGAACAATACAGAATATAGAGCATGAGTTCCAATGCAAAGCCAAAGGCAAAGTGCAGTAACTACGTCAACATTGAAACGGAGAGAAGGCCTTCAAAATAATTGGCATTAGGTTGGATGTTGTAGTTACTGAAATGTCGATATGGCAATATCTTTACGAGATTGCAGCCAGACACATTTGGAGACACATTTGGACCAAACGGCTTCGTCACGAGATGAAGGAGGTATTATGAATACCACTTGCTGTCTATACTCAATTTATTTATTTATTTATTTGGTCTTTTTGACTTTATTTATGATAGGACAGTGAAGGTGGTGACAGGAAGAGAGTGGGGAGAGAGAGATGGGAAAGGGCCGGCAAAGGACCAGGGCCGGGAATCGAACCCAGGTCAGCCGCGTGGTAGACGAGTGCCCTACCGTTTGGCCACAGCAGGGCCCATCTACACACAAAATATGTAGTTACACCTTTGTAGGGTAGAGTAACCTACATCACTACCAAAGCTTGTTATGGAGGCCTATCAAGTTAATTGCAGAACAATAGCCTAATGCTTTTGTTCCGTCAGAGGTGTCGTTCAGAAGGGTAAAGTGTGTCTGAGTCCCCAGGGCACACGTGGGGGCCCACACAGACTCCAATTTCTGAAGATATATGGCTGGGGGAGTCCATTGGAGCTAATTGTACATAGGGCCCAACATTTTCCGCTACACCTCTGATCAGCTTGTTGTAACAGTTCGTTTTTTTTCCACCAAAGGGGGGCCATAAATGACGCAGAGCAGTCTGTTTATAGCAGACTGTTTGGCAGGGCGACCTGCCTTACCTTTATACCCTCACGCCACTCAATTATTAGCTTGGGACTGGAAGATTGTAGGTTCGAATACAACACCATTGAGCAAAATGTCGCCCCCTGCTGTAGGCTGAAGTAATCTGGCATATAGGGCATTTTCCTGGTGGGCAAGGTGGCCGATGCTGTTTTTGTTATTTTGTTTTTTTGGGATTTGTTTTAGATATTTTATTCTTTTGTCTGGTTTACGTTTTATATTGTTTTGTTTTTTGTTGTTGTTATTGATTTGTTTGTTTATTTTTTTCCCATAGGGACTGATCCACCATGTTGATGCGGTGACCGGGCCATTGGTCCAACGTTAATATTGACAGTGTACTGATCCAATCATATCATAGCATATCATACAACAAGTCCGACAGGCGGACAAAGATGCGTCCGATGGCGGCGAAGATGGTGTTTTTTGGCCAATTTTAAGAATGCGTTTCAGACGGACAGACCTACGGATGGACTGACGGACAGACGGACGGACGAAGCGATGGATGGACATATCCTCTTATAGAGATGCTAGGACGCATCTAAAAACGGGTAAACTGCAAAAAAGCATTTTGTGGACCCACTCCAGCCCTAGCCCCACCCATGGCTGAAGTGCCTAGGCAAAGCATGTAACTCACCAGACATGGACACATTCTGAGGACAGTAACCAATACCCAGGGCCGCTGGCAGCTTTTGCCCAACCCAGGACAAAGCCATCTGAAAGGGCCACCCGACTCAGTGCATAGACTGTAAATGAGGACCCAATTCTGCCCAGGTGAATGTTCTGTAGTGGACCACGTCTGTTTTTTGGTCTTACCTTAACACGCAAACCAATGACACTAAATTTA
>NC_085866.1:28087811-28122811 GCF_034702125.1 Engraulis encrasicolus | reverse complement strand
TAGTACACATTTCATTGTTTAAGCTCTGATAACCATACAGAGAAATCTACTCCCAAGTTTTAGAAACTTCTGTCAGTTGTATGAACGCACCAGACCACCTACAGTGAAGAGAATAAGTATTTGATCCCTTGCTGATTTTGTTGGTTTGCCCACTAATAAAGACATGATCAGTCTATAATATTAATGATAAAATATGGAGAGACAGAATATCAAAAAGAAAATCTAGAAAATAACTGTGAAGAATGTATTTTTATTGATTTGTATTTCATTGAGGAAAATAAGTATTTGACCCCTCTAGTCAAAGAAGACAAAATACTTGGTGGCAAAGTCCTTGTTTTCTTGTACAGAGGTCAGATGTTTCTTTCAGTTAATGACAATGTTTGTGGATCTATTGGAAGGGATTTTTGTCCACTTTCCTTTGCAGATCATCTCTAAATCATTTAAGTTGTATGACTGTAGCTTGGCAAATGGGAGCTTCTATTCCCTCCACAGAATTATTGTAGGGTTAATGTTTGGAAACTGTCTAGGCCACTTCATGACCTGAATGTGCATGTGCTTGAGCTACTCCTTCGTTGCTTGGGCTGTATGTTATGGATTATTGTCATATTGGGAGGCCAATCCATGACTCACCTTCAGTCTGGTGGTGGGAAAGAGGTTGGCATGCAGCATTGTACGTTTAAATGTCTCCCTCCATCCATTTCTTGACGATGTGAAGTTGTCCTGTGTCTTGACCAGACAAACAACCTCAAAACATAATGTTACCACTTTCATGTAGGATGTTGGAGAAGGTGTTGTTCTTGGGATCATAGGCAGCATTTCTCTTCCTCAAAACACATCAAGTAGTGTTAACCCTATCCAGACTGGGGGTGGGGGGGGTGGGGGTGTAAAAGTGCCCGCACCAACTTTGATGTTGTATAATTCCTTAACGACTTAAGCTATGACTACAAAACTTTGTGACTTTTCCTAACATTTAGTTTACTACAGTTAAGTGCCGAAAGATTAGGATTATTATTTTTGCCATTGCCATGGCAACGGTTTTCTGACAGATATGTCTGACCAAAAATCACTATGACGCCATTTTGTGACATATTTTTTTGTTATTTCCATTAGCATCAGACAACTTTGTGAGCATTTGAGTGGTTTGAAGCATATAATCATTTAAGTGCATTACCTAAATTTGATGGAAAATACATTATGGAGAGATTTTGGGCATAATAAGATAATGATGTCATAATGACGTCATAATACCAGATAATTACAAAAAAATATGTCATTCATAGATGTCCAAATGTAGATCATCTCCCCCAAGGTTCGTAGTCATACTGTATTCCGTTCATGAGTTATGGGGGGAATAGGGTTAATGCCAAACAGTTTGATGTTGGTGTCATCTGATTCCAGCACCTCCCAATCATATCCTAATCCAGTTTGATGTTCATTGGCAAACCTCAGGTGACCCTGAACAGGTTCCTTCTGAAGCAGGGGTACCATACATGCACTGCAGGATTTTAATCCGCCGTGGTATTAAGTGTTTCCAATAGTTTTCTTAGTGATTGAGGTCCCAGCTGCCTTGATATCATTTCCTAGCTCTACCCATACAGTTTTAGGGTGCTTTATCTCTGTTTTTCTGCTTACTGAATCCCCACAAGGTCAAATCTTGTATGGACAGACCGGCCTAAGACTGATGATTGATGATCATTTTGTATGTCCTAAAATTTGGAAGAAATGCACCAACAGTTTGCGCCTTAATATCCAGGAGCCCATTTCAGCCTTGTTGAGTTCTAAAATCTTGTCCCTGACATCCTTTGTCAGCTTTTTGGTCTTTCCCATGTTGGCGAGTTTAGTTTGATTGATTGACTGATACTATGGACTGATTCTGCAGATTCAATGTGTCTTTTGGGCAGGTTACTATTAACCGGTGTGTTCAATTTAGAAAACAAGTTGATTGGAAGTGCCATTTGATCTGCGGGATCAGAACTCTTAATGCTTGGCAGGGGATCAAATGCTTATTTCCCTCAATGAAATATAAATCAATTAATATATATTCCTTAGAGTTAGTTTCTGGATTTTCTTTTTGATATTCTTTGATATTCAGTCTTTATACAGTGTCTACTTGTTTATTATTGGTATGGAGTTCTTTTAGTCATGTACTGTAAGTGCATTCTTGTACTGAAACAACATATTTTACTTTACACATATTTTCTGTAACACCGTTCGTTATCAGCCATCAGTAAGTTTTTGATTACAGTTAAAAAAAAAAAAAAAGCAAAACAAACAAAAATAAAACAAAAATTACATCAAAGCATACTGATTCTCAAGCCAACTCTTTGCAAGAACACATTATTGACACTACCTAGCCTACTGACAATTTCATGTAAAAAATACACATAGGCCTAACTCAAATCTTTGCAAATAATTTACTGTGCCTGCTATCTTTCAGTCACTAGATCCTGATCGAGCAGAGTCACTGGTTAAGTAAAAGAAACAATAATGGAACTGGCTTGAAGGTTTTGCAATTGACAACAATGTTACAGTAAAATGATGCTTGTGTTTGTATTTTGCAAACAAAATTGCCTTTTTAGAAGAGAGTATATAATTTTGAGACAAGACGTTCATTTTTCATGGGTAGTGAGGGGTTTTGACCGTTGTTTATGAGTTTTTTTTATTTGTTTGTAGAGTTTTGATAACTCGAGACATGATTACAGAAATTGTGTGTAAGCAATTGAGAAAAACTGTAATAGTCACTGTTGCTATTTGCACTGGGGTGTGAACAGCCATTGTTGCTATTTGCAACCGGCTGTGAATAGCCATTGTTACTATTTGCAACCGACTGTGAATAGTCATTGTTGCTATTTGCACAAAGGTGTGAATAGTCATTGTTCCTATTTGCACCCGAGTCTGATTAGCCATTGTTACTACTTGCATGCAAGTTTGAATAGTCACTGTTGCTATTTGCACCGAGGTGTGAAAAGCCATTGTTGCTATTTGCACCCGGGTGTGAATTGCCTTTGTTGCCATTTGCACCCGAGTCTGATTAGTCATTGTTGCTATTTGCAAACGAGATTGAATAGTCATTGTTGCTATCCGCACCGGGGAGTGAATAGCCATTGTTTCTATTTGCAACTGGGTGTGAATAGCCAATGTTGCTATTTGCACCCGGGTGTGAATAGCCATTGTTGCTATTTGCACCCGGGTGTGAATAGCCATTGTTGCTATTTGCACCCAGGTGTGAATAGCCATTGTTGCTATTTGCACCCGGGTGTGAATTCCCTTTGTTGCCATTTGCACCCGAGTCTGATTAGCCATTGTTGCTATTTGCACCCGAGTTTGAATAGTCATTGTTGCTATTTGCACCGGGGAGTGAACAGCCTTTGTTGATATTTGCATCTGGGTTTGAATAGCCATTGTTGCTATTTGCATCTGGGTGTGAATAGCCAACGTTGCTATTTACACCCGGGTGTGAATAGTCATTGTTTCTATTTACACCCGGATGTGAATAGCCATTGTTGCTATATGCATCCGGTTGTGATTAGCTGTTGTTGCAGGAAGTATTGTGTCTCTTTAATTCAATAGATGCATGGTAGTAAAGGTAGGTATAGGGGACGAAAGTGGATGGACCTAGGTGTGAATAGCCATGTTGCTATTTTCACCCAGGTGTGAATAGCCATTGTTGTGTCAGCGCTTGTGCAGTGCCATTTTGACTATGCCTGTTCAGCATGGTACAGTGGCCTGACAGTGAAAATAAAAAATAAAATGCAGGTTATGCAGAACAACATGATCCGTTTTATATTAGGTAAACCATCTAGGTATCGTGTTACTTCAAATGATTTTAAGAAAGTGGACTATCTGCCTGTGAAATTAAGGGTTGAACAGCTAAAACTGAATCATATGTTTAACATTATAAATGGGATAGCCCCTAAGTACTTGGGATCCCAAATTGTAATGGTGCATACTCAACATGCCCATGGAACAAGAGCAAGTGTTCGCTCCTGTAAGGTACCAGCTTCAAAAAGCACAGCTCGCAGCTCTTTCTTTTATACAGGGATTATGCTATGGAATAGCCTTCCACTAAATATTAAAATGGCAGAAACAAAAAGGTGTTTTAAACAAAGAGTTAGAGTATTTTTGTGGAATAAAGTGGAGAACTAGGTGACGTAGGAATGTGATGGCATATGTGTATGTGAAATCTGTTACATGTTTTTGTTATGTCTTGTCATCAGGGACCATGTTGGAAATAAGTGTTTACGCTTTTACATGTTATCCCTTGGATACCTTTTGTCTTCCTATATCCATAAATAAACCAAACCAAACCAAAAATTGTTGCTCTTTGTACCGGGGTGTGGATAGCCATTGTTGCTATTTGCACCCGGGTGTGAATTGCCTTTGTTGCCATTTGCACCCTGATGTCTGATTAGCCATTTTTGCCATTTTCACCCGAGTTTGAATAGTCATTGTTGCTATTTCCAGCGGGGAGTGAATAGCCATTGTTGCTATTTGCATCTGGTTATGAATAGCTATTGTTGCTATTTGAATCTGGGTGTGAATAGCCATTGTTCTTATTTTCACCTCGGTGTGAATAGACATTGTTGCTATTTGCTCCTGGGTGTGAATAGCCAATGTTGATATTTGCATCTGTGTATGAACAGTCAATGTTGCTATTTTCATCTGTGTGTGAATAGTCAATGTTGCATTTTGCACCTGGGTGTTAATAACCATATTTGCTATTTGCACTCGAGTCTGATTAGCCACTGTTGCTATTTGCATCCGAGTGTGATTGATTAGCCATTGTTGCATGAAACATTGTGTCTCTATCACTCAACAGATGCATGGTAGTAAAGGTAGGTATAGGGAATATAAGTGGATTCACCCGGGTGTGAATAGCCAATGTTGCTGTTTGCACCCGGGTGTGAATAGCCATTGTTGCTATTTGCATCCGGGAGTGAATATCCATTGTTGCTATTTGCACCCAGGTTTTAACAGATGTTTTGCTTTGCATCTCCTTCATTCAACAGCTGCATACTGCCACACATAGAAACAAAAAACTGTAGTGTAGATATTACAGTAATGGGTTGTACCATAGGTGGGTATAAGAAAAAAAAGTGGATGCAACCGGGTGAGAATAGCTATTGTTGCTATTTGCGCCCGAGTGTGAATAGCCATTGTTGCTACTGGCACCCAAGTTTTACTAAGCAATGCTAAATTGTGTCAAAATGATAGCTGTGTTTAGGGTTTTTTATTTTTGCCATAGTGTAATGACTGACGGGTAGTGGTCATACACTGCTATGTATTGTGTATGGGACTGAAGACACAGTTTGCTTTCATTGCATATGTTAAGTATTTTGGAAACGTAACAGCCTTTTGCACACAATATGTTGTGTTTGGAGAATCTTTTTCTCTGATTATTAGCCCAGTGCGTTACCTGTTATGAAAATGTGTTTTTGGAGTGACAACGGTGTCAAAGCTATCAAGAAAAACTGTAAATAGTGAATACACAGTTAAAAAAAAATGCTGTGTTAACTCTTAGAGAGTCCATTTAACATTTTCTAGAGTTTATTTGGTCCCAGAGTACTGTCTAAGTGTTGAATTAACACTGGGTTTATAACTGTGTAGACCTCACACTTCATCTGGATGTACTCACAGTGTATCTGTAGGAGTTTTTTTCTTGTTTTTAATACCTCACTACTACCTTACTTTCTCTCAATGTTTTTCCCAACTCCGTCCTCGCCTCTTCTATCCACCCCCCCTCACATGTAGGCCTATGCGTGCACACACACACACACACACACACACACACACACACACACACACACACACACACACACACACACACACACACACACACACACACACACACACACACACACACACACACACACACACACACACACACACACACGCACGCGCACACACACACACACACATGCTACACTATAATCCTACAATCATGACAGCACTGTTCTCATGAAAACCAGTCTCATCACCAGATATCATAAAAATGATATTAGTTTTTGACACAAACATTACACTAGAGGGCCATTGGCGCAGCAGTGCAGGTTTGAAGGCAGTTGAGTCTTCGCATCCTCACCCCTCACATGTCTATTAAGCTCCAATGAGAGTCGATGCCATTTAGTTCTTCTCAAATGACTGGCTTTGTTACATAGCCTATGCAAAACACCTCCTTCAAGAAAGGAGAATTCTTTTTCTTTTTTGCAATCAATGTTTTATTGAAACTAATTACTATGTAATTGAAGCATAAAACATATAAGCAATATATACACAATATGCATTTGAAGAGTATTATGCAGATTCATCGTTTTCACGAGCACTCAGCAACTGTGTATATATATGAAGAAGATATGAACACAAAGATATAAACCCTTTCTCTCTCTCTACCCTCCCCACACCCAATCAATGCACCCATATTGCATTACATTACACTCAGCTGACGATTTTATCCAGTGGTGTAGTCTACTTTTCTCTGGTGGGTATACTGTATATTTGAGCATTTTTTGAAGTGGGTATACTGTATATATTTGTGCTATTCCAAATAATGGATCAATCAATTTTAAGTGGGTATACTGAAATCCCTGAAATTTTGAAGTGGGTATACTGCGTATACCTGCGTTCTACGTAGACTACACCAGTGTTTCTCAACCAGGGTGCCGTGGCATCCTGGGGTGCCGCAGGCCCCCTTCAGGGGTGCCGCGGAAACGTGGCTGATAAATAAATTATGTACTATTATACATATTTGTCTAATAAATTAATGGCAAGTCAGTGGAATCTGTCATCTGTCATTTACGCACAATTAAGTTAATTTAGGTCGCCCTAGTAAGCTGTAACTTCAAAAGTAGATTTTGTGACGTTTCCAAATGTGTTACTTTTCTAAGCTTGTGTGGTATCGGATGCTATGCCATGTTGCGGCTTGTTGGTTTGGGGTGCCTTGACATTTTTAATGAATTGAAAGGGTGCCTCACCTAAAAAAAGGTTGAGAAACACTGGACTACACCACTGATGTTATCCAAAGCGACTTACAGCTGTTTACAGGGTATTGGTTACAGTCCCTGGTGCAGTGGAGCGGTTTGGTGCCTTGCTCAACGGCACTTCAGCCATGGGTGAAGGTTCAGGGAGAGGTAAGGGTGGGATTCGAACCTGTAACCCTCTGATCTGAAGACCACCAGGTCACTCAGGCCATCTTAGTCCGGCCCTGAATATCACTGTAGTGTAATCAGCACATCTATGACTTGCTGTATTATTTTCCTTATTCTGACCCCCAAATGTTAAATGGACTCTTTATGCCACCGCTGTTTAATGGATTTGACATTGGTAGCCAGTGGGGTCAATGTGCCAATTGACTTGACTGCCCAGTCTCTGTTTAGGCCAGCGCAGGTTATCAACACACACACATACACACACACACACACACACACACACACACACACACACACACACACACACACACACACACACACACACACACACACACATGCACATAATGATGCCACCACTATCTCTGGGGATCCCAGGTTAGCCTCTCTCTCTCACACACACACACGCGCGCACACGTGATTGCGCACGCACAGGCTAACACACGCACACACACACACACACAAACGCATAAACACACACGCGTGCGCACACACACACACACACACACACACATTCATGCACAGACAGACACACACACACACGCACACACACATGCCAGGCCTCGTCTGGGGATCCCCGGCTTTCTTCATTTACCCACATACTCAATTTTCTGCTTTCTCCCTCATTAGCTCCGTGGCAACCCTAATGAGCCTCTATGTTACAGCCCTATGGGGTGCAATCAGGCTACACACACACACACACACACACACACACCCACACACACAATACATATGCATGTGCACATGCGCGCGCACACACACACACACACACACACACACACACACACACACACACACACACACACACACACACACACCGTTCCCCTGCACAGCCCACAGATAGTTGATCGCCCAGGTTGCCTAATACATCCAGGAGCGCAGTGCGCACGCACACACACACACACACACACACGCTGAGACAAACAGGAGCGCAGTAAGCTGGAGGACAATGCAGTCCATCATGAGCACGTACACACAGCCAGGTACACACACACACACACACACAGACACAGACACAGACACAGACACAGACACACACACACACAAACACACACACACACACACACACACACACACACACACACACACACACACACACACACACACACACACACACACACACACACACAGACACACACAACACACACATACACGCACACACACACACACCTGGCAACATTACACATAGGTACTAGCACTTGCTTGAGGTCGTTGCAGAAGATATGATGTTGATTCTGGCTTGAGCTCTTCCCAGGCTGGTTTAAGCAGGCTACTCTTCCTTCCTAAAGGTCGTTTATACCAAGATGAGCATCAAAATATTTTATCGGAAGTTACTTGGCAAACGCGCCATCAGGTTCTGACTGAGTACATACAAATTTGAAGACTCCTTCCAGAGTGGGGAGTTTCGAAGACGACCCCGGGTTGTGCCTCTGTCTAAACGGCAAAAAAGCAAAACATGTTCACTTCGCATACACCTGCATGTTACATTTCTCCAGATGTTTGCATGTACAGACCCCAATGGCACGGTTGCCGTGCAAGTGAAAGACACTTCCAATAAAGTATTTTGTCGTTTCCGTTCACAAATGTCCCTGTGTAAAACGCATCGAAAAATCGAGGAGACACCCCTTTTTTGTCTTCTGTTTTGATCGTCACCATATAAATGTAGCCCCAGACTGGATCAAACATAGCCTGGTTCACACCAGATGGTGTGCGTATAGCTTCGGCGCCTCCTGACGGAGCAGAGCTACACACACTACCCAGGCATGAAAACAGGTCAGGGGTGAAAAAGGTGAGAAAGGTGCGGCGTGGCGCGGTGGCAGGGAGCGGCGCGTGTGCTGCAGCGGTGCGCGCGCATGTGCTGGTGTGCAGTGGCGTTTTTGGGGGATAGTGTTGTATAAGAGTCATACTAGGGGGGTCTGGTCTCCCATGGGAGAATATTTAGCTAAAACCGTCTTTAGATTATGAATTTTGAGCATACTGTAGCGACCCAGGGACAGTGAACATAAGAAGAACTGCCAACCATCTTCGTTACTTCATGATTGTCATGCTGTCATGTCTGATGAGGGGGATAGATAGATAGATAGATAGATAGATAGATAGATAGATAGATAGATAGATAGATAGATAGATAGATAGATAGCCTAGATAGCCTAGATAGATAGATAGATAGATAGATAGATAGATAGATAGATAGATAGATAGATAGATAGATAGACAGACAGATAGAATGGATTTTGGTTCTCAGCCTTTAAAAAAAAAAAAAAATTCCCCTTGACCTCATCAAAACCCTGCCAATGCCCCCCTTTAAAATAAAATAGACTAATGCCCCCCAATGGCAACTAAGCACCCCCTCCTCTCAACACTATCAAATGTCCCCTCAACGCTTGTCTGGTTGTGATCTCGTTTGAACAGTTAATCATCATATTTCAGACAACTTGTACAAGTAATACAAAAAATCTTTTCAGTTTGGATAAACTACTGAAATGTTAGTCCATTCGCCTAGTATATCTGTTTCCCTATAAAAAATAATAATAGGAAAGCTCCAACTTTGACCGTGAACAAAAAACTGTTTGACCGTGTTCCACTAGCTTTTTAATGTCATTTAGATGTAGGCTACCAAGGGATTACAAAAAACTTGGCATGATTCCTAAAACAATTCGTCCCGTGTTAAACGATTGACTAATTTCGCTCTTTCTCCCTCTCCCTCTCTCTCGTGCGTGCTATAAGGAGCCGCAGCATTCGAAGCATGATGTTGGATGCCTCGCGTAGATATGCGCTTCTTCCCCGGCCGTAGCGCCTACTATTTCGCCATTTCGTAGCGCACAGACCCGTTAAAATAGCCGTCAGGAAAACGTGCCGTAAGCCTTCCCAAGCTTTCATTAACGGAGCTCTTTTGAGAATAAATACTTTTTCACGTGGGCAGGGCAAATGCGGTTTCAAATTATTAGGAAAACAGCTTAACCACTGTGGCTAACTACATCCACTCACTTCTCATCGAAATGCTTGCGTCTTGATGTTCTCATAACAAGAATCATGATCTCAAATAGCTACCTCTCTGGGAAACGTGTAGACTATCTGAGACAGATCATTTGGACATTTTCTTAATCAGAGATGTTCTAGAACTAAAAAGAAAGATATTTGATACAACCACGCCAGCCCCGCAGACCAAAGTGGCACCTGTTTAAAACGCTTTCAAATGTAAGTATGAAGGGCGGGACTTAGATTGAGCTCGTTCACGTTATTGGCTGTGGCGACAGCAACAAATGCTGTGATTGGCCAAACGTCAATGTCAGTTGTGGAATCTCTCTTGAAACTGTAGGCCTATAAAGTTTTCTGCGGTAGAGCGCTACACATTGATACAGTAAGTTGGCGCTACACTTTTCTCCTCGCTCGACCCCCCCCCCCCAAAATTTTCTCCTCGGATCTACACGATTCACAGAAATGACCCATTTTGATTTCAAAACGGCGAATTTCGCCGAAAGGTGAGGGATTTTCATGCCTGACTACCGTCTGGTACACAGAGCACGGTCCGTCTCCAGCCAGAAAATAGACGGAGCATTTATTGCTTCAGTATCAACGGCAGCTCGCATTGACGAGTCACAGGACAAATTATAGACTATATTGACTCTTTAGAGATTACCAGGAAGGTTTTTGAAGGAATTTGTTGGTCATGAGGCCGCGCAGAAGCAATAAATGCTCCGTCTATTGTCTGGCTGGAGACGGAGTGTGCTCTATGGCTGTGTACCAGACAGTGAGTGTAGCTCTGCTCCGGGGGAGCCAATGCTACACACACACCGTCTGGTGTGAACCAGGCTAGATCAAACATGCTCGAGGTTGTCATCTCTACCCCATCCTCATGGTGGTATCCAAGACTTGTGGAAGTTGTGGAGCACTCTACTCTATGTTCATGGCTGGGACACATGGGGATGAAATGAAGCAAAGCAAACAGAGACGAAATTCAGTCTTTAATTTTGACAGGTCAACGGTCATAGCGGAGAATCAGATTGACTGAAATGCATTTATGCTGTTAATTTGATTGCCTGTTGCAGACAAAAAAAACACTCCTCATTTGCGTAACACTTTAACTTGGCAGAATATTTTCACTTTTCTTTGCCCCTTTTTACCAGGCTTCGCTGCACTTCACTTACTTCATAGGAATGACAAACTTTGCTTTGCTTTGCCCGATTTGTGTGCATGTGTCCCTACATCGTAACCAGGCTTGCAGCTGTTGTGGGACCCCATATGTTCACCCAGGTTCCAGCACCCATGTTCTGCCAGACTTCAGGTTATTTTAGAGGGACCCTATCAGACAGGTGTGCGGTTCTTGTAGTGAGGCCTCCTATGTTCAGAAAGTAGTGTCGAGTAGAGTAGAGTAGGGTAACTTTATTGATCCCGGGGGGAAATTAAGGTGTCAAGCTTACATAAATACACATAATGCCTACATGGACATGAACATTTCAAGATACATGTAACACAGGTAATAATCAGAGAGAGAAAAAAAGACTATAGAAAAAAAAAAGTCAGGCTTGCAGTAGTTGTAGAGGACCCCTATCTTCACTCAGGCTTCAGGTTATTTTCCAGTGCACATCATGTTCAGACAGGCTTGCAGTAGTTGTAGTGGTCCCCTGTGCTCATCCAGGCTTGCACTAGTTTCAGAGGGCCCTTATGTTTGCAGTAGCTGTAGGGCCCCCCTATTCTCAGTCATTCTTGAGGTAGTTGTAAAGGCCCTCCTATGTTCAACCCGGCTTGAGGTTCTCGTAGAGGGCCCCAACGAATGCTCAGCCAGGCTTGCACTATTTGTAGGGGGGCCCTGTGTTAAACCAGGCTCTCTAGGTTATTGTACAGGGCTCCTATGTTCAACCAAGATTCAAGTTATTGTAGAGGGCCCCCTATGTTCGAATGCTCAGCCAGGCTTGAGGTAGTTGTAGAGGGCCCCTATGCCGCCCTGCAGGGCCTCCTGTATGGGTTTGAGCAGCGGGTTGTGGGCCACGTGAAGCCCCGTGTCCAGGGGGTGGCAGGCCAGCTTGCCCAGCCTCCTACGCAGCAGGAGGTGCATCTCCCCGGGCAGACTCTGCAGCTCGTTGAAGTCCACGTTCAGCAGCTCCAGAGCACTGGGAGAGCAGAGAAGGGAAGAGAAGGGGAGGGGAGGGAATTGTAGTCTTCAGGGTTATTAACCTGGTAAGACACAGTGTTTGCTGTTAGCAGAATGGCAATGAACAAGTCATAGTTCATTACTTAAGGCCCATTGTCATAATATGTGTATCTCATAGTAGTGTAGTACTATGGTAGTTACTGTAACTTTTCAATCACTCTTACAGCGTTCCACTGATAGAAGGGTGTGCATTATGGGGCTACAGGGCAGTATGGAAATCAGTTAAAAAACTACAACTACAACTACAACTACACTCTCAAACAAACGCGTAAAAACCGTCATGGATGGTAGATGATGAAGACAAAAACACAGCTCCCCTCTCCACTGGACTGCAACCAGAATTCCACAGGTGATTCCACTGATTGTCCAGGTTATTCAATGATTGCTGTTGTTTCAGTGATGAATTTTCAATGATCTCTATGTTATAGCCTATTTTTTATTTTTATTTTTAATATATATATTTTTTATTATTGACAAAAGCATCCACACCTGAGAGAACAGAGTGTCTTGGGCAGCGCGTGCAGCCGGTTGCCCTCGACGATGAGGATCTTGAGGTTGACGAGGTCCTGGATCTGGTCCGCTATGTTCTCCAGCTGGTTGCCGGCCAGGTGCAGGAACACCAGCCCCCGCATGGCGTACACACACGCCGGGATGTGGGCCACACGGTTATGGCTGGCAGGAAAAGGAAAAGAAACCGTTAGCACATAGAATGAACAGATTCATAGAATAGGATACAATAGGATAGGATAGAATAGGATGCAACAGATTGTGTGTGTGTGTGTGTGTGTGTGTGTGTGTGTGTGTGTGTGTGTGTGTGTGTGTGTGTGTGTGTGTGTGTGTGTGTGTGTGTGTGTGTGTTATCTTTGGTGATGTGGCCCAGGTACTCCTGTGTGTGTATGGTGTGTGTTTGTGTGTGTGTGAGTGCGTGCGTGTGTGTGTTTACCTGAGGTTGAGGTGGCTCAGGTGTTTCATGGCTCCCAGGCTGGCTGGCAGGCTCCTGATCTGGTTGCTGGCCAAACTCAACACCTCCAACTTAGTACACGCACCCAGCTCCTCAGGAACCTACACACACATACACACACACACATGCACACACGCACACGCACACGAACACACACACACCTCCAATTTAGTACACGCACCCAGCTCTTCAGGAACCTTCACACACACACACACACACACACACACACACACACACACACACACACACACACACACACACACACACACACACACACACACACACACACACACACACACACACACACACACCTCCAACTTAGTACACCCGGCTCTTCAGGAAGCTTGTCTTTCTGTTTGAGCCGAAAGGATGGATATTTTCGTTAATCCCTAGACATTTTGAGTATACATGGGTTCTAATTTTTTGTTTTCCCCTGGCTGCTCGAACCTAGCTGCGCACAACTCACAACGCACAACCGCTGTCGGTCAAAAAATTAGCTCACGTGGTTGGCTGCCAGTGTCTTTCCCCTCCTCATCTCATCGTGTTTACAAACACTGTGAACCCATGTATTAAACCTTTTTTTGCCATTTCATTTCTGCATCTGCCCTCTTGCGTGACCCAATTAGTAACATGACAAAACTGCTTTTCTGTGGCATTGTAGAGCTTGACTTAATGTGCAAAGTCGTTGCACCACAACACGAAATGCTCTACACTAGTTTGAAACACTGTTTTGGGCTGCATTGATTCTGGGATCGACCCTGCGAGAGGCAGACAGAGGCACCAGCATCCAAATCAGCCAGCACTCACATAGCACATGTAGTTGGGCAGTTTACCACCCAATTATTTGGCAGTTTTACAATCCACTAATTGCAAAAAAAATGTCCTCCGTTGGGTATTAGGTGTCATAGCCAGACAAACTGTTTAGTTGATCCCCTCCTTCAGTGGTTCCCAAACTGTGGAAGGGTCCCAGTAGGAAAATGTTCGGGAACCCTAGTTAAAATTGGGCATGTAGTTCACTGTGGCTTAGCTGGAAAGAGTCTGACGGAGTCATGGGTGTAACTTAAGCTGGGCTTACACTGTGCGACTTTTTGCACGATTTGTCACTCGCATGAGTTTTTGAGAGTCGGGCCGATTTCTTGCTCAACCGCAGGCCAATCGTGAGTTTATCTTGTGTAGTGTGCACAGGGTAACGACAAGCGATTTCACCTCACGATCGCGCAATCGTAGGGTCGCAAGAAAATCAAAACTGTTTGAAATCCTGGTCGTGCCTCGTGCGTAAATCGCACAGTTAAAGCAGTGCTACGACCCGATTTGACACTACACATGCCCAAATGAATAGGGCCGTGTGATTTGCTCTCACACGCGTCCTCATCTCCACCTAAGACTCGAAACTCCTCTGCAGACTCGGGAAACATGCTGATTGTGTCGCACAGTGGGAGCATTCGGCTCGCATCCAACTGTCGGCTTGTATGGTATGAGGACGTGAGTCGTGAGATGTGAACTTTTAAATCGTGAAATTCCCTTGTACAGTGTGAGCAGGAGCTTAAATTCCACGAGTGAAAATATTGCACAGTGTTTGCCCGCCTTAAAGCAAGTTCAGAAGGTGTGGTCGCAATGGAGCAGGCACGGACTGGACAGTCTGGCATTTGGGCACATGCCAGAAGGGCCGCGGCCCTTTAAATATTCATTGCGGCCCCTCCGATACTTGTTGCGGCCCCATAGTCATACGATTGGGAATTACCTATGCAAATATCACGCAGCCTGCGTTTAAAGTTCTATTCAGATTGCATTTCACCACCACCGTTTCGCTATTTATACCACTGACACTGCCATACATGACACACGGACGGTGGCATCTTGATGGGTGGGGTCTCATTATGTTTCATGTTGTATTTTTCCTGAATATATATTCCAATGATGTAAAAGTGTTCAAAATAATAATAGTAAAAATATATATCTATTTATATTTTGCTTTTGTTTGAGACAACTGTAGTAAAATTGCTTTGTGGGATTTTTATTTTCATTTACGTTCGGTTCCCGCCAAAAAGAAAAAGAACGTAAAAGATTCATCAACATTCTGAAGTTATAGAGAGAAACTGACGGTAGATGTCGCGAATTGACAATTATAGCTAAGAAAAAATGAATCAAGGTCCAGGAAGAGGAGGAATTAAACGAAAGAAGGGGGTAGCGGAGAAAAAGAGGGAGAAATTAAAGAAAGCATTTCTTTTGGGGGGCGAGAAATGCTATAAATTGGATGGGTTTTTTTAATCCACCTGCGCGGACACTGATGTTGCCGACATTGGCGAGGGCAAGGACGGATGGGATGAGCAAGAGGACACCGAGGAGGAGCAAAACAAACATAGGCCGCCTGAAGATGATGAAGCTGTGGAGAGCGAGATGGAGACTGATGCTGCAGGAGAGGAGAGCACAAGAACACAAGTGAGTCGCAGGCCTGATGACAAGTTTGACTATTTTAGCAGGCCAAACTCCAACTCATTGGGCTTGTTTTTTATATTCCACCCACGGCAGCAGAGCGACAGCGCATCTGTTATGAGGGCTTTTAGACGCAAGGATGGAGCAGAACGTAAGTGGGTCAGCTATGACGAGAAGAAACACTCAGTTTTTTGTGCTGTGGGCCTGGCCTTCTCCAAAAAAACTGAGGCAAATCCATTCGTAAACGGGTGCACGGATTTCAGACACTTGCACCAGAGGCTTGATTAGCATGAAAAGATATCCACACATCTCGACTGCGTTAAGGCATACCTGTCATGGACCAACCAGACAGACATAAGAAGCTTGATGGACACCAACCTCCGAGAGAAAGTCCGCAAGAGGCGTCAGGTTATGGAACGAGTGGTGGATATAGTGAAGGTAATTGGAAAGCGGGCATTGAGCTACAGGGGGAACAAAAATGAGTCAGCACGGACTTTGGCCGATCTGTCCATTGACCACGGCAACTTCCTCGAAATTCTTTTATTGCTCAGCAAATACGATCCTTGCCTACAGCAGCACGTACAGGAATGTATCGAGAGAAGTTCAGAAGGGCAGGGAAGGGGCTCCTTTGTCACACTAATGTCCAAGACCACCGTCAACTCGGTCATAGAAGCCATCCGACAACTCGTTAAAGAGAGGCACTGCGCTGACATCATCCAGGCAAAAATGTTCTCTGTCCAAATTGACACCACACAGGACTTGACGGCCAAAGACCAATGCAGCGTAATTGTTCGATATGTGTCTGACACCACAATCTGCGAGAGGCTTCTCGCAGTGGTCCAATGCAAATCAGCTACAGGGGAGGATTTTCTGAACCTTGTAAAAGAAACATTGGACTCCAACGGCATTGACATCAAGCACTGCATTGGCAATTCGACGGATGGCGCGGCCAACATGTAAGGTGCATACAAAGGCTTCTCCGCTTGGCTCTCAAAGGAGTCTCCCGGTCAGGTGCATGTTTGGTGCTATGCCCATGTGATGAATCTGGTTATGGCCGAAACCACAAGTGTTGTAATCGCAGCAGCATCATTGTTCACCTTACTTAATGACATTGCCGTGTTCTTTCGCGATTCATACCAGCGCATGAACACATGGGAGAGTGTCAGCCAGGACACAAATCAGAGGCGGCTGTCCTTGATTGGGGAGACGCGTTGGTCAGCCAAGGATGTCGCGCTGCAGAAGGTATTCGGGTCATTCGGGAAACCAGAGAGCGGAGTGTATGTGACACTTGTGCAAGCTTTATATTCCATTCAGGAGAACACACGCTTCAGCACACAAGCGCGTGTTAAGGCTCGCAGTTACATGGAGTCACTGTTGAAAAACGAGACGGTGCTGACCGCTGAGATCTTCCTGCGCATTTTTGCGCTCACCGGCCCAGTGTCAAAATATCTTCAAACCAGCGGCCTGGACCTCTTAAGCGCCCAGCGAATAGTGAGGGAAACTCACACACAGATCCATCATCTTGTGAGAGATTTTACAACCGTTAAAGAGGCCACCGACAGGTTTGTAAGCTGGGCAATTTCGAAGCTGGGAGATGACGTTGAGGTGATGGACGCACTGCCGAAAAACGGCACCAAAAAAGGAAGACCATGCCAGGAGAGTCCGAAGAAGAATTAGTCACCACCGACGCATTGACAGACTACAGGATAAAAGTCCACAACGTCATCCTGGACACGGTAAGCACCTGCATGCACCGTAGGTTCCTGCAGCACGGGGATCTGTATGCCGATCTATCATGCCTCGACCCTCGGAATTTCAACCTCCTTCTTGAAAAAGAGCTGCCCCCGAATGCACTTCTGAACTTGAGCGAACGCCTGTTGCGGTTCAATGAAGATGCCACTGTCGAAAATCTGCAGTCTGAATTGACCCACCTCGCAGCGAACTGGGACAGCCTGAAAAAGTCGCCTCTAAACGAATTCACAATCGACGTGCAAGCAGATGCCTCAGAGTCAGAGATGGAGGAAGATGCAGAAATAGAATTGGTCAGCAAGAAATGTTCTGCCTGCAAGAACTGTGTCGTATGTTGCTACTTCATCCTAAAGCAGTTGAACCTCTTCACCAGTGCTTACAGCAATGTATGCTCTGCCTGCAAATTCCTCCTGACACTGTCCTGTATGCAAGTGGCTTGTGAGCGAAGTTTTTCCACTTTGAAGCTTATCAAGAATCGTCTGAGGACCAGATTGTCACAGGAGAACTTTGAGGCCCTTATGCTGATGGCGACAGAGAAAGAGGTCCTTGTGAACTTGGATGCTGATTATGTCATCGATCGGGTTGCAGAGAAGAGCAGGCTCCTGCGCACTCTATTAACTCCATAATAAAGGTGAGGCACTAGGAAAATCTGTGTGTGTTTTATAAATGTTTTCCATTATTTTTATTGTTGTTAAATGTGTGAGGCTGATGTCTGACTGCCACTGATAGGCCTACCTGATGTGCTTTGCTTTCTTTTTGTGTGTGTTTAGGCCTAGGTCTACCATTGTGACGGTGTGCAGACCACAGAACATCTCTGCAGAACACTGTCGCCACTGGCACACAGCAACAGCCCACATTAGGCCTACACACCAACCCCTGAGCCTGATGACCACCACTGCAGGCAGACAGACAGCCAAAAAGGGAGTAGGCCTATAGGTGAATCGCTGCCCTAATAATCACACACACACACACACACACACACACACACACACACACACACACACACACACACACACACACACACACAAAGTAATGTTAATAATAATGTTATTATAGCCTAATATTGTGATAGTCCCCTGGGGGCGTTTTGCCCCTCTGCATAGGGGGCGTTTTACCCCATAAGCTGTTTTTTCAAAAAATGGTCAAGTTATTAAAATGTAATTGTATTCATTATAAACAGCCTATATGCTCTGAAACTACAGACTTCACTCTTCTTCTATCATATAATACTGCAATATAATGCTTAACTACATTTTTATAAACACGTGTTTACTCACATCTGAAAACTATATCAATACCATCTAAATAGTTTCCCTTCAAAAAATGTTTTGTTTCAGTCGTTTTCTCTGGATAATTTGTATATCCCCGTTGTCAACGTAATGCATAGAAACAGTGAAAATGTATATTTAAGCCCTCTAGTGGTTATTTAGGGAAAACGCAATGCACTTTAATGTTGACATGTTTTTTTTGGTTGTTCTGCCCAGTTTTGATAAATGTTTGTTTGGTAGCCTGTAGCCTATTGGTCTGTCCTTCACTTTCATATCAGGCCTAGGCAATGGAAATTGTTAATAAAGCACATTTGACTTGACTTGTGGTGTTTGGTGGTCACTAAGCGGTGAGATGCTGCCATCTTGTGGTCTTTTGAGGTATTTTCTTAATCAGTTCAGTCCTCCGTTTCCCTAGTGACTAACGATAAACTTCCTGTGAGCACTACGGTGTGGCGGACAACAAATAGAAGTGTCCCATACATTCAAGGTTGTTGTCACTGAAAACACGGTGTTCTGTTCGAATCTATGTCGTAGTATCTATTATGCCGGTTTCTTGGCTTGCTTGGAAGAAGACCATGAAGAAGTGTGTTGTTTTGTCTCTGCAATGGCCAAGAAATCACAAATAGTACGGCGGATGGGACACACAAAAGGGCCTTATCGTGCACTTTTGAGTAAAAGCATGAAAATCGGTACACATATCCTTCTTGATATGCTGATTAATGTTAGCGTTGGAGGCGTCGCGAAAAATGCATCGTTTTCAAGATGGCCGCCAAATCCAATATGGCCAACCCATATTAATGAATCTACCTGATATTTGGTAGTAAAAGCATGAAAATCGGTACATATATCCTTCTTGATATGCTGATTAATATTAGCATTGGAGATGTAGCGAAAAATGCATTGTTTTCAAGATGGCCGCCAAATCCAGTATGGCCGACCCATATTAATGAATCTACCTGACACTTGGTATTAAAAGCATGAAAATCGGTACATATATCCTTCTTGATATGCTGATTAATATTAGCATTGGAGGCGTTGCGAAAAATGTAGCACTTTCAAGATGGCCGCCAAATCCAATATGGCCTACCCATATTAATGAATCCTCTTGACACTTGGAAGTAAAAGCATGAAAATCGGTACACATATCATTCTTGATATGCTGATAAATATGACCATTGGAGGTATTGCTAAAATGCTGTATTTTCAAGATGGCCGCCACATCCATTATGGCCAACCCATATTAATGAAGCAACCTGACAGTTTGTAGTAAAGGCATGGACATTTGTGCACAGTTACTTTTTTATATTTTGATTGATAAAAGAACTCGATACTTTGCAAAAAAAAGTTTACATTTCAAGATGGCTGCCAAATCAAATATGGCAAACGCATTTTAATAAATCCTTCAGGCACTTTTAGTAAAACCATGGAAACTGGTCCACATTTACTTCTTGGTGTGCTCATTAATATTAGAAATTGAGGCATTGTGGGAAAAAACACATTTTCAAAATGGCCAACTAAGATAGTGTTTATAAGAAATTACATGTATTTCTACAAGAATATTGTGGCATTGGATATTAACACTCAGAAAATGCCATCGACAATGATTTAACATTATTATTGGCATATTATCAAATGAAGTGATGCATATATGATGGTTTTGCCCAAACTGTGTCTGCCACCACAATAGATTATTTTCTGTAATGTGATAACTTTAGAATAGGTGCAAGAGTTTGCACCACCTCTTGTGTTCTACCACTCTATAATAGGTACATGAACTGATAAAGTGTTAAAGCCTTACACTTTGAAGATTGCTGACTTTGTTTGCATTATAGGTTTTGTACAGATGGACAGATCTGTATGAAATGTTCTGTGCTAATACTCTTCAATAGGTACACTGATTGCATTCTTGAGGCCTCAAATAGATAATACGGCAGTAGCGTTATGTACAAATCCAAGGCTTTTGAGGGGCTTGTGGGATGTACAGCACCTCTAGCGCTTAGTGATAACTGCATAGGCCTCGTACAAATTCCAAAAGGGCCAGGATTTAAAGATTGCTAGAGAGGAAGTTCACTTGATTTGTTAATTCGTGGACATTGTTATGATTGCTTACTTCAAAGAAACCAATAGTTGATGACTACTTCTAGCTGCACAAGGTTTTCAAACAAACTGCAATCCTGCACCCAATGCAAGTTGTATGGTATGTCTTGCCTGGTTAACACAAGTTGATCTCACAAGTGAGATAATCTGGTGGCTACCTAGACAATTTTTCATAGGAAAGTTGTGATTTACGATTGCCCATGGCAGTTTATAGGTCGTTAAGAATGTGGTATTTGGCATATGTGTAGCCCATATCCAATCATGTCAGTTGTATCTATTCAAACAAACTGCAGCCATCGCCTTTACACCCCTACTCATTCTCCTGATTGAACCCCAAGATCTGGTACCCTCACTGAGGGATGGAATCCATGCTACATTTCAGATCAGAACAATTGTGTAAAGTAGTAGGATTTCACAGGCTATGGTATATACTATGGCCAACATCAATCAAACTGCCAATAATGCCTAATTAAGATTGACATACACTTTGAATAAATGGTGAATGGCACAGTTGGAACATGATGGCCATCAAAAAGACAACTCAGGGTATGTAAAATATAACTTGAGTGAAAAGTTTACATGTACAGTATTAGGATTCATTTCTAGACCATGATAATGATGTGAAGATTTGGCATATGATGTGTGTGTGTGTGTGTGTGTGTGTGTGTGTGTGTGTGTGTGTGTGTGTGTGTGTGTGTGTGTGTGTGTGTGTGTGTGTGTGTGTGTGTGTGTGTGTGTGTGTGTGTGTGTATGCACACATTTTCTCGTGTGACAACTGGTGCCGTACGGCAGTCTGCACAGCTGGTGTGTGAATGTGTATGTATGCGTGTATGTCTTTTTTCAAAGCGCTTTGAGTAAACTTCATAGTTGTGATACTGTGCTATATAAATACACATTGCAATGTATTGTATTGTAATATGGGTCAGTCATATTTGATTTTTGTTCATGGCCCCTAATATGAATAAGCATCTACTGTAAAGAAGTAACTATGTGTACCAATTGTCATGCTTTTACCACAAAGTACCAGGTAGTTAATATGGGCTGGCCATATTTGATTTGGCGGCCATCTTGAAAACATTTTTTTCCCCGCGACGCCTCCAATGCTAATGTTAATCAGCATATCAAGGATATGTGTACAGTTTTTCATGCTTTTACCACCAAGTGTCAGGTAAATTCATTAATATGGATTTGGCGGCCATCTTGAAAACATTTTTTTTTTTTGCGACGTCTCCAATGCTAATGTTAATCAGCATATCAAGAAGGATATGTGGACCAATTTTCATGCTTTTACTACCAAGTCTCAGGTAGATTCATTAATATGGATCGGTCTTATTGGATTTGGCGGCCATCTTGAAAACGATGAATTTTGCGCA
This sequence comes from Engraulis encrasicolus, assembly GCF_034702125.1. Classification (NCBI taxonomy): domain Eukaryota; kingdom Metazoa; phylum Chordata; class Actinopteri; order Clupeiformes; family Engraulidae; genus Engraulis; species Engraulis encrasicolus. The sequence continues at coordinate 28,100,636 of NC_085866.1, read as the reverse complement.
TCGCCTCCAACGCTAAATTTAATCAGCATATCAAGAAGGACATGTGTACCGATTTTCATGCCTTTACTACCAAGTGTTAGATAGATAGGTAGATTCATGAATATGAATTGGCCATATTGGATTTGGCGGCCATCTTGAAAACGATTTATTTTTCATGACGTCTCCAATGCTAATGTTAATCAGCATATCAAGAAGGACATGTACTGATTTTCATGCTTTTACTACAAAGTTTCAGGTAGATTCATTAATATGGGTCGGCCATATTGGGTTTGGCGGCCATCTTGAAAACGCTGATTTTTTTGCGACGCCTCCAACGCTAATATTAATCAGCATATCAAGAAGGATATGTGTACCGATTTTCATGCTTTTACTCAAAAGTGCACGATCAAATCACCCATCCGCTGGACTAAAGGCCATTCACACATGGAATAGCACGCAGAGCTCTCTCGCCCACACAAATATGGATATTAGAAGATGTGTTGCACCGCCCGACGCTACGAATAAGACCAGGTAGGGGCTGAAGGATTTCCATTAATAATCATTGTGTCCGCCGTGACACTTTTTTTATTTCACGTTTGGTCGCGTTTCTACTGTCATAAGCCAGTCCGTGGCTAGTCTCGCTACTAGCCAAGGTGATCTGTAAACCTTTTTAGCTTGTGGTAATCTGGCTGTTGTAGTTTTTCTTATTCGTAATGTATTCTTAACTTCATGACTTGGTAATGGGCTCTCGAATTGGTGGCTTGTCTTGCTGAAATACATTTTAGTAGCCATATCGATGTAGCCTACGGTATGTTGTTTTGCGTTCAGCTCTGGACTGGTTAGCATAGAAGTTGGACTGACTCCCACTCATAGTCTTGTCATATAGCTGGGCCACTGTCCACTGGACAGCGTTAAGGGCTTTTGCGTAAAGAAGCGGTGCAGGATGACGGAGTTCCGGTGACATGGCAGCAGTTTGAATAAGCCCGCGTTACCTCCCCTGAAATAAGATCTAAATCTTGTTTAAAATGATACTGTAAAGAAAATGTTTAAGCAAGATAACTAAGTAATGAATCTGCGCTCCGGGATAAATAAAGATTTCCACGAACTCCAACCAAAGAAAAAGAAACCAACCAAGAAACACACGGGGGAAGACCGCAGCATGGCCGCCCAGGGTGAAATGCATAAACTTTTTGCTGAGTTAAAAGAGTCCTTATGCCAGGAGTTTCAAGTGCTGAAAATGGAATTGAAAGATTTCCGTCGAGAGACTGAACGCGACATTCAGAAGATTATGCAACAAACAGCTGATCTGAACGAGAAGGTGAACGCAACTACAACGCGCGTTGAGCACTTGGAAAGTCGGGTGAGCGATTTGGATGATGCTGGAGCCAATAATCAACAAACTATGGAATGGATGAAGTCTCGAATTGATGAACTTATTGAACAAACAGAGTACTTGGAAAGCAAGTCGAGGCAAAATAACATGTGCATCTACAATATCGCTGAAGGAAGTGAAGGGAAGGACATGGTGGGATTTCTCACAAAGCTGATTAAAGAACTCGGAGTACATGATGAACTGAACATACTTCGTGCGCATCGCACTTATCAAGAGCGAGAAAACTTCGACCGTCCGATCATCATTGCTTTCCTCGAGAACGACATGAAAATGCGTGTCATGCAGGCTGCATGGACAAAGAAGAAGGTGATGTTTGAAGATACAAGGATTTACTTCGAGCATGATTTCACAACCAAGGTGAGGAAGCAGAGAGCCATGTATAAGCCAATCAGGAAACAACTAAAGGACCAGGGGATCAAATCGCATATCGTGGCGCCTGCGAAACTGAAGATTTTCCACGAGGATGATTCCACTACAACCTTCCCTAACCCAAGAGCAGCGACTCAAGCTTTAGAGGAAAAGGGACTTTACAAAGCCGAATAAACTGGATTACGCCGTGAGGCCGAATTCACCTTCAGATAAGAAGATGCGCATCTTGGATAGGCCTACGGATTACGGTAGGCTGCGTAATGGAGCAAATGGGGACCTCTCTCTCTCTCTCTCTCTCTCTCTCTCATTTCACGCATGTCGTCATTGACTACGGTCTACTGGAATAATAGAACAAAGCTGGATGAACTTGAAACTTGCAACGGTGAACATTAATGTGCAGTCTAAGGAAACGCCTTCTTTTTTTCTGTTTTGCCCTACTCTGCTTATGATCATATTGAAAAGGGAAAGGTCTTGCTCCAGTGGGCGGCTTGCAGATAACCTTTGTTATCTTTTTATTATTATTGTTTTTTTTTTGTTTTTTTTTCCTGGCTTAAAGCTCAAGGTAGGACTGACATTTCGGCCCGGCAAAAGGGACTGCACAAAGCCGAGTGTACCTGAGATGAAGATGACGCGCTGTCTGGACTTTGTTCACGGTATGCAAAAAAAAAAAAAGGGGGGACGGGACGGGACGGGACTGGTCTTTAAGTTCAAGCTTTTTTTGTGTTTTTTGTTTTGTTTATGAACGAAGAGGAGTGTAAAAGGCGACTGAACTGGCATAGATATGAAGAGAGTACAGACCTAGGTAGGCCTATATGGCTACTATGGTGAACATTAACACTAGAGTTGATCTGTTTTCGTTAAACTAGGCCTAAGTTATTTTGTAAGAAAATGGACAAGTGTGGATCCAGTTTGCAGTCTACCGGGGAACTTTGCAAACTATTTATTTTACTCTGTTTCTTTCTCTTTCTCTCCTTCTCTTTTGGGATATTATAATAATAATAAAAAAAAAATACTTTAAGGATTTTTCGGTCTGATAGAAATTACTTAACAGCTATAACCAACTTTGGACATGACTGGAAATTATTTGCTTAATTAGAGTTGGATAATTTAGGGGGAGGGGGGGTTTCAAGCTGCTTTCTTTTAGGGTATGTGCACGAACGTGGCTACAGAGACCCTAAATTCTGAACTAACAACTCTCACCACAAGTTGCCACCAAATTAGCCGGTGGTGCAGATGGAACTTTGTCGATCTAAATGTGTATGAATGTTTGTGTTTTTGTGTTGACTGTGTATTTGTTTCCTTTTTTGTCTTTACTAATCCTGCCTACCACAGCTTGAAGGTTTCCCTGTGTATTTTCTCAAGGTTTCTTCATAAAAAGGTATCATGAGACCTTTAAAATTAATTACATGGAATGTTAAAGGTATAGGACATCCTGTTAAACGAACCAAAATACTCACAGCACTTAAAAAAGAAAAGGTTGAAATAGCTCTACTGCAAGAAACCCATCTTACACCAGAAGAACATCTTAAACTGCAAAAGGACTGGGTTGGACAAATATTTTCTTCATCCTTCAAATCAAACAGCAGAGGAGTGGCTATCCTGGTTCACAAACACACACCGTTTGAACTCATTGAACAAATCGCAGATACAGAGGGAAGATATATTCTGGTTAAAGGGAAAATTGGGAATAAGGAATTAACATTGCTTAATATATATGCTCCTAATACAGACACACCTTCATTTATTTCTGATATGATTTCGCTTTTTAACACCCATTGCACAACATTGGGATTTATAGGGGGGGACTACAACCTAACTCTTTCATGCTTAGACAAATCATCTCATTCCCGTGGGTCTAATCCTAAATCAGCAAAAATATTGAATGCTTTGGCACATGAAACGGGATTAGTAGATGTATGGAGAGTTAAAAATCCCACAAAAAGGGACTATACATTTTTTTCTAACAGACATAAAAGTTATTCTCGGTTAGATTACTTTTTTCTCCCAAAGAATTGTTTGAATCTAGTTTCCTCTTGTGAAATACATGAAATCTCCATATCGGACCATGCTATGGTTTCTTTGGAAATATCATTACAACAAGTGCATACATCTAAAATGTGGAAGTTTAACAACTCACTTTTGGAAGATGGAACGTTCTGCAAGAAAACGGAAGAGTGGATTGAAGACTTTATTATGCATAATGTAGGCCTACCTGACATACCCCCTCATGTATTATGGGATGCAGCAAAAGCAACTTTGAGAGGACACATTATATCATATTCCTCATATAAAAACAGGCAAAGGCAGGCAGCTACAAAGGATCTAAAGGAAGAGCTGTTATATAGAGAAGCACTACACAAGCAAATTCAATCAGAAGAAAACTGGAAAAACTTATTTAAAGCAAGAGCTGACTATAACTTAGACCAATCTAATTACATCAAACAAAAAAACATGTTTCTAAAACGGAAAATTCATGAATTTGGAAACAAGCCAAGGAAATTCCTAGCACACTACTTGAAAAAGGAACAAGCTAGAAGAACAATAATGGCTATCAAAACTGAGAATGACTTAGTATATGACCCTTTAGAAATAAATAAAGAATTTGTTTTTATAGTAACTTATATAAATCAGATAACATCTCAACATCTAAGGCAAAAGCATTCTTGGAACATTTAGACCTCCCACAGACCACTGTATTAGACCAACAAATGATAAATAATACTTTCTCTGAGGAGGAGGTATATGCCACAATAAAATCAATGTCAGCAAATAAGTCTCCTGGCCCAGATGGTTTTTCTGCAGAATTCTACCAAACATTTTGGTCACAACTAAAACCCCTCTTTATGTTAATGGTTAATAGCTTTTATACTGATAACATTCTACCAGCTTCTATGAAAACAGCCAGAATCTCTCTGCCTATAAGTTTGCTTAACTGCGACTATAAAATTATTACAAAAGTTTTGTCTAAAAGACTAGAATCAGTTTTGCCCAAATTAATTAAACTAGATCAAACTGGATTCATCAAAGGGCGTCACTCATCTGACAACACCAGACGGCTATTCAACATTATACATCTTCTAAATAAAGACAAAACACCCTCACTATTAGTATCCCTTGATGCTGAAAAGGCATTTGACCGCCTAGAATTTGATTTTCTTTTCTTAGTACTAGAAAAATTTAAGATGGGTCAGAACTTCATTGCATGGATTAAAGCAATATATGACTCTCCAAATGCTACTGTATATACCAATAGTGTGGAGTCAGCCCCTCTGCAACTAGGAAGAGGCACCAGGCAAGGTTGCCCTCTCTCTCCATTACTTTTTGTCATGGCATTAGAACCATTTGCTGAGAAGATTAGAACTAACCCCCTGATAAAAGGAGTTACTGCACATACACACCATCATACAATTTCACTTTATGCTGATGATACACTATTGTTTATAACTGAACCTTTGTCTTCATTGCCTCAGCTACTAGTGGACATTCAAACATTTTCTGAAGTGTCAGGTTATAAGGTAAATCTACAAAAGTCAATTGCTTGCCCGCTCAATATTATAAAAGAGGATGATATAAAAAAGAATGCCCTTTTTCTTGGTCAATTCATGGGTTCAAATATCTTGGAATACAAGTAACACCTTCTTTAGAAAAACTATTTACGGCAAACTACAACTTTTTGTTGGAGGTTTGTCAAAACAAGCTGCAGACTTGGACCACTCTTCCATTCTCTCTCATTGGTAAAATCAATGTGGTCAAAATGAGTATACTCCCTAGGTTTATTTATGCGTTTATTATGTTACCATGTCATGTCCCGTCTTCTTTTTTTAAGCTAATTAATAAATCCTTAACAAAATTTATATGGAACAATAAAACACCAAGAGTTAAGCTAGCTACTTTATCTAAATCCTATGTTAAAGGCGGGCTAGGACTCCCTAACTTTCAGTGGTATTACTGGGCCTGCCAGGTAAGAAATATTGTAAGTTGGAAATTAGAAACCAGCACTCTTTGGGTATCTCTTGAATCATCAACATGTTATCCATTAGATATTATGTCAACACTTTACATTAAGACTCTACGTCTCCCGACAACTGTAGAAGAGTTACCTCCACTACAAGCTACTCTGAAAGCATGGCAGGACTGTAACCGGTTCTTAGATAAAGATAGTTTGATAAGTGTAAATTCTCCCATTGCATTTAACCCAGACTTTTTAGCTCTCTCACAAACAAATTTTCGAAACTGGACACTTAATGGTCTGAAGACTTTTTCAGACATGTTTGACAAGGGTTCTGAGTCTGTGAAATCATTTGCAGACATCACTAGAGAATATGAAATTCCTAGATCAGATTTTTTTAAGTACTTGCAGGTCCGCCACATCATGGTCCATTTGCAAGAAAAGGGACAACTTAGATTTTGCTCTACAGAACTGGAACAATTCATATCCTTGGCCTCCTCTATTAAGGGGAAGATATCTCTTTTTTATAAAAGGTTATCTGAAAGATCACAGAACTCTTTTGTGCCCTTGAAACCAATTTGGGAACTTGATCTAAAAAAGAATTTCAGTGAGAAAGAGTGGTTAAGAATGTGTACAGATTTCACCTCTCCCGTGGCTACAGATATTAAAATTAAGGAAAGTAATTATACATTTCTTTACAAATATTATCTAACCCCAGTTAAGCTTAACAAATTTGATGAAGTAAATTCTCCTTTGTGTAAGAAATGTGGAACTGAACTGGGGACATTTATGCATTTATTTTGGGACTGCAAAGTTGTCTATTCTTTCTGGGAGAAGATTCATGAAGCAATCCAAGATATGTGTGAGTGTACTTTTGATCTCTGTCCTAGGTTGTATTTGTTGAATTATGGGTGGGGAAAGGTGTTCCCTTACGCAAAGAAATGTGTTTTTGTAATATTATGTCACCTTGCTAAAAAATGCATACTCATGAATTGGATATCGCAGTCAGGACCGACTCTTTCACAATGGTTAGATCAGATAATACACTTTTTAACGATGGAAGAAAGTATAAACACACAACACCTGAAGCAGTTGGATGTCAGGTCTACATGGTCCTTAGTACATAAATATATAGACACAGTAAAACTTACAAACCTAAGTTAAGCATATAGGGTAGACCTCTATGAAGTGGGTAGGAAATAATTGTATGTTTTTTTTTGTTTGTTTGTTTGTTTGTTTTTGTTGTTGTTTATTCTTCCTTTGTCTAGTGGACAAGCGCTGTCCACTTTGTGTGATGTTTGTGTGATATGTGTAAAAGTGTAAATAAAAAAAAAAAAAGAAGCGGTGCAGGAGCAAAGCGGACATCAAAAGTGGTTGGTTCATTGATTGTATAGTGTGTGTGTGTGTGTGTAGGCACGTTGATGCTTGCCTGGAGCCTGTTGTTTAAAGGTCGGTTTCTGAAACTTCAGTGTTTACTAGGCCTACTATTTTATTAATAGTCACAATTTATCTCTGTGTGGGGCGGGCCAACGAGTGCAGAGTGCGCTTGTTATAACGCACCGTTTTCGACGTGTAGGATGCACCATGCACCTAGTTCTAGTAGGTGGATGCACCTTGTGTTTACCAATGTGTTTTCATGTGGTGCGCGGTCACCAAGTTGTTGCAACTTCCGCGAAGTGGTGTGTGTGTGTCTCTCTCTCTGTGTGTGTCTGTGTGTACGTGGGGGGGGGGGGGGGGGGGGGGGGGGGGGGGGGGGTGGGGGGGGGGGGGGGGGGGGGGGGGGGGGGGGGGGGGGGGGGGGGGGGGGGGGGGGGGGGGGGGGGGGGGTGGGGGGGGGGGGGGGGGGGGGGGGAAGTAGGCTACTGGGGGGTCTTAGGGCCGCGGGGCCGCGTTGTGGGTGAAAATGCCAGGGCCGTTTCTCTATCCCAGTCCGTCACTGCAATGGAGCCTCATCTTTGTACCATAATTTTGTCCATTTTCACCCCTGTACAATAAAAAACATGATGTGCGATAATTTCAGAGTTCTCTTTCAGTTCATTTTGATGCCTTGAAACAACAATTTGGGTCTTGTACGATTATTTCCTCCCAAAAAGCCCCCAAAAACGATCATTTTGAGGTTTTGGTACGATAATTCAGCATTTTCCATCTGGCAACACTGGTGTAGCATTCAGACTCAGATCACACGTTTTGCTACCCCAGATTACCTGGTTTGAAGCCTGGCGGCCCAACTCTACTCCTCCTAGCTACACTGCCGCATACACATACACACACAAACAAACACGCACACACACACACATGCACTGTGGTGCAGTTCCTCTCTCCGACTGAAGGTATTGCCTGCTCATGTGTGTGTGTATGTGCGTTCGTGCGTGCCTGCGAGAGAAAGACTGAAGGGTGCTGCCTGCCCTGCACATATGCATTAAATGTCCACCACGGCCTGCTCCACTTGGTTTGCAGTGGGCTTTTGACTCCTCATGCAATATGCATGTGAATCCAACCAGCCATGGCGATCAATAAAAGACTCTGATATGGCCGAAACATCATCTGCGTATAGATCTCACATCAAACACTTCGCAGAAGAGACGCACCCTATTTCATGAGAAGAAAAAAGAAAGCCCCCCCCAAAAAACATATCTTAAATTTTTCAGTGCTTGAAGCCTGAGGGGGTGAGAGAGATGATCAGAATATCAGATATTATCTGTCTTATTTTGGCCTACAAGCTTATTAAATATTCCAAAATAGAGAAGAGTAAACAGCGTAAGTTGAATTATGATTTTTTTCTCTGCTTGTTACTGCATCAGACCAGACTTCAGTTTTAATGTGTGTGTCTGGTCCGTGTGCGTGCTCGATCCCCATACTAACTTTTTAGCCCTTTTTTGTCATCCTGAGGTTTCTCAGAAAAGTGAAAATATTTTCCTCCTCTTTTCTCTTCCATCTGAATCCTTCTCCTCTGTCCTCTTTATTTCTTTCCTCCTCCCCTCTCTCCTCGATAGTCACGTGGACCTCTTATGAGGTTTAGATTGAGAAAGACAATAGTCGGACAGCACACACGCATGCACACACACACACATGCACACACACAGACGCACGTATGCATGTACACACACACATACCCACCCACACAAACAGACACAGGCACGCACACATGCACTCAAACACACACAAACACACACACACTCTCTCTCTCTCTCTCTCTCTCTCTCTCTCTCTCTCTCTCTCTCTCACCTCGCTGATATGGTTTCGGTATGCGAAGAGCACGCGTAGGTGATGCAACAGTCCCAGCTCGGCCGGCAGGCAGCTCAGCTGGTTTCCCGACAGGTTCAGCAGCACCAGGTTGGCCAAGCGACCGAGGCCCGACGGAAGCCCAGAAAGGCAGTTGAGGGACAAGTTCAACTTCTGAAGCTCTCGGACCTCCCACAGCTCCACAGGTACCTAGAAATGACATCATAGTGAACATTAAGGGTGGGATTCGAACAGACCATCCTCTACCCTGATGACAGCCCAGTCAGGCAGCTCAGGGACAGGTTCAACATCTACAGCTCGCACACTTCCCACAGTTCCACAGGTACTACCACCTACACATAACACCATAGTGAACATTAAGGGGTGGGATTCAAACCTACAACCCTCCTCACCCCAGATGACAGCCCAGATATGCAGTTCAACTTCTGAAGCTCCCGCACCTCCCACTATTCCACAGCTAGAAATGACACCATAGTGAGCATTAAGGGGTTGGATTCAAACAGACAACCCTCCTAAACCCTGATGGCAGCCCAGACAGGTGGTTCAGACACAGGTTTAGCTCCCTCAGCTCCACAGTAGGTAGGTACCTAGAGACAGTACTTTACTTTACTTTTCTTTATTTGTTCAGGACATTGCACATTAATGAACATATACATACATGTACATATATGTAAATATGCCAGATTGTAGCCCAAGGGCTAATTTCCATCTGGTGTCCAATAGGCAGGCTAGATGTTTACAAGCAATATAATTTAAAATAAAACAGACTGTTAGTAACAAAAGAAATAAAACCCACTGCAGAAGCAAAAGGCATGCATGTAAATAAAAGGAAAAGAGAAAAGAAAAAGGTCCCAAAATAGGGCCATGTGTTATGTGAGTGTGTGTGTGTGTGTGTGTGCGTGTACACTGCGTAGCGGCTCAGACCGTCAATGTGAACATGTTTGTTGGGCTCGAAGCCACTTTTTATACTCCATCTTAAAGGTGGCTAAAGAGGGACATTCCCTTATATGCAGAGGAATAGAGTTCCATAATATGCCGCCTTTAGTAGATAATGCATTTTGACTGAAAGAGGTTTTCCTGAAAGGAATCTCTACATCTTTATTGACCACTGCTCGAGTTACTCGTGTTTGACGATATTTTATAAAATCCTGTAAACAAGGTGGCGCCAGGCCATGAAAAGTTTTATAAAGAAGACAGCTATAGGAGAATTTACAGAAATTGTCAAAACTCAATAGGTTGTACTTATCTAAAATGTTACAATGGTGGTATGAAAGAGGTTTTTTATCTAAAATGTTAAGTGCTTTTTTAAAGAAACTCTCCAATGGTCTGAGAGTAGTGGATCCCACCATGGTCCAGCTAGTAATGCAATAGCTTAGGTGAGAAAATATCATTGCATGCAGGTATGTCAGAGCAGCACTATTTGACATAGCATCTCTTATGTGCCTGAAGTTGTAGAGATTCAATTTTATTTTTTTGTTATCATTTTTATATGTTTTTTAAAAGAAAGATTGGAGTCTAGAATGACTCCTAGATATTTAAAATCTGTGACCACTTCTAGCTGTTCACTACCAAGAGTGACCCCAGGCTGAGACAGTCCAGGGGAAGGTTGCTTAGAAAAATGCAAACAAACCCTTTTCTTTGCATTCAGAATAAGGCATGATTTCTCTAGCCATGTTCGTATGTGCGTAAGAGCTGTAGAGAGTACACTTGCTGCTTCAACAGGGGTTTTAGCTTGTAGTCTGGCATGGGTAGCATTCGAACCTACAACCCTGTAGTGGATTGTGTTACTTCACACAGCCCCACAGGGACCGACAGTAGAAATGACATAATAGTATACAATGAGGAGTGGGATTCAAATCTACAACCTGAGAACAGCCCAGGAAGGATGTTCAGGGACATGTTCAACTTCTGCAACTCACGGACCTCCAATAGCTCTACAGGCACCTATAACCAGGGGTGCACATAACTTTTTTTAGGCCGTTACTCATATGCGCACAAGCAAATATGTTTTGGTACGCACCTCATCCGCGGTAAAAAAAAAAAAAAAAAAAAGAGAAAAAGAAAAGAGGGGAAATAAACTTGCGGTGTCCGTTTGGAATATGGTGGGAGGAAGCTGACGAAATTAAGAAGTGGAGCTGGCCGGGAACTGCGTGCATTTAAGAAGCCACGCGCATGGATGCATGCTTTCAGTTTTTAACTTCTATGCATCGGAGTTGCCAATGAGAATTACGGGGGTGCGGGTCCATTCAGGGAGTTAACAGACGGCACAATTCCATAATGATGGAGGGAGGAGGAGAGAGCCAGGAGCTCAACTCGGTCGCTCTCGCGCTGACTGTCGTTAGATTTACAGTTGATATGCGAGTGACATGTCTATTTTTAGGCATTCATGAGAAAACGGGACACATCGCGTCCCTTAGGCCTACCTGTTCAACACGGAACGCATGCTTTCACTACCACATACGGAACGATTCCGCATTTCAAGGGACTGGCACTACATTTCTGTCCGCTCATCATAGCCTCAAGCCACGGCACTTGGAGCCACTTCTCGGAAAGTTTTGTTTTTTAAATCTCTGACTCAATTTTCTTTGCTGTTGATGAAACTCCAAAGAAACTGATTAGGCTACTGTTGTCTGTTTCTTTTTGGACATGTTTGACCATTCACCAACATAAACAGTCTGGTGAGATAGTCAGTACGCAAGTGCGCTGTAGTGACCGAGGTGGCAGTACGCATTGCTAATTTTTGGTGCGCATGCGCACCTGCGTACCAGTTATGTGCACCCCTGCCTATAACACCATACAGGGTGGGATTCAAACCGACAACCCTCCTCAACCCCCCCATAGGCATCTATACAATATCGTGAGAAAGTTAAAAATTATGGTTAGGTATCAGCACTGCTTCCCTGTGGGTGGGATTTGAACCTAGAACCCTTGCCTGCCCCAGATGGCAGCCCAGACAGGACAGGTTCAATTTCCCTCTCCTCCCACAGAGATAACACCATGCAGTTCAGCTTGTGCAGCTTGTTTACCTCCCATAGTGTTACACATAGCAATGCCTTACAATGAGGTACTATAGAAGTGCACTGCAGGATTATTGAACTGCATCGCCCCCTATAGATAGCATGGGGTAACAGATAGATAACATACCCTACAGGGCAATGCAGGTTCACTGCTGATAGTGAACAGTAAAGTGAGTGAGCCTCTAAAGCAGGGGTAGGGAACCTATGTCTCCAGGGCCATTTGCGGCCCTTGAGGCCGTTTTATCCACAATAATACAGCATACATGGGTTTACCCTTTGTGAACAATCCCTGGCTACGAGACCCATGGATGCGCACTGTTCAACCTCTGATTGTTGGAAACTGCTGTCAGTCAAAAAAGGAGTTCACGTGGTTGGCTGCCTAGCATCTTGCCCCTCCTCACAACACGGATGTTTGTAAACGAAAACCCTATGTAATGCACAATGGTCTAGAATGAACACAACAGCTACATTAATTACACAACAGTTATACAAGCTTACACAATGACATAGCGTGTGTGACAGTGTGACAGTGTGTGTGTGTGTGTGTGTGTGTGTGTGTGTGTGTGTGTGTGTGTGTGTGTGTGTGTGTGTGTGTGTGTGTGTGTGTGTGTGTGTGTGTGTGTCTTTGTGTGTGAGTGTGTGTGTTTGTGCGTGCGTGTTTGTGTGCGTGTGTGCGTGTGTGTGTTTGTGTGTGTATGTGTGTGTGTGTGCGTGCGTGCGTGTTACCTCCTCCAGTCCTCTCATGGCCAGGCTGAGTGTGCTGAATCCCAGGTGCTTGACGGTGTGGCGCCTGATGCGCTCTGCTGACACCATCAGGTCTTCACGGCGAACCCCCAGCATGCTGACACTGCTGGCCTTGCGGTTGCGTGACGCCA